>NC_080432.1:45194134-45497938 GCF_028018845.1 Melospiza georgiana | reverse complement strand
AAACTCACCACTTCAGAAAACATTTGAATTGAACAGCTAAAATGTGCTTTTTTAGATGTTGTTCCAGGTTCTGAGGGTGATGTTTTATCCATTAAGATACTGACAACCTTACAGAGATTTATATTACACTTTTTCATTGCAGCTGAAATTACTGGCAATACATAATGACTATTATTTTTTGCTGAAAGACTTTAAAGCGCCTGCAAAGTGCTGTTACTTCAAAAGTATTAAAGAAGAGACAAAACACCGGAACCAATGTTTACATTGTAGCCAAGGAATACACTAAATACATGGATTTGTTTTTATAAGCCCTCAGCATTGTTGATTTGCTTTTTCTAGTGACTACTACTTCTAGCATGTGAATGTATGGTTTGTAAAATGCCAGTCCCTGCTCAGTCCAAGTCTATTGAAGAACCAGACCCTTTTCAGTTCAAAGAAAAGTTACTAAAGCACTGAAAAACATGAGGCAGAACCAAAATCTGTACGTGTTAGTGATATTTCTCAGTGGCTTAAAGCAAAAATCTGAGGAAGTAGCAGAGGGAGAAGTACAGAATGATGCTGTTGCATACTTTTTCTTTTTTTTTTTTTTCCTCTGGTAACTGAAGGTTAAATGAGTAGCAAGCAGAATGCCTTAAACAAGATTGGTATATTGATTAAAACGCTGATTTAACAGCTCGCTTTCTCCCTTTGGAAACCTGGAAAAGATAAGCCAGCTGCTGTCTAAGAGTGCTGAGTGTCCACTGAGAGTACACTATCTATCATCACAATATGGTGATGAGAGGTGTTTTATGTTTGTGTTAATTTCCCCCACTAAATCAGTAATTATTACAATCCTGTCCCTGCTGTTTACCCTGCAGCTGTTTTTCCATTTGTCGAGAGAGCGGGTGTTCTCAGAGGACCGCACACGCTTCTATGGCGCAGAAATTGTCTCTGCCCTGGACTATCTGCATTCCGGGAAGATTGTGTACCGTGATCTCAAGGTAAAAAAAGAAAGGAAAAAAAGTAATCAAATTTTTGTTTTTGCAGAGGCTATGGGGACAAACACAAAGTAATTATAAAGTTGCGCTATTCTGAGTTAATGGGGGAAAAAAATATCTGTGTTCAGATTTAAGTTCTGTGTGTGCTGGAGGAAGTTGTTTGATATAGTAATCTCTAGATGGGTACATTCCCTCACTTTATTTTGATTGTAAAATGAAACATAATACTGTAGTAGCAATACTTGAAGGAGATTTAAACTTCTGATCCTCATCCTTCCTACCCCCTGCCCTGTTACTCATAACTTAGATTTCAGCACAAATCTCAAATACGATTCTCAATGTCCCGAAACAAGGGAAGTGGTCAATTGGGACAATGTGGCTGCATTCTTTTTATCTCAGCAACCAGGTGTTTCTGTATGCATTGGAAACATTTAAGAGGATTCAGAATACTTCAGTAGAAAAAGAATTTATTTCAGGATTGATTTAAAAATTATTTTGTCTTTTGTATCTCAGTCTTTTGTATTCCTGTTATTGGAATGTAATTTGTTTTAGATTTGCAAGCGTATACAGTTGCTCCAGGTACTCTGTTACACACTATGACCATGCTATATGGAAAAATAACCTCTGTTTTCAACAGGAACATTTTCTAACTTGTCTAAGAGGAACCTCTAAATTCCATGATGAGACAGTTTTATTTCTGTGTCAAGCCTTTAATTTCATATACAGGAAATTGTACTTTCCTGTTGTACATGCACAGTAGTGGAATTCATTCATGCAATCCATTGTACAGGAACCCAGGAGAAGGAGGCAATGGTAGGCAAGTTCTGCTCAGGGAGGCAAACAGAAAAAAAAACCCCTGGGCTACCTGTTTGTAGCAGCATCTGTTGTAATAATGTGAAATGCTGTGAAATCCTGGGAAAATACAGAATTGTCTGGTTAAGGAATGATAGGTGATAGTTTTTAATATAAATTCTAAATAACAAAGAAAGAGGAGTTTGACATCATTGTTCTTCTATTTTTCATGTTGTCTACTTTGCATTTTCTTTGTAACACAGACTCAACAGGAAATCTATAGTTTTGATAATATTTCAGGCTTTATACAGACTTAGAATGACAGGGCTATGATTGTTCTATGTTAGCATTTTCACTACATGCCTTATAATTAGTAAAAAGCCAAACCATTTTCTGTTGAGAAAAGTTGTTCAGAATGTTTTCTTTGGTTTCAGTTCTATCTGTATTTTAAGTACAGCTAATTGAAGCCTTTTGGAAAGTGATAGTAGCCATTATTCTGATGCTTTCACATTTCAAAGCAAGGATCATATACTTAAAAAGCAATGCAAAGCTTAGGGAGTATAAATTCACAATTTAAGAAGTGTCCTTTGCAAGTAGACAAGGAGGAATTTACCTCAGGAGTGTTTTTATCAGTAGCTGCCCTATCCCAAATTCTGTCTATTTTTGAAAAGGAAGTTGGAGGTATTTTAAGGATTTATGGATGCAGGCTGTTTCATAACAGTTTAGAAAGTAAAAGGTATCTTGATCAGTGGCTGTCATGTTAGACCAAAGGAAACCTCTGAAGTCATTGACCTGGGATTTACTATTGTAAACTGTATTTGAGTATTAAATAATTGTCTAACTCCTGTGGCAGTAAACACTGTTACATGCTGTAATATGGTAGATGCTGTATTTTTTTAAATTACAAAGTAATTACATTCTTTTGCAAGGAATAACTCTTTTTTTTTTTACAAAATTGATGTAATGCATCGATCTGTTTTGTTAAGAAATACTAAGGGAATATTTTTCTCCCCAACACACAGTTAGAAAATCTAATGTTGGATAAAGATGGACACATAAAAATTACAGATTTTGGACTTTGCAAAGAAGGAATCACAGATGCAGCAACTATGAAAACATTCTGTGGTACTCCAGAATACCTGGCACCTGAGGTATGATTTGGAATATTTTCTTATAATACTGTATAAAACCTTTCTTTTCCATTTAATTTTAGACTGACAGTCTGCCTGATTAATACTCTGTAGCTTTTATTCAGAATGGAATGTGCTGCTATTCTTTGTGGTGGTTGTATATATATTGGTGCTCAGCTTCTTAGTGTTTAAAAAGGCCTCTAACGTGCATTTTCCTTCTTATGTTTCCTTTTCTCTGTTAAAGTTTTTATCTTCCAATGATTTCTTCAAAAATAATCTTCCATCTGTCTGTCACTTGGAACATATGATCCTGCTTAACTGAGCTGTGTAACTAGCATTTATATAGCCTCAGTGGAGGCGAGGGGGAATAGGAAGGTACTGAGTTGAGTTTGATGGGTTTTTATCTGAATTCCCTGGTTGCAGGGAGAGGGAGTTGAAATTTTAGATGTTTCTGCTAAAAGCAGTTGAGTGTGTCAACCCCAGAACTGGTGAGGTGGTCACCAAAACTGTCTGTTTCCTAGGATGTGAGCAGAGTGGCATCCCAGAGTATGCCTTCCCATCTTTCCCATTAGCTGGCACTCAGAGTGCCAAGAATCACACTCCTTAGGAATTGATAAAAAGATGGACATGAAGACATTGCTTTGGTTCCCCTTGCAGGAACTTTGGTTGGAGCTATGGTTTGGCCACTTGAGAGTCTGTTGTGGAAGCTCAAGTCATCCAAATGATCTGCTCCAGTATTATTAGTGCTGCCAGCTCTGCCACTGGTGCCTGCTGAAAGAAGGCAAGGAGAGCACCACCAAGACTGTGTTTTGGCCCTGCCTGGCTTCAGTCAACACTTCTGATTGTGCTGCTCAGAAATGTCACTCTGCCTCTCCTCAGGGGCTGCCAAATACAGCTCCAGTACCCATATGAAAGACAGCCTAATTTTTACTTAATGCTAAGGATTCTGTGGATGCTGAATTAGCCCTTATTTCCACTCTTGTCAGCATTCAAGATTTCTAATTGACATAACGCACACCTCATACTGAGATAACTTTCTAGTCAAGGGAAAAGATTTTAAAAGGCCGTTCAGTTCTACTGTTTCATTGAAGAAAGTTTTAAAGAGTTTTCAGGGGCATTTCCCGCCTCTTGCAGCAACTCTGCACTACAATAAAAGTCTTGTTACTACATATTGCCTTTGAAGAACAACCTGCCTTAGTTTGAAGGGAGGAGGCTATGAGTAGACATAGGTCTTTATTCTCTTACTTTCAGCAGCACTGAATCATGAGTAGCAGCCACAAGCCCTGGAGCCTGTTTCAACAAGTGATTTTGATTGCAATTAGTTTTATATTCTAAACCCTGAAATTCAGGAATGTCAAACAAACAGGTACACATCACCTTCTGGATAGTGCTGGTTGGAAATTAGGATTTTAGGATGGCTAGGTACTTGGGTTTGAGTCTTTCTAAATCTCTTAAAGTCCCTTTCAGTTTGCAGTCACAGAGGAAATTGAAACTGCTAATACTTGGCTGTAAGTCAATATGATAGGTAGAGTTACTGAATCCATTTGGGATGATAGCAAGATATTTTGATACGTTCTTTCTCCAACAGTAAAGGAAACATCAGAATTTTTAGGAGCCACTAACTTTCTTTTCATATATCTGGTACTATCATCCTTGACTCATTTGAAAATGTGTTAGCTCTCTTTCATCAGTCTTGGTTTTAGACACTTGGCGCAAGTTACTTGGTCCAGTTTGCTTTTCTATTCTCTAGATGCCCCACTTCTCTGCTCTGCCTCCCATTATGAGTGTTTTTGGAGACCTTCCCTGTAAAAATCTGTCTTGAAGGAAATTGAGTCTTCATTAACCTTGGGAACAAGGGAGCTCATTCCCTTTTCCCTGAGAGATAAAGGGTTTTGAGCAAGCAACTTAGGTTAATGATAAGACATGAGAAGACTCAACACCTTTAGGAGGATAGCTGCTCACCTGAGACATTTGTATCTATTTTTGCCAGGGCAGCTGACTGATAAAGGGACCCTCAGGAGCCTGGGTCCTCCAGTCTGTTTGTGAGCTTGCTTCAGAGAACCAATGCTCAAAAATCACTTCTCTTTGCAGTTCAGGCCACAGAAATAATTTTCAGGTGCCAAAGATTTACTACCTTGTGGCAAACTTCAGAGCATGAGAGCCTCATGTTACAACTGGACTTTAGTCTTGTTACCACGCTGAATTCCTGCCTGTCTATCCCAACACCAATTTTCTATGGTCTAAAGAAAATTAAAATAGCATTGACTGTGTTCATCTTGCATCACTTTGTGCTGAGCATAAAATACAGTAGGGATATGAACACATCCTCTAGGAAGAAAATACTTGCCACTGCCAAATAGCAGGGCTTATATTTGTTAACAGTACAGATGTACATTTGTCACACTTATTGAAGAATGAGCAACTAACTTTTTGTTTGTGAAATTTTATAGTTTTTTGAGAATAATTTGGTTTTATAAGAGTGAAATTACCCTTATCATCTGCTGTAGAACTAACACAAGCCTAATTTTTTTTTGTGTGTGCTTAAGTGTGGTGGTAATAATTAATAATTTCCTTGGCTGTAAGAATCTATGGCATTCTCCATTTGAAAGGTATAAAATATGTTACAATTTCTCAGCAGTTTTTCAGGACAAAGAGACTATTTCTTAAAAGTCTGTTTACATTGTTATTCTTCAAAGTAAGCTGTCACATTAGGGATCATTGTGATGTCAGGAAATATTCGTAGATCCAATGAGAAAAAGATTAATTGTGTTCCCATTTAGGTAATGCAGATGTATGCTTTATTTTTTTTCCAAAAAATGCTTCTTTTGCAGTTTTGGAGTGGCAAAGGCAGGACAGGACCACATAAATTTAACAGGCAGTATAACTTGCTTAAAAAAGAAAGAATAAAACTGAGGAAAGTACTTGTAAATATACCTGAGTCTTTTAAAAGCAGTTTGGATTTTGGTAGTTTTCAGTTGACTGTCAAGGATGAGACCTGCTGATAAAGTTACAGACTGATACAGAGTCCTTTTAATAAAACATTCAGGAAATGAAGCTACTTGGGCAGAGAAGTAAAATCTCTTTGGGGTCTGATCATTTATAAAGATGTTTCCTTGGATGAGGTAACAGTTTCTGGATCTCTGTATTTCAGTTCAAGCTTCTAGGACTAAGTGCACAGTCTTTGTTATAGGAGAGCAGTCAAATGTGGTACTAAGTTTTGGTGTCATGGGAGAGACAAGCTTTAAATACCAGAAATTACTTTTTAAGTCTTTCTAATAACAGAAGAGAAGTTGGTTTGACTCTGTAAGGGTCAAACCATGTTTGACCCTTACAGAGGTAAGGGACTTCATGGATGTCATTCAAATGACTCTTAGAAGGTGTAGATGACCAATGATGTGTAGGTTTATTCTAATAACAGGGAAAATGGAAGGATATAATTATGTATTATTGGCATAAAAATACAGATTAGGTGGATGAATATGTATAAAAATGGTTCATATATACCGGTTACATGAATGCATTCCTATAAAAACAGTTGCATTTTATTTAAAAAAGCAAACTATTTCTGTATAGTTTGTGCAGTTACAGTCACTCAAGGGTATGTGACAAAGAGCAAGAAAGTAGCAGATTCACTGCCTTTACCCCTAGACAGAAGATGTGCATGTCCTGTAACTAAAATAAGACCAGTGACGATCAAGGAAATACTAAGATCAATTATACAATGCTTATTTGGCCAGTATTTTTTAGTGATTGTTCTTCTAAAAATGGGAGTGAGAGAGAGATCATGTGTAATCAGTTATTGCCC
Organism: Melospiza georgiana; assembly: GCF_028018845.1. NCBI lineage: Eukaryota > Metazoa > Chordata > Aves > Passeriformes > Passerellidae > Melospiza > Melospiza georgiana. The sequence goes on along the minus strand of NC_080432.1, from coordinate 45,491,234 downwards.
TGAGTTTTATCTCCGAGGAGTGAAGGATAGAACTCTTATCAAGAGGCAGCTGCTGTCTCTCCACACACTGCACCTAATTTCTTACTTGCTTACTTACATCCTCTTAGGAATGAAGTGGCTTTGATGTAATCTAGAACCTGGCCATTAAAGTTCAGTGACTGAATTTCACCAAGGGAAAGCAAGCATGCTTGTAACAAGAAAACCTGAACTTTTTCCATGTTTTCAGGAATTGAAGTGGATTTTCTAAGAGTGTTGTGGTATATACAGATTACAAGAAGCTGACAATAGAGTCAGAAAAAGCATTTTGTCAGTTGTACAGCTAAACATTTATTTTTGTTCTTTTAACACTTGCTTGGATTGGATCAGGATATTTGCCAAAGGCAGTCTGATAATATTTTGGAGTGAGACTATGATGATCTACCACATAACTTGTCTGATATGAGATGAAACTAAGTGCTGTGTGTGGGCAGAGAGGGAACTACTGAAATGTGCTGAGACAGGCTGACAACAGCGATGGATGTGTCGGGTTTTGCAGGCATCATGACAAAGCATTGTTCTTAACAGGGATTTTAATGCAGATAGAAGTTGCAATGCCAGTGTTAAAGAAGAGCTCCTTAAAGAGCTGGGAGAAGCAGGAAGGCCCTTGTTTGCAAACAGCTTGATAAAAGCAGTCAACACTGTGGGTAAACTGAGGCAGGCCAGTTGAGAGAGATCAGCTTTAACATTTTAAGGATGTTAAAACTTCAGCTCGCTCTACTGCAGAGAAAATGAATTTGCATGGGTAGTACAGCTGAAGCCTCTTTCCCCTCTTTCCCTTCTTTTCCTTTTTTCCCTTTTTCTTCCTCTTCCCCCTTTTTCCCTTTTCTCATGCAGTTGAGAAAAAAAATTGAGTATACTGAAGGAGGATAGTAAGAGAAGCTAATAGGAGGGAAAGAAAATGAATGAAATGAATGTAATAACGTCAGAGGTAGATTGATAGATCAGAAAACATAGATTAGAGGTTAGAATATTTTTCTTATGGGGAAAAATGTGATTTTGGGCAGGAAAGAGTTTGGACCAAAGATGATTATGTTACTTTGTTTATCTTTTCTAAGTAGGAACTGATAAGGTGTGTTGCAGGGAGACATAAATGGCAGGACAAATTAATGAGCAACTTGAAACTGAAGAGAAGCTTACTGAGGAATAGTTTGGTTAGGAATATAGAGGAACTGAAGGACAGAATAATTTTTTGTGACTTATGCAATTTCCTTTTCATCTCCTTGTCTGTCCAATTTCATTTGAATTTGAAGATAATTGAGGCATCAAAGTAATGTGCCTTTTGAAGTTCTATGCAACTTTTTATAAATAGTAGGTATGTGCCATTATTTTCCACCTCTAGAACTAGTGGATGGAAAAGGGAATTTATGGAGATGGCGTAAATTAAGGGAAGGCTGCTGTTAAGGTGTTGCAACAAGGTTTTAAGACAGGTGTGAACTTCCAAGACTTGGAGAAAAAGAGCTAATGGAAAGGAAGCTTTATGTTGAGCTCAGTTTTCCATTGTGCTCTTGAGGGTAAGTTCTCACTTATATTTTATTACTTCTGGTAAGCACTAATGGAAGATTAATTGTTAGGGTTTGTCTAGGGAAAGGGGCAGTTCTTGTTTTTATTGTGCTTCTTTTTATTTTGTTCACTTTCTTTAATGTTAACTGTTTCTTTAGAGGAAGGATAATGAGACACTCTACCAAATTGTCTGCATTGATAAAAACATACTGATGTTCTGGTTCATATGGTTTTCCTGAAGACCTGATAGGCCTGTAGTGGTGCTACTCCAAAAAGATGGAAAAATTTTGGTGTTAAATTCTCATAAAGTGAGGTTAATGCATTTTTAGAGCATTGGAGGTAAGTTTTTTTCTTCAGCTTTAGTCCTGTTTTGTTCTTTTCCTGTGAAAACTGTACTGGGAAGTGCATTAGCAAGCAGAAATGCTGTGCCATAGCACTGTAGAGTCCTGGAAAGAGACACTTCCATCATTTAGCTTTTGTGCCATGATGGCATTTTCCAATTACTCTTTACCTAAAGCTAGAAGCAGTATCTGCTTCACAGTTAAGGATTTGCATTGTATTTCTGTGCATTTCTACCCTCGGCTTAGTGTCTTTGCTTCTCCAGGCGTTTTCTGTGAGATTTCTTACACCCTTGTAAATCTGAGTGTCCTTTATCCTTGTCCTGTGGTAGCTTGGAGAGAAGATTTGTGTGCCTGTCCAGAAGTAGACTGCTTGCAGCATCTTATCCTGTGCCTCAGGCAACATTGAGCAGACAGACTCAGTCAAGAGGGATGTGTGAACTCGTGTGGATATATTTCTGGGTTTTGTTCCTCCCTTTCAATACCATCTTTTTAGTGCTGAGCTAATTATGTAGTCTCAGTTTTACTGTTGAGTTAGAGTACCTGATCAACTTTCCAACTGTAAAACAGTTTGAAAATCAAATGTAGCTTACATGCAAGACCCAACAAAATTAGAAGTGTTAAGTACGTTTTGGCAGTTCACTTTTATTATGCCCAGTCCTCAAATGTACCAGCAGACAATCATCTGAATGTTAGTTATTTTTCACATGCTTATGTGATCACACAAAAAGTACATGCTAAAAAGAAGCAGATGGTGACAGATGGGGAAGGTTGAATAAGGTGGTTTTGGAAACCTAGAAAAATGCACTTCTGTAATAGTGTAAAAATAAAAATTCTTTGATCGCCAAGTTAGAATGAACAAAATAGAGTGCCCTCCCCACCACCCCCCCAAGAAAAAAAACTCAATCCAAAACTTTACTGATAAAAAGAAATGGAACCTGTGAGTGTTCAATATATATTTAGCAAAGTATGTTGTATAGTGTTGTTTTGTCCAAGGATAGAACATTAATTTTTATCAGCCAGAGACTTAGAAAGGTGGTAGTTTTATTCTTTCTTTTAAAATCATGAATTCAAATCAATTGTGTTCCTTGCTCAAAGAATGCTGTCAAAAAGGTCATTCTTTATAATAATACATTGGCAGTGTTGCAGGTTATGATAATATTTTTCTTCTGATGTCATAAAAAGCTTTTAACCTTCTTATTGTAATCATAAATAAATTGCATGTGTAATGAGAATATCTGTAGGACCAGAGCTCATTTGTAACAGGCAGCATTACCTCTTTCTCATACAAGCAAATGTAAAGCTAAGTAAATAGAGAAGGTCTAATCAGCAACAAAAGAATCATCTTTTGTGTGGACCCCATCTAAGGATGTGCCTTACTCTGAGGGTTCAAGGTTTGCTTATTCATTTGCATTAATTTAATGAAATCTTAACATTTGTATCTATTGAGTTATATAAAAAAATTAAAGTTTCTTTTAAAAAAATCAATGATGAGATTTATTTTATTCAATAAAATAATAAAGTCTCTAAGCTGATGAATATTAATTGCCAAGTCGTCTACCAACACTGATGAAATAATTACTTTTGTTTTTGTATTTCAGTAGGTGCTTGTCCTAACTTACAGTATGAGGTGTTACTGTCTCCTGGTGAGGCAGAATGCTCTGCTTAAAAACCAAAAAGCCTCAACTTCTAATAACCTGTTCTGATATTCTTTAAGTACAGTTTGTTTGCTCAGTACCTGAACAGTATAGTTATGCTGTTGTGTTTTGCTTAACTGATTTTTCTTTTGGCTGCAGAAGGATAGTTGAAATTTATTTTCTCTATGTTTACCTAGATGCTTCATGCATAATCTGATTCTTAGCAGAGGCACAATAGAATTTATTTTACCTGTGGAAGAGTGGTTTAGTGTTGTGTTGGCTTGTGCTCTTGAACAGCTGTCTGTTGTATATTTGGCAACATTTAGTTTCTGGGTGAGGACCAGTGAAGGGGGGTGAGGAGAAATAGCATCTATGCTTGAAAATATTTTCCCTTCTGATTTATGGGAGGTTCACAATATGGAATTTCCTCTTTACACTAGAGTTCCAAGCCCCAGATTATTTTTTTTTTACATTGTGATGAAATGAAAATGCAAGAAGTTGTTTTACCTTGAAGTGCTCGGATCTCATGAAAATTCAAATTTGGTCTTTTTTCGGTTTGGTTATCACTTATCATGTTTTAGTGCCCCACATTCTGTCATCTTACCATCCTAAGTCATCAAAAATGCTAGTGACTTGAATTTCAGCACTTTTGTCAGCTTGGTATTGCCAGTGGGCCCTTGAGATGGAAATGATAAAAGGTAGACAAGGCAGGGCATCCAGAGCAGAGCATCATTTATTGGCAGTAATTATTACCAGGATCAAAACCTGGGGAGCATTTAGATGAGGGTAGGAAAGCATGGCTTTGTTACGCAGACAGAAGAATTGCTGCAACATCAGATAAATTAGCACAAAAATTAGACTTTCTCCTGGAAGCAGATAACCAATAATGTAATGAGGATTTGCATTTTCATGCTACCTGGGTAATCTCACCAGTCACAGAAATCAGTTGTCCACATGCAATATCAGACTTCTCAAGGGAAAAGATGTAAAAATATGCAAAAATAACGAAACAAACAGAATACTAGGAAAGAAGTTAGCTCAACATTGCCTGTAAACAAACTTTTGTATTCAAACCAGAACTTTAAGCAGAGAGCAGTTTTCTAACAAAATACTTTTTTTTTTGGTAAAAATAGTAAAGACTGTCTCAATAACATTGCTTAAAAATTTTTCATTAATTTTCATTTAATCAATAGAAAGCTTATTTCCATCTCAGCAAAAGACTTTAGTTTTTCTGGGAGTAATGGAGCATAAACAAAAGCTGAACACTTGTGCCTCTTAACATCAGTAAATATTCAAAGTAATTTCAGCAAGAAAGAGCAACTAGAAAGACATATCACAGTATTGTCATTATTTATTATTTCATACATGTCTTGCATCTTATGGCAGTGTATGTTTTAGAGACTGTTGCTAGTGCAGTGATAATTAATAAAGATATGAGCAGGTCTGCAGATTTTCTTCTAATGGTGGAGTGGGTAGAGTTGTGAGAGACGAGTGCCATCTTTTTGTAGACTGAAATAATATTTTCCTTTTATTTCCTGTCCTCCTATGAAAGGTTTGTTTTGAGGGGTCTTTTTAATGTGATGTGGTTGTTTTCTTGGCTTTTTTTCCCCCCAGTGTTACCATTAGTTCCTTACAGCCCTTGTTAGAATACTCCTTTTCATGTGCAGTAACTTAACTACTTTTTTCTTTTATTTTCTTATTTTCTAATTTTGATTTCTACTGAAATCTGTCTCTTCTAGGAGGTTGAGTGCATTAGTTAGTATTGCATGCTCTTTACCCCAGGAAGCTTTGCTTAATTCACATTTATACCAGAATATACTATTTCTGATACAGCATGTGTGCCAGCAAACAAAATTTGGTTTGCTGTGTCTGTTTTAGGGGTTCATAACAAAAAGCGAGGTGAGATGGGCAAAATCTCAAATATGAAAGTGTAAGAGGAAGATAGTTTACATTTGGGCCAGAAGTAAAAAAAAGTGCAAACTAGATACAAAATGGAGAAAAACTACCTGCAAAAATTAGAGCAGTGAAAAATCTCAGCTGTTTGTTTCCCAGGGTATCTATACCCTTGACATTTTGTCTTTTCAGCTGTGTATAACAAAATCAGTAAACATTCATTTAAGTGTTTTTTTCACTACTGATGCAGCAACACTTCACTTTTCATACTAAGATACAGTGATAGTAACTGAATTGTATAATTTTCGGTGAACAAACCCTTCTGCAGGATGCATTTTCATATATCTGGGTAAAAGTCTGTGTCTGTAAAGACATGTACATTACCTTTGTTTGTTAGTGTTAGATTGTAAACTTTCTCATTGTTGTAGTTGTTACCACAATTGATAGAAAGTTCTAGCAAATGGACTTTGTAACTTCTGTTGAAGAATACATGGGTGAGTATTTGTTAACAGACCAACAACTATAGCAATAAAAATGTGTGAAGGGTTACCAGGAATGCTTAAGGAGCATACACTCCCCCTGAACTGTAAGGTTAATTGAAAACAGTTTTCCCCCCTTAAATTAACAGTACATTGGTGTATCAAAGTTCTCAGTTTTCTTTCACAACATAGGTGTGCAGACAGTTTGTTTAGATGTTTAAATATTTTCCCATCTGTTCTGTCAAAATTATTGATTGAGCAACAAGTTATTTCTAATGTCTATCTAAAGGTCTATATCTAATAGATTAGGAGAAACATTAATAGGTCAAAAATGTAATGGCTTTTCCAGTAAGTTGCCTTGATTACCTAGCACAAAATATGAGTCCAATATTTTGATATTGTTCTTCTAGAGATAAAACCCAATGAAGACAACCCTTTGTATAGGATTGACAATGAATTTCACAAAGGCTTTCATGCTCAAGGTGACAGCTAAACTTGTCTGTGTTTGCAGAGTCCAGAAGTTACAGCGCCTAATTACCATTTAGAGGTGTATGGGAAATGCAGCTCTGGATGGTGTGAATTTCTTCTGTACAGCCAAAAATCTTCCAGATGCTGCTCATCAGGGATGCTGTATTCCAAGGAAATGCAATAAAGACAGGATTAAGGGATTTTCTGCATTGAGCTCAGTTTGTCTGAAGTAGTCACACCTCACTCAGTGTTCTGTGATTAGTAAAGTATTGGAGAATTCTAGTTTCCACCTAGGTCAAGTGGAAGTACATGATTGGTCACAGACTTCACCTGTTATTCTGCTGGCTCACCTTCCAAAAAATTTATTTTCACGGAAACTTGTAAAAGCATTGTGTATGTATCAACTTCTCTTTGACATTCAGTTGTCTGCTTCCTGTATCTCTGCCCCAAGCCCTTGTAAATAGGAGTTTGCAGATGTGTCTCAAGCTGTTGCTTCAAAAAACCTTTCACCTCTTAGCTACTGAAGGAATAAAGATAATAAAAGATATATTTTCACTGGTTTTCACCATAAAATTAAATGGACATCAAATTCTGTGGACTGTATCTTAGGCTCTTAAAGGAGTGAGATGCATAAAGTAAAGGACCTGGAGATGTGTTGACTAATAAACCTAAAGATTAAAAACTACAGCCACTGGTGAAATCCAGGAAAAAGTAATTTCTCTGAATTTTGTTTTCTGGGAAAGAGAAAACTTTCATTTTTCTCTTCTTCAAAAGAAGATTTCTCTTTTTCAAAAACAGATTGGTAGTAACAATCTTTTTTTCAAGTACAAGACAGTGTGCTTCTCAGTATTGGGGAATAGATAAGATAGATAAGATAGTGCATTTTTTGTTCAATAAATGTAAATAAAAGAGTATTTTTCTTCATTGATCTGTAATTGCTTGCCAAAAAAGAGAATTATTATGTGTAAGGAGAAAACATTGAATTACTGTGATCTTAGCAGTCCTGCAGATTGTTTGTGTTGTCTTAATCATCACAAAGGCAAAGGTTGGTCTGTGAACTGAATTGTTTATTTTGTACATAGGGCTTTACAGGCTGCTCTGTGTACAAAGCACTGTCCCATTGCATACTTGGTCACTGCCAGAGATACTCTCCAGAAACCCCAAGGTGTGCAGGGACAGTGGAATCACTACAGAATACTTTGTTTTCCCTTGTTTATTGCTATCTCAGTAAATTGAAAAAGAATTAAATTTGTATTGTGGCATTTTGAGCACAATACAAATGAAAATTTGAAGGTGAATAAATAGCTCTCCCTCAGCTGAAGCTCCAATGTTGTCCAAAGCATCTAAAAGATCCATAAAAGCACTGAAGTACCTGCAAATGCCTCGCAGCTGATGCCTGGCTAATGTTTCTTGCTTGTTAGAAAGCGTGTGTGTTACTTAACCTTTTGCATGTTTATATAAGAAGAGAAGATACAAACTTCAGTGGCACCTCTGCAGTGTTTTTAAAAAGCACCTGCATGAACCCAGGCTGCGTCCTTGCTCTGCAGGCGTAGGTGTGAGCTAGAGGAGCTACAATGCCTGTAAAGCGGTTCTGCTTTCAGTGCAGCAATGAGTTTGTGCCCTCTTTGGAACCCTGTTATGCTGCTGGAGGCTTTAGAGAAATGCTGGGTGGGAAGAGAAGCAGGGCCTCCATCTTCACCCTAAGTGAGCACAGCTGTTACAGCTGTCTGTGTGTGCAGGAAAAACTGGCAGAGGCTCTGTAAGTGCTGTGCCAGGGTAACTTTGGGGTACAGATTGGCCAGCATTTCTTTCTGCAGCAATGCCATACCTGATGCTGCCCATCTTCTCACTTGTCCTACTGCAACTGTTCTCATGGCAATTGAGCTGCTTAGGGCAGAAAACTTGATTCAGGTGAAAAATAATCCAGGGTGAAACCTTTTCCCCATTTATTTTCTAAAGTCTGATGTAGTGTGTTGCATAGTTTTGACAAGGTAAGGGAAGCTGTGGTGAGAGAACAGAAACAAGAGCCTGGATTAGGCTGGCACTGCCTCTGAAAGAGCCAGTTGTTGAACTAGAGCTCTGAAAACAACTGGAGTAAGATTTCCCCAGGTTGTAAAATGATGACAACTTTTTATTTCCCATGATCTGTGGTATCATCCAGACTGAACTGCAGTCAGTCCACCTGCTTTACTCAGTGATGGGAAGTCATCTGGGTACAGTGATTATATCAGGAGTAAATGTTCTCCACACACTGATGTCACATTGTGCTGGAGCTCTTGTCTCTGAAGACCTCTCCTAGATCTTGGCTTGGATTTTGGCACCCCATGTATATGAGGAGGATGAAGGAAGGGAAATCGTAAATTTGAATGATCTGACTATTTAAACAAATTTGGAAGAAAACAAGTAAGTCCACGTTTACTGTGTGGAAACACACCTGACTTGAGTATGTAGTCAGTGTAGATGCTCTTTCTGAGCTTGTGAGTTCTGTGTGATCCTTGTGTTGTACTGCCAGGAAATGTACAGCAGGTACAGAGTGGTTGACCTTGTGCCCTCTACAATGGTTTTGGTGATCCTGCTGCCTGTCCTGCTGTTACCATGAAGGGATTAGGTTGTTAGTGCAGGGCATTTGCTTAAAAATAGGTTTGAGGGTTCTTATAGCCAGGGACAAGCATTGGCTAGTGGTGGAGGCAGCTCTTAAGGGCAGGACACAGAATCCAAGATCAAACTATCCATGGTGTCTGTGTCTGGCCATGTGCTCAGACTGGTACCCCACATATACAAGGATATCCCACAGCTACTGGAGAGACAGCAGGATCACTCCTCACAACCAAAGGAGACTTTTCTAAAAGCAGGTATCTACTTCATGGTGGGCAAAAGATTGACTTGTTTGTAGTTACAAAGACTGCAGCTACATGTCATGTTCATTTTAGCACTGAGTTGAAACTTTCTTGACCTATGTTCAGTGTGATTAAAACCAAATCCCTCAAATCCAAGGACTGTTTGGAAAGGATTCTGTAATGCTAGGGCAGTGTGTACAGACATATTCTCCTTCCTGCCCTAACTGCATAGATTTGCTTGTAGGAGCTGCTGGACTCCAGCACTTCACTTATATTGATTTGATACAGTCTACAAAACCTGTTTCTAAACACCATGAAGATTAGAAATTACTTAAAGGAAATAATAATGCATCTTCCCTGTGAATGCATTATGCACAATTTTATTACATTTATATTAAAATAAGTTGAGGTGTATTTTGCTTTATTTACACTATTTTCAGGCTGTTTTCCTTTTGCCTAAATGAAACCATTTTGATGCTCTTGCTTGTCTGGCTGGCTGTAAACCAGGTATTTAAACAAAAATAAAGAGTTGCCAGTTTTGCCAGCTGGGGATGAGAACCCGGCTGGTGATATGTGGGTTTGGGAGGCAGTTAATCCAGCTTTTATGCTTTTTTATGATTTTATGTAAAAAGAGGTTAAAAATCACATTTGGCTCTTTCTTTGTACCACTGCTTTGTTGCTGTTGTGGGAATGCAGCAAAAGGTTGTTCATACTTTTTATTATTATTAGGTAAAGTCCTGCATAAATTACGCAAAGCTGCAAATACAATTTGCTCAAGCTATTGGCCATGGGATGTGCCTTGTTCAGAGAATGATATGTTTTATTTTCCTGCTGCCTTCTTTTATAAACCACACATGCAAACCACACCTCAGCTTACTCATGAAAAGGATCTACCACTGTCTCACAATTTTATGTGTTTTGCTCGCTTCCAAAGAAAAGACTAACTGTACAGATGAGAAAAACAGTAACAGTGCTAATAGCTATAGCAGAAAAATATATAATGCTTTTATTCTGTGGCAGAAGAAGTGGTGATTTAAAGAAAAGAGTCACAGATTTTATATATGCAGTTTTTCGGCAAATAGCTTGCAATATGCTCCAACTCATAAACCATTTAATTAATTTTAAAATGCAAGAGTTATTTAGTTAGTTTTGTCATATGTACTTATTCAGATAATTTGTTGTATTTTACACTTTCCAAAATTTCACTCTCTATTTGGAAATATCAATGATGTAATGAGTCTGTTTGTTTTGGCACAGTTGTAAATCATATGTGTTAATGTGTTAATATTTATGATTTTTTAATCTTATATACTCAAGAAGGATTTTTAATATACTTCTTTTCCTCATGTTTCTGCTACTAATCCTTAAGGACAGTGAAAAGTAGCAGTATGAATGCATTCATTACTGTGGGATTTCCAAACATTTTCCAAAATTGCCATAGTGGATCAGACTGCATGTTGCTTCTGCTAACAGCCATCCCAGATTCTTGAAAGCAGGCTTGGGTTTACTGGGGGAGCAAGAGGAGAGGCACCTAAATGAGCTCAACACCCCTCTATTACACATTTTAGACAATTGCAAGATAACCTACTTATGGATAAAGTTATTTCTGATCTTGTAGAGGTTGCCTTATTCTTTAAAGACTGAAAGATTTACTTTCACTACCGAGTATCTAAATTACTGTTTCTGTATGTCTGCTTACAGCTTGAATCTGGAGGAACTCTTTGTGATGGTTGTAAAAAGTATCTTGTTTTCTGGGGTTGATTTGTTGTTGGTTTGTTCTTTTTTATAAAATCAGTCATTGGGTGCTGCCTTTCAGAATTAGCCTTCTGTGATACAGTAACAATTCTCTATAAAGAATTATTTAAATTCTTTACAAATGCATTTCTACTGTATTAGTTACATTTCTTTGGTTTTTCTGTTTGTTACTGTTTTAAGGTTTTTTGTTTCTTGTTTTAAAGTTTTTGATAGCTCTTCTGCAGCAAATATTGGCTATTTGACACACACAATTGTAATACCTCCTGTTTTAAGATTTCTTGACTTCTGTTTCATCTTTTTTGTATGAAGAGGCATGATCTATGAGAAATTTATAGAAATTGGAATGAAATATTCAGTAACCTTCAATTTTCTTATTGCTTATAATTTCTATGGCTGAATGCTGCTGTTATGTTGTCTCCATGCAATTTAATATGAAGGTGTATTAAGGTCAAGATACGCTGCTTAAATTTCTAATTCCAGTTCTCTGGCACTGCTGGGAGAAGGTCTGTGGAATAAGTTGTTTTTAGGTACATAACATTGGTGACATTATGTTAACGATTTGTATATAATTTGACCAGTTTCTGTGTTTATATAATACCCTATAAGCATTGTTTTATAATAAACAGTACTGTAGAAACACTGCCGTGGTTTTTTTGCATTGGCACAGTTCAGCTGTTAGGACTATTTAATGGAACGAAATGAAACGGCAGGAGAAAGGCATTGAGGACTCTAAACAAAGATCATAAAAAAGCTAAACTTGTCTCAATAAGATTAAGGTGGTTCTAAATTGGAGACTTTAGACAGGTGGGGTAAAAGAGAGGGAAGTGACTGAGCAAACAGATGCTTCACTCTTTTAAATGAGGCATTAGTGCCCATGTAGTACCTGTAGACAGTGTCTCTTCCTAAAGCTGTGAATGATATAAATGACCTGGTAGAGGGCATAGGAAAGGGTAAATAAAGAAGTCATGATTGTTTGGAGAAGGTAATTGTCAAATTTTAATTTTGCTTTTAGCAGTGCAGTGCCTGGCAAGCCTGGAATTTCAGTGAGCTCAGGTGTGTGAGTCAGTGCTGCAGTTTTGGGTCAGGTTCTGACAGTCCATTTAGCATCCTGTAGAAATAAAGTCTCAGAAACACATTCATATAGAGATGCATCAAACAGACTGAAATGATGGTGTGTGTAAGAGTTTATGTCTTAAAGATGCTTTTGGTTTCTGTCTCAGGTGTTAGAAGATAATGACTATGGCCGTGCAGTGGACTGGTGGGGATTAGGAGTTGTCATGTATGAGATGATGTGTGGAAGATTACCCTTCTACAACCAAGATCATGAGAAACTATTTGAACTGATATTAATGGAGGACATAAAATTTCCTCGAACTCTGTCTGCAGATGCAAAATCATTATTATCAGGTCTACTGATAAAGGATCCAAATAAACGGTAAGTGAAATTATTTGGCCACACAGGCATAATAAATGCTCTAATTGTGTTGAGTAATGTAAAAATATGTCTGTGGTGCCTGGTCTTCCTGGCTGAATGAGCTGTCAATCACAGGACAGGGTTGTACACAGCCCTACAGTCTTAAATTTCTATTCTTTTCAGTGCAGCAGCAATTTACAACATGAATTTAACCAGCAAAAGGAAGAAAACCTTGTGGAAGACAAATTTTTTAAATCATTCACAGCAAACATGGGGATCTCTTCAGGTTAAGAATGTGCACTGGAACAAAGCGAAAGATCTTAATTGTTTTTCCCAGTATAACTTAACTGCAGTGTCTCATGGGGACTGTAGCACTTGTTCCTGGTGATGGCAGGAGAGTTGCATAGGCAGGCACAGCTACATTTTTTAGGGCACATAAATAAATCACATATTAGACCATTAAACTAGTAATTTGTTAAATAATACAACTGGAGTGAAATTTAAAGGAGCAGTTTGAAAGCAAGTGTCACCCAGCTTCTGTCTGTGCTCTGCTGTGTTGGGCTTTTCCCTCTGGATAGTTGCCCAGCAGAGCCATCTTCCAGTGGCTCCAGTGCTGGACCAGCAGTGTCCAGTCTTCCATGGCTCCAAAATCTCTGACTTCGTAAATCAGTGGGATTTGTCTGTAGGTACCTTTTCCCTCCCCAATATCTTTGTCATTCTTGTGAGGCTCTTGGCATGTTTTTGGGGCAGCAGATTTTGCCTGCCTGTTCTCTAGTCCTCCTTCAGCTGCTGCTTGTTCTCAAGAAGTTTTGAGTAGTGGGCATTGCCTGCAGGCACTCAGGGCAGGACTGGTTGTGTTTCTCCAAGGGATTTGCCAGGATGCACCCAAGTGCAGCAGGCAGGACAGAGCAAGGGGTCAGCTTGTCTGCTCCAGCTCAACTTATCTATGCAGGAATAGCAAACTGTGACCAGGCATCCACATACAGACAGAGTAGAGTAGAACTGTGTTTCTGTAGCAACTCCTAATGATTTTGAACCTCCAAACAATCTGACCCATCAAATATATTAAACTTTAGAACTGGAAAGATGCTTCCTTGTAATTAATCTTTGCAGACAGTAGTGTTTATTACAGACTTATATTTAGAAACTTATTTATATTCAAGTTCTTTTGCTAGTTAATGCTAAGTAGGGGAGGAAAACAGAGATTAACACAACTCAGCCTCTTTGTGAGCAGCTAGAAGATATTGAGAGAAGCCTGGGGAATGAAGGCTAGCTGCCATGTTTTGCCAAGATGTAGAGAATTTTACAATGAGTAGTTGAGAAACAAGGAGGAATACAGCTTGAAAATTAGAATAACTTGACACTCAGTTATTGCAAGACTGACGTAGTAGTCCAGAATATTTTTGAAATTTGGCAGCAGGGTAATACCAAAACAGACTTTCTTCTTGGTTGTGGAAATTATTCCTCTGTACAATAAATGCTTCAGAAAGTAATTTATCTTACTTAAATGCTTGCCTTTAGAATTTGTCTTTATATCTCTAGCAGTTCTTTTTAATGAAACACACACTGTTTTTGTCTCTCTGCTTGTTAACATTTAGCACGTATGGTCTGCTTATTTAGTTAAGAGGAGCTTTTTTTCTGCTGCATCTTCCTTGTGTTAGGGCAGTAGGATCCCAAGTCTCAGGGAGAAGTTAGATGAGAGCTGAGCAGTCCTGAAGTCAATGTGCTGTTGAGAAGGGCAGAGGTTCCCATCCTTGGATGTGGAGTTATTTCTCAACCAACAACAGCAGCTCAAGGGAGCTCGCTCAGCTTGTCAAAGTGGACTTGTTAATGCAACAAAAAATTGGCCAGTTCTCTCTTCTGTTCTCATGTCAGGGTTAGTTTTTCTCCAGGTTAGGGAGCTGATTCTGCTCACAGTCATCAAGTGGGAATGATGCTGCACATGCAAGTGAAAGAAGAGAGGTGTGGGCAGGACACTCCTCTCTTGGCACCAGTGACCCCTTCTGTGAGCTCAAACCACCTTGGGCGAGTTCACCCAAAGTAGGTGGAATTCACTTCCTAAGATGATTTACCAGACAGAGTCTGGCTTTGGCAAGCTACGGGCAACAGTGAGTAGTGTGGTTATTTACAATGGCCTTTAAATAACCTTCTCAGCAGGCCTACAATTTATTAATTTATACTAATTGACTCAGATTGAGACTATTTTATGGTAATTGGTTAATTGTTACAGCACCCAGATGCAACAGCAGTGAACACTGTATAAAAATGATGCACAAGTCATTACTGATTCAGTGCCTGGCACGTCTTTGGCAAAATTTTATATCAGCATTATTGGGTTGGTTTGGGTTTTAATAATGCCAGAACATTAGCTGGGCTTTCAAGCAAACTAAACTTAAGTATGTTTTTAAAATTAATGAATTACTAAAAAAGCTCATCATGGACAGTGACAAACACTGTAGTTGGAATAATCAAAAAGAACAGACCATGGCATGTGTACTTTTGCTATCACAAATTCTCTCGAGATCACCAGAATTCATGTTAAACAGGTGAAATCTTCAAATTAGTTGTGTGAAAATTGTCCCCAGATAGTCAAAAAGAAATGGTCACTTTTCCAACCATAGCAATAACTTGATCTCCCTATAAAAGTTTAATATGTGTTTTTTTTCCCCCTCACTCTCTTTAGACTTGGTGGAGGCCCAGATGATGCCAAGGAAATCATGCGTCATAGTTTCTTTGCTGGAGTAAACTGGCAAGATGTGTATGATAAAAAGGTATGTCTTTGTGTGGTATTGCATAATCTGGCTTCTGTGAGGTGGTTTCAATGACAGTCATAGACTGCTATTCTCTGCAGTTAGTAATTCTTTTCTTTGCAACTTTTTTGTGTTAATACAACTGAAGAATTATTCTGAACAAGGTATACTTACCTAATCTTTGTGTTTTCAGTAATAATTTGTCAGTTCACCAGAAGTAAATTTTGCAAACCAACCTAAACCTTTTATTATGTAAATGCCCAAATTTTTCCTTTTCTTTTTTCTTCCTGGGCTTTCAAGAGAAAAGTACATGTATGACTCAAGATAATGGGAAAAATGTAATATAGTTTATCTTGAATTGTCATTTTATTTCTGCCTTCTAGTGAAAAGTTGTTTTATGAAAAAGGGAAATTAAGTGATTGTAGCAAAATTCTACTTTCTGATTGTTTGTGTATAAGTAAAAACCTCTTTCAAACTTTAAGAGATATCTGAGAGAATTAAAATAGTGTTCAAACACTAAGCCAAAACAGCTTGTGGAGAAAGCAAGTGCTGGGAATTCAAATGGAAAAGTTTTCTCCAAAGCCAGTCCTGTTCCTGTATTGATCAACACTTTGAGAATGATTTTAGAAAATGAATTTATCTTACTTGGGAGTGAAACTCAATTCCACTTCAGTTGTTTTATATACAGAAACTGATTTTATCTCAGTATTTCTGTAAGAATTTACTTGTTGCTATAAACCCTTTCTATTTTGATAAAGACTTTTCTTTTTTCCCCAACTGTTTTACATTGTTAATCTGCCAGTTGAGCTGCGTAATTTTAAAAGATAGTTTTTTCTCCTTTTTTTCTTGCTTTGTTCAAATAAAAGGAAAATGGAAGACATATGACTGAGCAGAATATGTTTATGCTACAATGTCAATGATACAAACTGTTTTTTCAGTTGTTGTTGAACTGGAATTTTAAAAATGTGTGGTTGTTGGTGTGGTAACTTCTCTGACAAATACCGGAATTGAAATGAAAGCCTGTATATGATGATACAAAATATGGTACTCTGAAATTACTTGATACAAGTGTGATTTTTCCCTGGCAGTATCACAAGGTTTCAAGAAACTCTACAATAAATAATCAGAGCAAGTATATTAATCAGGTTACTTTATGAGCTCAACCACTGGTTGGTTATGTAAGGACATTGTAGAGAAGCACTGTGAGGATAAAATCTAAAAATACAAGTTGAGGACCTTTCTGAAGTAAAACAAAAAAACCCCTACACTAAAATTAATAAGATTGCAATGTGGTAGGAGTGGGTGAGGGAAAAAAATCCCTGTTACATTATTCTTGCTCCCTTGAAAAACATTTCTTAATTATCTTACATTAGAAATAGAACTTTCAATTCTACACTGTGTTCAGCATCTTATTTAGTTAAGAATATATAGATACTGTTAATTGTGCTTTGATTCTTTCCAAATGAACATGGCGAATGTGTTTCAGTCAAGACCTTTTTTTGAGCTATTAAAATAAAAGGAGGCATTTTGCAGATTAAAAAAAAATATATATAATTATATAAAATATATAAATGTCAGCACTTTGGTTTTATGCTTGTGGAAGTAGATATTGGCTTATTGGAGTATCATAACTAGAGAAATTCTTTGTTTACTGCGGACACTCTTGCTTCGAGAAACTAAATTTGCCAGTGAAATATCAACTGAATTTTCTCAGTTGGACAGTTCACTTCAAGGATCATAAGAATTGCTTCTGTGCAGCATTAACACACAGTGTGTCCTTTATGGAAAAACAAGTCATGAAAATGACTTCTGACAGTCTGCTTTTCTGTTTAATTAAAAATAGTTTTGTTCCTATTTGTTCCTTGTTTGCCTGGTTAAAATATCCATTGTTCCTTCTGCACACACAGTCTTACACTCTGCAGACTTCAGAGCTGTGCTCTGAAATATAATCCTCAAACATAATAATAAGGTTAATGAACTTTCATCAAATATGTTCATTAGAATGCTTACATGAATATTTTTGAGGTATTTTGGTATTCTAAAATAACTCGAAGAATCAAATAAATTTGATTTGTAAATAGGTTTATTCTAGGCTTGCCTCTGTTGTGATTTATTGTTGGATGTAGTCTTCAGCAGTAGGGTCACTTAATGAAATTGATAGTGGATGTAATTATTTGCATAGTAAAAATATTTCACAGTAATTTTGCCTGAGTTTTAAGCACCATGGCGCTGTAATTTTCTGGCTGCATTTCAGGAGTGTGTTTCTGTTAGGAACGAAAGAACTGAAGTTCACTTTCAGAGTAATGGAAACCAAAAAATCATGTGGATTCTGAGTAGTTGCTGGGTGATAGCTTTGTACATGTGCACACTGTGCTCCTGTGCCTCTAATTTTATCTTTTTACTAGGTTATCACTTTCCTGGTGTGATTAGAAACAGAATTATATATCTCTAAACTATTTCATGTATTTCATTTGACAGACCTCAGCTCTGTCAGGTCAAACGGATCCAAATGGTCAAATTGAATTATTCAGTTTCTGATACTGCTAACTAGATAACCTAATTTGGTACTACATAATGATAAAAAAATATTGTATGGCACACTGGAGCAGAGAAGGTCGTTGCCTTTAAATGAAAAATGTATAGTAGTTAGCATTTGTGATCTGATGTATTTATTTTTGGCAGAAAAACCATGAGGGCATATGAAAGGGAGCAGCCTGTGCCAGGTTCTTCCTGTGATCATCTCAGCCTTGATGAGTTTTTATCTCTCTGCCTGAGTATGAGAAATTGAATAGTTTGGCAAACTCTGAAGACTTCAAAAGCCCATGTACTAAATAAAATACTTGTTTTATTTTTAGGTAGAATCAGGAAGCTGTTTGAAATTTCTCTGTTTCTCATGTAAGAATTGCTTTAGCAGATTTTTATTTGGGTAGCAGAAATACACTAAAGTTGACACATGATCTATTTAGGTAGGGTCTTTCACTGAACAAAAAGCATTTGGGTATTACTTAAAAGGTCAAAATTTGGGTATGTGTTCAGGCTTGCAGCTTGAAGCACTCAGTAGCCTCATGGCAAAGGAGGTCCAGACGTTTCAGCGGTCTGGTGTTCCTCCTGCATATGATATGGATGAAAGATGGGAGAAACCACGTGGAAATTTGGGTTGAGATGCATGTTCTGATTTGTGGTAATACCTCCAATTGTCTCTGAAGAAAATTAGGAAGTGCCAGCAAATGGATCTGTTGGGATTCAAGGGAGCAGGGACAAGTGGCAGCAGTGGTTGAAGGGGGAGGCCTGTCTTTGGTGCAGGAGGTGCTTTTGGAGGCACCTGTCCCACTGTGAAGGCAGTGACTTTCAGCAGGATGTCTGACAGCTGCAAGAAGCTCTTCCTCACCCTTCAGCTGTGCCTGCCTTGGTTTACTCAAGACACAAACCCAGCAAATGATGAAATCCCATGATCCAAGCCCTGGGTTCGGGCCTGGCAAAATCTGCAGTAAAACTATGATCTAAAATGCACATTTAAGTACTTCTGTGTATCAGATTGTGCAGGGAGAGGGTGGGAGGTAAATAGGAAAGCACCACCATTTGCTTTTAGGTTGTTGCTAATTAAATTGTACTATTTTCAGACAATAATCTGCACTGCCACAAAACCTGCAGAAGTTACTTTCGTTGGTTGCTTTTGTGTTGCTGCCATGTGAAGTTGTAAAAAGATCAGACAACATCTAACCAGTCTGATACCTTAAACTATATGGACAGACCTAGATGTTGATTGCCACCCTTCACCCTTCTCCCAGCTGCTTGAATTTACAGGGAGGAGAGTATACATAAGTGTGTCTGATTTTGAAACTTATGTTGCTGGGGGTTTGTGGTTTTGCTCTGTCCATGGTAACAGCATTGTGTCACTTGGGAAACAGTTTATCCATGGGTAAACCTCCCTGCTGAAGCCAGTTTTCCTGTAGACTTGTGTCCTTCCACTACTGAAATTCCAGCTCCTTCTCCTCCCCCTGCCCAGGACCACCGCATGCAGGGTCTGTGGGGTATTCCCAATTCCCAGCTGTGCTGTGGCTGCTGTCTTTGGGGCCATGGATGGGGAGGAACCAGTCCCTGCAGGAATGCTACTGACTGTCTTGAAGCTCAGCCAAATGACCTTCTTGCCCCCAGGCAGAAACTCTAGTTTGAGGGGCATGTTCCTCCCATCTATTCAGCACAGCTCAGCTGCAGTCTGTTGGTTGATGGGATTCTTACAGTAGTGGAATGGCCTGAAGTGGTGTCAGGGGAGGTTTAGGGTGGTTATTAGGAAGGGGTTCTGCACCCAGAGGGTGGTTGGGCACTAGAGCAGGCTCCCAAGGATGTGGCCACAGCACCAGCCTGGCAGAGCTCAAGAAATGTTTGAACAGTACTCTCAGGCACATGGTGACACTTGGGAATGGTGTGGTGCAGGGCTGGGACTTTTACATGATGATCTTTGTGGGTCCCTTCCAACTCAGCATATTCTGCAATTCTCTGAAAATTCCCTTTAAATTAAAAGGAGAAGAAATATCAGATTGATGTTAAGCATCATACTTTTTATTTGGCAGATTGAGTGTATCATGGTTACTTTGAGGTAGCTTCAGCCACTTCATGTACAACACTAAGACAAGTGATTCCTGGTAAATGATCTTTGAACAAGTAGTGTTACATGTTTTCTCTCATACTGAAGTATTTATGTAGTTGTTCACTAAGTGTGATAAAGTTCAAGGTGTAGAATCAAGCCTGTACATTTCAGTGTACCTACAACAGTCAAATACTGTGCCTGCCCCTTTCCTTCCTCTAGGACACGAGTGTCAAATTTTCCAGGACTTGAACTGTGGAGAAACTGTGGTGTTTCTCACACACTGCTCTTGATGGGTGCCAAATGGAAATGCCATTCACTGGAGATAATGAAGACACTAAGAATTTGATATTGCTTCTGCTGTCATTTCTAACATCAAGCCTTTGAAATGGCCAGGGCAGATTCAGCTTGACAGATGGATATGAAATTGAATTTTTGTCTTGAACACAAACTCTTAAAGTCACTCAACTCACACTGAGTTTAGACTTTTATTTCTTTATTTGTACAGACACATGCATATCTATGCATATGTGTGTGTGTAATGCATAAACCCAGAAAATCTGTATTTCTGCTCCATAGAGTAGATTGTCAGGAGATGCAGTTCCCTGTCTGGTTGGAGAATTTTTCTGAACTGAGGCCACTAAAGAAAATTATCCCATACTAAAGCCAGGACCAAGCATTGCAATTCTCTTGCAGACTGACAAGGCCTGTGCTTAACAAAAGCTTATCTTACTCCTTTTGGACACAGGCTACTGGATGTGCCTTCCACATCCCTCTTGGTCTTCTGATTTCTCATGCCAGAAATGAGACATAGCTGCTCAATAGCATGTGGATACTATTTCTTTGTGCACCAAATGTGGTATTTTTGGGATCCCCCTTTGTGGGAAGGAATGATGAATCTGACCCCATGTTCTTCGAATGCTAATTCATTATTTTGTGATATTATATTATGTTAAAGAATGCTATACTAAAACTATACTAAAGAATAGAGAAAGGATACTTACTGAAGGCTTAACAAGGTACTAATGAAAAACTCGTGACTCTCTCCAGAGCCCTGACACAGCTGGACCACAATTGGTCATTAAGTCAAAACAATTCACATGTTGGATAAACAATCTCCAACCACATTCCAAAGCAGCAAAACACAGGAGAAGCAAACGAGATAACATTGTTTTCTTTTTTCTCTGAGGCTGCTCAGCTTCCCAGGAGAGAAATCCTGGGCAAAGAGGATTTTTCAGAAAATATGATGGTGACACACCAAACGTGAAATGTTGCTGGCTGTAGAGTGACATCTTCACGTTGTGGTCATCAGAGTGGTTGTTGATGTTGGGTGTTTCAATCTTTGTCATTAAACCTCAGCTTCAGTCTTCCTTGGGATGTATGTGGAAGCTTCTGGAGTGTCACACTAAGGGTTTATCTCTGCAGCATTTGCACCTTATTTGTCTTTCCAATGGTTTCAGCTGAAAATTGTGGACATTTTGCTTTCTGTTTTTAAATGAAGTTTGACAATTAATGGACAAAGGAGACACTCCTCCAGAAAGATGATTGCTAAGAATTTACTTGGGGAAAGGGAGGTGTGTCTTTGGTGTTAGCTCAGGAGTCTGGGGTGGGATGTCCACAAGACTTTAGCCCAGTTGGTTTGGTGTAGGTGAGGTAGAACTGATGGGAAGGAGCAATCCCCAGTTCTCTGTGCACACAGCTGTGTGGGAGGTGGAGGTGATGCTGTGAGGGAAGGAGGCAAAGTGTATGGGGAGATTGAAGAAACCTTTCTGCTACTTCTGTTCAGCTGTATCTGTGCTTCTTAACCTCAGCTGCTGCTTCCCCTTTTCCAAAGGTTTTAGGGGATAGTTGAATGTACATAAGGCACAGCCTGGATAAAAACCAGTGTATGCTGTTGTGGAGAGCCACATGGCTGGAGAGTTTGTTTTTGCAGTCAGTGAAGTTTCCAAATGGCTTTAATGTCCAGGATATGAAAGATACTGGTCTAAGATAGATGAATCCTAAAACACCATTGACATAAATTTGCATCAAGTCTCTCCCTTTTAGTTACAGCCTGGAGTTTCATGTCTTCTACTTGTTTCACTTCCCCAGACAGCTGAACTTCTCTCATCAGTGCAATTTCCATCAGCTGACTTATTGGATGTTATTGATGCAGTTTTCTAGTAAGCCTAGCTGCTGAGCATTGAATCAAAGCACTAATTTAATGAGTTTTGTTGTAATGGTGCTTTTCATACCTGATTAAAATTACTGTAATTATTTGTTCCTTAAGAGTCACTTAGCACTGTGCTTCTCTTCCTAAAATAATGTTTTCAAAGTATTTTCCATAGCCATTACTATTTTAGGTAGATGGAGAGAACAAGGGAATGATTTAAAGTTGTAGTGAGGCTTGTTCATCTCAGTGGATTAAAAAAAAAAAACAAAACAAAACCCAAATCCCTGGACAAACCAATAGTTAGCCTGTAAGTTTTTGAGAAAGAAACTTGTCATCTAATGCATTTTCCTTTTCCTCTCCAGCAGCACACCCATACATATATGACTGCCTGTAATGATCTTACCCTGCCACACCTTTTGTGTTTCATTAACTACTTCAACCTGACTCACAGTTGTTATAGACAACTATAGAGGGGGTTCACTCCTTCTCTTTGCAAAGCAGTTGTAGCATGAAAGGTCTCAGGTGTACTTCACAGCAGGAGTACTTTGTTGTACTGCAAATGTGTGCTGCACCATTGAAAAGACATTGCTTCTTGTCCTTGACTTGAGGAAAATGAAAATTTCCCCTTGGTTTGTATTATCATTATTTTAAAATGAAAAGTTTTATTTTTCTATGAAATGGCATTTTCTGTTTCTGACCAGTAAAAAGCATTCCACTCAGAGAAGTAGTAAAATTGTTATAACCAGGTTATCTTATACATTTTTTTCATACCGAATTTATTGCTTAGATCTGTGAAAGCATCTTTTTAAAAGGATGTGATGGACACTTGGCCTTGACTAGAATACATTGCTTGGTTTCCTGTAATCTTGTGTAAGCATTTTTGTCTGTTTGTTTGTTTGTGGGGTTTTTTTGCTGTGTTTTTGTTTGGTGTTTTCAGTTTTTTTGGGTTTTTTTGAATGTTCTTTCCTCATAGAAAAATGAGAATAAGATGGCAGTGTGGGATGTTGCACTGGCATAAGTCTGTTTTTAGGAATTGTGTGGCTGCATTGCTGGAAAGATGTACAACTTTGGAAATCTGCTTTAATAGGGCAGAATTGTTTGGGATAGCCTGGGTACATATGAAAATACTTTTCAAAAAGTGAAGGAATCTGTGCAATAAAAGAGAATACTTTGTTTATAAACATTGGATGGAACTTGATTTATACCTGGAAAAATCTTCTCATTTTGTGCTCATATATGTTAGCTCCTTAAGGATTTATTCTGCAATGACCTGAACTTTTACTTCAAAATACCTCTCTGCTGTTGTATGTTTTCCATACAGAACAATGTAAGGGAAAGCTGAGTTTAGTTTTGTAAAAGTATCAATCAGATTTATTGTACTCTGTTAAGTATATGAAGTGATAGATTTGATTTTGTTTAATAATTGCTTGCACTGTTACTGAAGATCTGGATCAGATAAAATCAGTCTCAGTATGTACAGATCCTCTGTGCATCTAGAGCATAGAACTTGGGAAAAGGAGGGAGGGAGTTAGCAGCAGCTCCTCCTTTGCTGTGGGGCAAATGACCAAGTAAATTGTTTGGTGTTCGTGTTCTGGAGCTGAGGAGAGAGAGAACGTGAAACTGGTGAAAACCCCGTGCAAGGTGATAATATCAGTGAGCCAGGATATAACCTGTTGTATTGAAAGGAAAATCAATTACACTTATTCTCAGGGCATATGAGAAGATAGCACCAAAGGGCTCCTAGGTACAAACAAGAACATTGTCACATCAAACACGCACATGCAATTTGCAGTGTCATACATACAAAACTGCTGTACTGTTTTTGGACTGTTATTCCATCCTCAGTGTGCCTTCCAGTAAAAGTTGATCAGCAGTTCTTTTGGTAGAGAAGGTGGATAGTGAAGCTGGGTCAAAAGAGGGGCAAGGGAGCCCTGCCTGCAGGCTGAGGGTGGCTGCCAGTGATTTGCTGTTGGGAAATCCCACACTGTGCTGTGAAAGCAGTAGGCAGGTTTAGATACAGCAACTCCCTTAAGCCTGATCTGGCCTTTTTGCAAATGTAAAATTTATTTTCATATCATGTAATATCTTTCAATGATAAGCTCAGATGAAGGCCTTCCCACTGAAAATAAAACCCCCAATACATGCTTATTATGCTCTCTGTGTAGCCTTTTTCTTCTTCACCACCCAGTTGTGGTGAAGTACCTTGAGATGCCTTTGCCTGACAGCTATGTGGGTAATTAAATTGGCCTGAAGAGTTTCTAGGTAATTATCTTTATGCAGCTCAATTTATCTGCAAGTCATGTGAGAGTGATACTTGGAATTTAGCTTTCTTGTGCCATTGATTGGATCCTGAACTGGTATTTTTGAGATTGACTCAAATGGGCTTTATCTCTTACTGGAAGTTAGAGACTCAGCTGCCTCTCCACAGACCTATTTGTTTGATTTGGGGTGTAGGGAAAAAGAACTTACTTGTTTTCCTGATAGTAATTTGGCTGCTTTGAGATTTAGTAATTTTGTATTTTTTCTTGGTGCCTTTCAGCTTGTACCTCCTTTTAAACCTCAAGTGACATCTGAGACAGACACCAGGTATTTTGATGAAGAATTTACAGCTCAGACTATTACAATAACACCGCCTGAAAAATGTAAGTCAGAAAAAATGCATAAGCATGATGTAACAATAATGTTTCTAATAAAGCAGTGTGTAAGGTTTTTTCTGTTTGAATAGAAGAGCTGTTCTCAGTGTTATTAATAAAAGTCTTCATATGGAAGTGTGTGAGAGTAACTCTCAATGACAACTTTATTTTGAAGATGCAATAATTACAAAGCTTAGAATATTAGATCACTCTGAGTTGGGTTTTGGGGATATTTTTGGTGTGGGCATTCTTGTGTTGATTGTTTGGAGATTTTTTCATTGTTTTTCATTCACAAATTTTACGAATGTTTGGATTAATTTGGGTTCCAGTGATTCAATATTAGACCAGGATTAACTCTAACTTTTATGTGTAGAATATATGAAAATTCAAAGGACACAAAATTCTGAAAGACTGCATATAAATACATTGTTAGAATAAGTCTCAGCAGGAGTCTTTAGAATAAGCACTGTTAAAAAGCCATGTGAGAATGTACATCCAGATTCTCAGAGTTAGGTAACATCTGGTGCCTGCTTTCCATTGGCACTGGAGGAATTATGTAAATAAAAATATTTATGAATTTGGCTTATTCTGTATTTCTTCTGATCCCAGTAAATACTGTAAAAATAAATAGTTTACTAAAAATAATCGGTAATAATTGAAACACATAGAACCTGTGTGAATTGTTCATTTTGTAGCTGTTTTTCCATTCAACTACCTTTGAAATTGAGGAATATTTAAGTATATCTACAGTAAGACTATAATTTCCTGAGCTCAGCTCAAGAAATGATGGAAACTGGCTGACTCAATTGGCACATGGCTTCTGCACTGCCAGAGGCTGGGTGTGCTGGCATGTTGGGATTAGCCTACATGGGGTTGTAGTTGTGGTTGAAGTTCTCAGGTGATAGTCAGAATAAAATGAACCAAACAATCAACCTGAAATAAGTGGTGACTTCTGGGCATGCTGTCCTTTCAGTGAGAATCGCCCTGCTGTGTGAACGTAAGCTTACAAGCTTAACTGAAGTCTTGCTTTAACTTGAGCCTTTAAGCTAAGCATTGAACCCTGAAAGATCTACTGCATATCAGGTGAATAATAAAATTTTATTGCAAATGTACTGATGTTTTGAACTTCTTCCTTAACACAGATGACGAGGATGGTATGGACTGCATGGACAATGAGAGGCGGCCGCATTTCCCCCAATTTTCCTACTCTGCAAGTGGACGAGAGTAACTCTTTTGTTCTGCTGCTTCACTGTCATCTTAGGTTTATCAGTGAAAATGATTCCTGAACATCACCACCAGTACTAGATACTACTAAGATAGCAGGGGCACTTTCAGAGACCATTCCAAATTGAACAAGTTTCTTTCCCAAACCTACCTAAAATCCGTTCTGGTTTTGCATGACATATGAGATTCTCTCTACTCCGCTCTCCTGCTGTTGCTGCTGCCCACAGTCTCAGTATAATAGCAACATCAAGAAGTTACTAACAGTTTCTTTGAAGGTAAATGACTTGACTTCAGCATTGTACACTTTGTGAACAAGTAGTCATCTATTTTTCCTCACAGTGGAGGCTAAACAAAAGCCGTGTTGGTCCAGCTTATCTTCTTCCAGAAGATGAATCAAAATTGTAATTAGTCTAAACAGACCAGGCGATAACATTTTCTTGCATCTGTTTGTGCTGGTTAGAATGAGGAAACGTAGAGGTGGTGATGTACATATGCAAGATTTCTGTTAGGCATATCATTACTTGAAGCAGGTCTCTGTCATTAACATCTGGCTGGAATTTGTTTGGGAAATGTTTGAGAGAAGGACTTAAATTGTTGATATATATAAATATATATATATATATTATTTTTTAATTACTGTTGGATACTACAGAAGAAGCAGAAGGGCTGGGCTCACCCAGCCTGCCACTTAGAACTTCCAGGTTCATGTGCAATCATGGAGAATCGAACATTATACATGCAAGAAATGAAGGCATAAAAGCAGCAGTTGAAGTTGTTCAAGGGGTTTTATAATTTGCACCAGATAACATCTTTTTCATGCTTTTCTCTTTCATGATATGCATCACCTCTGATGGCTGAAGAATGTAGACAGGCATAATGGTATTGCTTTTCACCAAAATGTGTGCACCAAGGTAAACAGGTGTTTGCCTTACTTGTTTTTGAGTTTGTGAATTAGCTTCCTCTCCAGGTGTTTAACTCTGATTTTTTTTTTAATTTTTTTTTTTTTTTTGGTTATACTGCGGTAGTATTTATTTTTAGAGATAAGGTTTGTATATGTCATGTTTGCAAATGCTGCTACATCTTAGAACAGGCTAATAGCAGTTAATTTTGTAATATATGGAAGGACTGTACAAGCTGAAGGGAATAATGCACTTTTCTCCCATGTGGAAATTTTAACAAGGCTCTGAAATTGTACATACTGCTTAGAACCAGATTTTTGTGAATGAAATACTGTCTTTTAACAGTTTGGCAGGGGAGGTGAGGATTTCCAACCTCATGTGCCAAAGGGTTAAAAGTGAACAGACAAAAAAGCTACATCTTGTGCTCCATTTAGGATAAACATAATGCAAGAGCCTGGCAGCACAAGAGAAAATGTCTGTTCTATATGAAGGAATTGCATTTGAACAACAAGACCACAGTGATTACAAGAAAAGCACTTTATTTTAACAATTAAAATAGTAAATTTCTGGGATCAGCCGTTCTCAAGGAAGATTTGCCCTCAACCAAATGAGTCCTAAAACCCAGGAGGTTATGTTTAACCGTGGTACCTGATTGACTGAATTTCAAACGTCACAGCAAACGCTCCACTGGTAGGGAAACGTCTTTCCATTTCCGAAGATCTGTATCTAACAGACCATGTGCATAAACTTTAGCTTTGATCTTCAGCAATGATAATCTTAATAATAAACCCTTTGGTGCTAGGAGCTGGGGCGTGACGCGGCGCAGCAGCAGAGCGCGCGCAGCCTTGCAGGCGACATCGGGAACCCCCGACTCCGTGGGATTATCATTGGAAGTGTCTCTGCGTTCAGCTCTTGTTAGCTCCCACAAAGACTGTGATATTGCAGAGTATTCCTGGTTGCGTTGTGTGAGTGAGTAGATGAGTCTGAGAGATGTTCCTACACAGATGCCTTAGCCTCTTGATGTGGAAAGTTGAGTGCCCAAGCATGAAGCCCACTGCTGGCAGTGCATGTGCTGGGATGGTCAAGGGGTAGACGGGCATTTTAGCAAGGCAGCTAAAGACGCAGAGTAATTAAGACAATTTTTCATGTTTAGTGTTTTATCTTTAGTAATGGATGGATAATCAGATAGAAATATATCATGATGTATACTCTAACTGCATAGGATTTCATTATGTCACCCTGTAACACTAAAGACGTGTAGATGTTGTCCCTGTGCGGAGGGAGAGGAGAGCAGCAAATGCATTGCAGGTCTGGTGGTGTAGAGGTGTCTACACTGCCACAGTGAGTGAGTGACTGAAATAACCAAGTACTTAACAGAAGGGCATTAATTAGTTCTCTGCAAAGGTCTTGTACTCAGACTGAAACTATGGTGATTCAAAATCTGTGTTACATGCCTGTGTTTTCTCCCCTATGTTTTCAGCTTGTCATAGCAATAAGTTTCTTGGCACAGGGCCCCTCCAGCCAGTGGCCAACTGGCTGTGGCACTGGCCAGCAGCTCCTCGTGGCAGTGATGCCCTGTGCTTTGCTCTCCATTGCGTAGCCAGGTAGTGTGTGGTTTGCAGGAGGGGCCTGGCAGTGAACTATTTGTAAACCTTTTCAGACATCACTTTGCATTGCAGTGTCTGCCTTCTGAAACATCAGTGATCCAGTTTATGATGCAGAGTCAGCAGCCACCTTGTGCTGCCCAGGCCCAGGGGATTCTGTCTTACCAGTGTTAGAAACAGATGACAGAGAAATGGACAAGCAGTGCTGAGGGAAACTTTAGAAGCTCTTCTTTTGCTGTCTGCGGTTGTGTTTGAATTTGGACAGGAGATGGTGGCTGGTTGTCTTGGTGAGCCTTTTGAGCACAGTACATTTCAGACCTTGACTCCAGCTTGTACTGACTTCCATGACATACAGTATGCCCTCTCGTACTGCAGCCATCTCGGAGGAAATAGGTCAATTCTGTTTGGATTTTGGCAGTTTTGCACACAGCTTCGCTTTCCACACTAATCCATCTTCCAGTACATTCCTGTTGCTTAAAGAACATTTATTCCAGTATTGTTTCACCTTTTTTTTCCATCTTTACTTCCGGCTTCTTAAAGCTGACTGTTCTTGCAGGGGCCATGTGCTTCTCCTAGAGTACAAAAGTAAGGTCTTTCCTTACTAACTGCAGGGTCTATATATTACACCTCAATGTACACACTTTGCTGCTACTGTTTGTACTGTCTACAGTAGAATTTCCTTATCTTGCTCCTGGTAGTGCATTACAGGCAAGCATGAAATGTAAAGTATTTATTTAAATAAAAACCTCTAAATTGGTAATTGAATTACCTCCCTGTAGCTTTAGAGTTTGTGACATTTCTTGACCTTGCTAGTTCTTTCATTAGATCCATGCAAGATCTAGTCATATGGTTAAGGATATCAAGCAGACACGACTACGAACCCAAGAAACCGTATTACTGTTGGTCATACTTAAACTGTTTATTTCCTTAAGTATATGACCCACAAGGATGTGAAATAACTACAAGAAATTGTTTTTGTACACTGTACATCCTTAGTATTTTTACACGTATATGATAGGGATGCACATTATTTTCCTTCGTACAGACAGCTTAAATAAAGCACTATGTCAATCTGCTACTTCTGTGTTTTTTAATGCTAATTTGTTCTGGAGGATTGTAAATATATATATATATATATGTTCAAGCTTGCCACAGAGGACGTATTTTTTTATACCTGCACATTACTATTAAATATCTTAGAGGATTAAATTCTTAAGTTGTCCTGTGTCAGAGAAAGAAAAATGGAAATGAGAAGGCTATATTGCAGATTACAAAAGATTTCTCAAGTTTTGGGTTAAATATTTACTTCATATTTTAAAGTAATTTTATATAGGTTAGATGTTTCAATCCTGAAATGCACAAAGAATTTACTTAATTTCTTCTTACAAGAAAATGTACATCATTATTTTTTTATCACTGTATATATAATGATCTGTGCATGTTTAGTTACAAGTTTTATTTGCTGTGAAGTCCTAGTGATAACTGTAACTCGCTGTGACATATTTCAGATACTGGGTGAACAGTTTCAGCTTGTAAATGATTCAGTTACAGTATTGTCAAAAAAAAGTTTTTATGACTAAGCAAAATGTATCTGTGCTTTGGACCGAGGCTGTTTCCATACAGGTGGTTCCTGTTAACTCTGTGAGATGTATGCCACTTATAATTTTGGGTTATACTTTTGAAGATATGCTCCTATCAGAACATCCACCATTTAGTGATTTTCAGCTGATGAAATTCTTGGCCTCACATCCCACAGCTAGACAATGTTTGGGCAAGGAGATGGAAGAAAGGGAAGGTGGGATTTGCAGGGCACTGCAGAATGGGACTCTTTGAAGCCCTCGGGCTGGTCCAGGGCTGTTTGAAGCAGCCAGTCTGGAGGGCTGAGTGTCTCTAAAGCAGTGGGTCATCCGGGTTTTCTGTTCTCTGACGTGAATGCTTCTCAGGAATAGAGGTGCTTCATCCAGGTCTCAGGTTTTTTCCTTTCTTTTTTCCCTCCTTTTTTTCTCCTCCCCCACCTTATAACAGGAAAGAGCTTCAGGGAGACAGCCATCCATTAGTTCAGTGGCATCAGGATGTCAGTGACCAGGACAAAACTGCAGCAGTGACAGGACTATCTGGTCAGGCTGCATCCCGTGTTGTGGAATCACACTCTCTGTGCTGACCTGGATTTGATCATCAGGTCTGATACTTGTAAAATTTGTAAAACCAAGCATTTAGTGCTTAAGTAGACGCAGGGGAAGGTGGGGAGGGATATGAGACAGGTAGGCCTGGTGCTGTAATGACTTACTAATTGCTACAAAGTAGAGTAACTGCTGCAGGGGAAGTTATCCCTTGCGGACTCCCAGCAACACAACAGTTGCACCTATGCCTGGGATGAGTATGAAAAACCCACTTTGAGCTATACATACTGGCAGCCCAGGACCCTTTGTTGAAACCAGACTCGTACATGCACGTGGGTGGCTGGCAGTGGGGCCCTGCATGTGGCCACCAGACGCCACCTGGTAGGTGAGGCAAGTCCAGAAAGGTTGAGGGTCCCGATGTGCTCCAGGGTCTCAGTGAAGCCTAAGTGTCAGGAATAGGTGCCCGAGTTCCTTTGCACATGTAGCGTATAGGCGCTGTCTCCTATTTAAACACAGGTTTATGCTGTGGAATAATAAAAAATAAAGTTTGCATTTCCTACATTTATAAATGTATATTCTTAACTGTGTAACCATCTATAAAGTAGTGACACGTAAAAAGCTGTCAGCCTGACTACTGTGAAAAATCTTGAGTTTGACTAGAGAGGGCTTTCCTTCAGCAGCCTTTCTTCTCCCTATAGACCTGGGGCCTTTCTCAGCACGCTCAGTGTCGTATCTGTGAAGCTGTTCAGGGAGGCGATCAGATGTGTTTGGCAGTTTTATATGGCAGGAAATTGAAATAGGGAGGAAAAAACACTTTGATGTTAGGGCTGTACCACTAATAATTCTTAAAATATAAGGGAAGGAAGGATTGTGTTCCACACCCAATGGTAATTTATTGCATGTGTTGTTACTCTTATTTTTGTTATGTTTTCCATGTTCATGCTGGCTGAAGTAGCTTTATTGCTGGGGAACTGTTCTTTGCGCTTTTTTCACCCCCTTTACCAACTACATTGAAAACAATAGATGTAGAAACTTTTCTCTTGTGCGTGTAGCTTATCCTACACTAGATAGCAAAATACTCAGATAAATTCCTTCTAAAACAGTTGGGTATTTGAAAAGTAACCTTGAAAAACATGAGTGCACAGTTAACCAGAAAAAAATGCCCTCCACCTGTACCCTCCAAGTGTTCTCAGTTCAATAATTTGAAGCCAAGTTCAGCTGGTGCCCTGACTATGTGCTGATGCAAAAGTCCAGTTTCACCACTTCAGTGTGGAGCCCATCACCTCTTGTAATGGCTCCTCTGTAATAATCAAGGGCTCTTTTCTCTTAAAGGCCTTGCTCAGTGAATGTTTTAAAGGAGAACCTGTCCCATGGAAATTCCTTCACATTAGATGGAATATTTCTGAATCTTCTCACGCTTTTCTGATTAGTAAATACTTGTTGGGGCTCTCACTTTTTATATGAAAGTGACAAATATCCTGTTGAATAAAGTTCCCAGGTATATTCTGGTACTGAGTTTGTAAAAAGGAGGGCAGTGTACATGTGCAGCACTTGCAAACAGCCCCCTTCTCCCTCCTTCCCCTGCACATGCTTTCCCTTGAATTCAGAAGGACAGAACAAGGAACCTAGAGAACCTATTAGGTTTATTGGTATTTCAGTCTGTAAATAATATAGACATGTATGTTCAATTATGAAAATAGATAAAAACATTTTATAAACATTGTACAAATTATTGACATCCACGCTATGTAATAGCTGTTAAAACTGGCTTGCAAGCCTAGTCTTTTCTGAAAAGTCTCAGCTGTCGTCCTAGAAAGTTTGGTAGGCTGGTAAGGCTTCAAAATATTTGTGATTCTGTAGTTAAAACCAAATAGAAACCAGCTGAAATTAGCTAGCAAGTGTGCCTGTTTTCTGCAGAGGTGTCTTTGGGTGAGCCTCAGACACGTTTCAGCCAGGTGCAGAGCAGACCTGAAAGATAAAAGGAAGAGATGGGTAGTCTGTATGGCAGGGCCTGTGTTTCTCATTTGTGTCACGTCAGCCTGCAGACAAGTTCTTAGAAGAGAAATAAAAACTGGTTAAGACTGCAGTAAGGCAGAGTAAACAAGTACAGTTTCAAAGCCTGCACTTCCTGTGGGCCTGCTGTCCTCACCTCTTTCTAAGCTCAGAAGTCTTACAGGTAGCAAGAATAAGAGATATCTGATTTCTGAAAAACAGGATCTCCATGAGGTTTTGACATGGCTCCTGTTTAGCAGTAAATAAGTGAGCTCTTGTTTTGGGGCACGTCTAAGATCCTGTCCCTTCTCCCTTCCAAGAAGAAGATGGCAGGGTTTTGCCAGAGGGTGTTTACTGTGCAGTGTTCAGCATGTGTCTGGGGTGGGCAGCTGTAGCAAAACAGGAAACTGTTGCCTTGGTGTCAGTAGGAAACCTCTGGTGGGAAGACTAATTTGCAGTTTTGAAGCTCTTGCATAGCTGTTGTTTGTGCTTCCTCGGTAGCACTTAAAGACTGAATTGAGCAAGACATCAAACTATTGGAGCTGGGGGAGCTACCTCGAATTAAGCCACTGCAGTACTAAAAATTGAATTTAAGAGATGTACATGACCTCAGAAATAAAAATAAACTTTCTACTTTGGCTGGTTTTGCATTAGAAGACTGAAGGGTTTTGTTTTTTTTCCTTTCCCCCTTGGTTGGTTAGGCTGAATTAAAGAAAATTCATGAAGCTGCAGTTCATTAAAGAATGAAAAAGAGTAACATGGTGGTTTTTTCCCCCAAAATGCATGAACCAACATCAACTGCTACAATTGTGTTTGCCACCAGTGCAAGGAACTGTGGCAATGCAAAGCCTTAGGGCTTAAATTCCATTCCACTACCCAAATGCCTGGGTAGTGACAACCAGAGGAAACATACTCTGTGCTGCAGTGACCCTCAGCATTGGAGTATGGGCAGAAGCTTAAAAGGATCCCAAAACCTCAACTCCTGAAGAAGTTGAATTCCTGGACATTTCTGCTGTGACTGTCCTTCCACACCACAATTTCCCAGTGCTAATGCTTTGTGAGATGTAGAACCTCAGCCTGATTGATGAAGTGGGCAAATCTGACTCCAGCCTGGCCTGAACCTCTTCACAAAGCAAGCACCAATCCTGTCAGAGTCTCTGTACCCCACTGACCCAGGGCCCAAGTACTAAAGCTGTCATTTAAGGCCTGCTGTTCTCTAACAAAATGGGCACAACTGTCACATTCAGGTAATTGGTAAACGAGTCAGTTACTGGACAGTCAGGGTAAGGGCCTTTCCAGGGTCTTAGTTTCTCCTCCTCCCTAGAATATTTTGGTTTTTCAGTGCACAGAACATTGCAGCACACAGTGCCCAGGTTCCTCTTGACACTCCCTCCTTAGCTTAGTGGCATCTGTTTTAAGGGGCTCGTTGGGTATTAGATGTACACGTTGGAAGGGTTTGTAGGAGGGGAACTACAGATGCCTGACTGGTTTATTTTATTCCTGCCAGCAATATGGGAGGAGGGAAAAACAACTGACTTTCTGTTTGATTAGAAAGCACTCAGGTGGCTTCCGTGCCTCAATCCTCCATTGCATGGCTGTAAAACCCAAGGTGGAACTCCCAGCAGGGCCAGGCTCAACTCCTCAGCTGGTGCCCAGCTTTGTCCAGTAGCCAGGCACGGGACGGGATGTACAGGACTCCCACAGCTGCAGATGCACAAACACTGAGGAGCTGAATACTTGAAGCCTCATGTCAGGGCAGTCAGACATCAAACAGAGGTCTATCTTTATCCCTTCCTGTCATGGTTTAACTTGCATCACTTCACATTAAACTCCATCCAAGCAGAAGTGAAGATTTTCATCTGCTTAAAAAAACCCACAACATCCACCAACTCCATCTGTGGACTGTCACTGGTTGTTAAAAACACCTGGCAGAGACACCATCTTTGTGCAGTAAGACTACACTAAAACAAAAGCTCTCTCCTAATAACCAAAGCAATCTTCAGGTCTCCTGAGGTTGAAAGCCATGTAAGGATCAGCTTGAATCACTTTTGACAGCAGAGATGGATGACCTACCTGTTTGCTGGAAATAAGGC
Organism: Melospiza georgiana; assembly: GCF_028018845.1. Classification (NCBI taxonomy): domain Eukaryota; kingdom Metazoa; phylum Chordata; class Aves; order Passeriformes; family Passerellidae; genus Melospiza; species Melospiza georgiana. Next base: position 45,456,822 of record NC_080432.1, on the reverse strand, counting down.
TCCCCCTTCTGTAATACATAATAAAAAAGAAAAAGCAAACAGAGCACTTGGGAACACTGCTGCATCAACCACTGGGGTCTCACTGAAAATTCCTGCTGACACAAGAAAGGAAAGAAAACCCCTGCTCCAGACCAGCTGTAATTCTGACAGTGCCTCCTGCTGAGTGACTGGGGTGAGGATGGGAATACAGGCACGGGTGAGTGTACTTTAACTTCCTTTTAGAAGGAGGGTGATCAGCTCACAGACACACTCACTGTGACACAGACATCTGCAAGGAGGGAGGAGAGAGCTTTAGTGGCTCAGCCATACGGAGAGCACAGGGAGGGTGCAGGTTCATGGCCAGGGAGAGGCTGGCTTGCAGGAGGAGATCTTCATGGGAAGTCAGAGCAGCAGCACAGGATGACAGCCCTCGCTGAAAGTAATCCTCAAGGTCCAAATCCTACCCGTCTGTGCTCTCACTGGCTCAGCTGGCCAGCAACCCCTTCTGGCAGCCGGGGGCTGTGAGGGGATTATCCACCGGGACAAATACTGATTCCTGTCAAACTGATGGACACCAAGGCAGATCCTGCAAGAGAGAGGCATCCCAGCTCTCACAGATACACTCATGCCTGGTGGGGGAAGCTGAGGTTTCCAGCAATCTCTGTTTAGATGTTTGTTTGCTTTCTGTGCACATTTATTTAGTATTCTATGTACGAAGGTAATTAAATATCTGTATCCTCCTGCCTTAGGGTGAATTCCACTATACAAGAGACTTTCAAAGGTAGAAATTCCAAACCTGAGTGTTACAAAAACTTTCAAAATGAGAGGTGTAAATCCCATAATTAAAATTTGATTACCTTTACAAGGTCCTGAATATGCTCATGTAGCCTGTAAAGGAATGCAGCATTACAGCAGGATCAGGTACTTCTTTTATTATTTTTTTTCCTTTAAAACCCTGAATTTTCCTTACAGTATCAAATGAGTTTTCCAAGAAAAACATGCTCTCAACACACCAGAATTGAAAGCTGAATTGAAAGATCTTTTTTTTCCTTTCTGCTGTCTTTCCCCCCATACAAAAAACATGTAACACTAGAAATAAAAACTACAGTGGAAGTAATCTGACTTTTGAAAACAAATCCTATCAAGGCTCAGGGCTTGTTAGGTTTGTTGAGTAGGTCAGCTAGATTCAAGTAAATGATGCAATTTTAAATTCTTTAAACTTTAGAAGTTTAGTAACTCTTACAAGGCAGTAGGAACACCTATAGCTATGTTGCACTACTGTAACATGACAGCACTGCTCCAAATACAAATATCTAGATAATGTTTCCTTCAATGTGACACTATCTGTTATGATTTATTACAAAACAATTTGCAGCCTTTCTGAAGAGATAGGGATGATTCAAGCTTCCTCAGACAGAAAATACTGGAAGCAACAAAACTAAGCATTCCAATCAAAAGACAAACACCTAGTGACTATCCAGACAAAAAGTACCTGGGTTAAATCTGAGATCTTCCAGAAGTTCCCACCTAGCTAAGAGTTGTACATCCCCCTTTCGCTTCAACTTACATATTCAGGATTTTTTTAATTAAATTCTATTAGGTAAACTTATCCTTGCTATTGAGTGCTTGTCCTTAAATTTTTAAGTGCTTAAAGAGAAAAAATCAAAGCACAAAAACTTCAACAGTTTCAAACCCAAAAATGTTTCAAACACTTCCTTCTTCCTTTTGTCTTTAAGTGTTTGCCAGATTCAACTCACATCTGCAAATAGTTTTAGTCGTGCTCTCCTTTCCTCTCCCCCCCACTCTATATATAGGATACAGAAAAAAATACCTACTTCTGCTCATTTCTCTTTATTCATCCAGGTTTTTACTTCATTCCATCTGTGTCCTGTTTGAGATCTGCATCCCATTTTTTTCCCTGAAATATGCAACTGCAGTTACTACAGGCTCATGTTCCAAGAAACAACAGCACATTTAGCTTAGTGTATTTTACATCATCTTTAAAAGATTAGGTAATGGCTGAGGCTTCCACCTCCCCTCCCCACAAAAGAACCTCCAAAAACTTGGTTAATTATAAACTGTATTTTACTGTATTGTTGGACAATACTGTAAAATGTGGAATATGAGGTCACTTTAACCTTTGATCAACATTAACTATGCAGTTGTTTGGTTTCAGTATTTCTATACTAACTAAAGGCAATCTTTCTGCAAAGAGCTTCCATTTATGGTGAACTGTTCTTCAGTTTCCTTAAACCAATTGTCTGATATTCCAAGCAGCTCTTTTGGGCCGAATTCCAGTTCCCAGAGAACCACCATTGCTTTAAATATCTGCACATAGATTTTTAGGGCTCATTCTGTAATAGTTTTTTCTATCATTCTTCTTTTCTGAGTGTTCTCAACTTAAAAAGTGTCCTCTGGAGCACAATTAACTTGTAATGAACATAAAGAAGGCTGCTTTTGCCAGTCAAGTATTGATAGAAATTTTAGTGTTTGAATGATTTTTCCTCTTTTGTATGATTTTTGTACTTCTGCCCAACTCCATAAAAACACAATCACTTCCAGATAAAATAGATTATCAATAACAAAATCCCTGTGGACCATGTAAAGGCTGTTCACATTACCAAGAATGCTTTTCTGAAAGCAGGAATTTTAATTTATTTTGGGAACAACCACCTCCTGAACCTCTCTTATAGAGAGAACACTATGGTTGCCCTAAAATTTGCCAGTAGTTACTACATGCTGATAACCTTACACTGCCATAAGCCACTGAGTTTGTCTACTAGAACAGGAAGTCCTGTAAAACCGAACACATGGACATGATTAGGGGCTTAACAAAGTATGGATTTTATTCTCCTAGGTTAAACATTTACTGACTTCTACAGATAAAAAGCCTACAAAAATAGTATGATTTAAGTACTTTAAAGTTCTAAGCCCATTCATGTTCTGTTTACTGTTAGGTGTGCTGCTAGACTAAATTTCCTACACTGAATGTCTTTTGTTACCATGTTAAGCAAACTCCAACTATCCTGGGCAAACTCATGAGTTTCAAAGTTAGAAAGCATTGTAATTTGCTTTGTAACTAAGTAAATACACTAATTCAACCTTGAGTTTGACTATCTGATAGTTTTACTGAAAACCTCATTCTGTGCTTGTTAGTTCTCTTCCTTTTTCTGAAAAAAAGCGAACGAAGAAAAAAGAAAACACCCAGCCCCGCAGTCTTCTCCCTTATTTCCAAAGCACTTACTGGCCAAAGAACAGTGGCCAAAACAAAAAAAGCCAGAACAGCCCATAAGAAGCCACAGCTTCCTAGGGACCACAGGAAGCAACAATCAGAGCTGCTGGAGAAGCAGAGATGTGATGAGTGCTCAGGCAAGACTGATTGTACCTTTACCATCTCACATCTGGGTGCATGAATCACAGAATATCTTGAGTTGAAAGAGACCCACTGGGATCATCAAAGCTCAACTAGTGGCTCTGCACAGGACAAACCCAAGAGTCTTACCATGAGAGGTCATTGAGCAGCAAAAAAAAAAAAAAAAAACTTTTAAAAATAAAGAGAAAAAAATCATTAAGTGGTAGAAGGACTTTAGTCTGACAAATGGCAGTAAAACCTCTAAGCAATTATAAATGTCAAGTAACTATTTAAACATTAATGATGTTAAAGAACAAATTTCCCTTTTCTCTGAAAAAGCAACACAAAAATCTTCAGTTAAGAAGTTAAGAACTGTCATTGAGAATAACTTCTGCTTTTTTATTGTCACTTCAAAACACTTTTTTTCATTTAGTTTTGATTTAAGTGAGAGTCAGGTTCAGCTACCTTTCCAATTGTGTGAATTTTTATTTTTTTTATAAGGTAATGCTGTATTTAAAAGAACAACAGCAACAAAATCCAGCAGTTGAAATCAGACTGCTGGCAGATTTCTCTGCTAAAGCTGCAGAATGTTCCCCTTAGACTTTCTTTTCTTTTGGCACAGTACCTGTGTTCTCAGAAACTGCACCTCTTCTGTAAGCAGGTGCTTCTCTTTGAAGAGCTGATTCTGTTTGTTGAGCAACTCCACTAACTGCTGGGCAGTGGCCTGGCAGTGCTTGTCAAGCTGCTGTAACCTGGAAAAGAAATAGATAAAAGGTTGCACAGCATCTGAAGTTGGAGTTCACGGAAAAAGCTTTGATCTTTGCACTGGTGGTGGCAGTACCCAGCATTCAGGCTGGTGGTTGGGCTGAGACTAAAGTATTGCTCCTAGAATGGGCTTTAAATGTATTTTCACACCTTAAATTAGCACTTTAAAGGTCTGCACTTTTAATTTAGAAGCTTTACGAGGACATGACAGCAAATTTGCTTTGCTGTGATATCAGTAAAGATTGCAGGAGTGTATCCCAACACCTGTAGCTAAGCAAGCTGCACACTCTGTATCTGCTTCAGTAAATGTCTTCTTGAAACATACGCAGTAGCCCAGATGATAAAACCAAATACCCTAATTCCCTGACAAACTGGACCCGAAGTGACAAAAACTTCTGTTTTCTGTCCACTGCTCTTTGCAAGCTGGTCAATGTCCAAAACTCATTACAGAACATAGCACTTATTTCAAGTAAGCTTAGTGTTAATTAAGCATGTCAGCATAGATCCTTTAACAGTCTAACAGGGATTCCTGGGGAAAGATGTAAAGAGCCCATCATTCCAAAGTCCCTCCTCATCAGGGGCTGCAAAACAGAGGGGAAAAGCTGGCAAGTATCAGAAGAAACATGCAGAGGCTTTCTGCTTACACTGGAAGAACATGTGCCTGAGTTGGGATAACAGTGCTGTAAGACAGGTCAACTGCACATTTATTTCTTCAATCACAAAAGCAGGTATCACTTGTTATTTCTCCAGTGACTGTTTATTACTCCTGGCATCCAGTCAGAAGCAATTTCTAACTAATGTGAATTTTACATTAGAACTATATTTTTTAGTAGATAATCACAGGTAGCCCATGCAAATTTCAAAAATGTTATTGGACACAAGGCCTAGTGTGCTCTATTGTGAAGCTCTATGTCCTTTCAAATAAACTGCTGTGAATGGAAAAGTCTTTAATTATGGAAATAATCAATTACACTTTTCTGCTTGTAACTTCACCACCCATTGTTACATTTAGATTGTCTCCTTGAGCAGAGGGAGAAGATGACACAGGCAGTGAGCTGGGTTTGACCAGCAGGCCACAACCTTATCATCTGTATCTCCAGTGCTTGACTACAGGTTTAATAACATACTGATCTACAACTCTGGGCCACAATGGATGAAAAGGGTGCAGTTCTAGTCAATGCAGATCTGGATCTGTGAATTCCCAAATTCTGTCTGCCAGTCTGCTCTCCCAAAACTGCTGCCAAGCTGGCCCTTGGTCCACACACTGGGACTCCCAGCCTGCTCTGCTGCGTTTAGCTCCTGAGGACAGGCTCTGGGCCCTCTCACAGTATCTGCTATTACGTGTGACATGTGCAGCACAGCCACACATTCCCATATGCATTGTATCTGGCCTGCCTGCTGATCTCGTAAATGATTCAAGATGAGAAATGAACAGCTCCACCCACATTCACTGTACTTCCCATATGTTACAACTGCACATCGATGCCTGCCATCATTTTTACAACTGGGTGACAGAACCTTCTGCACATTTTGCTAATATGAGTGAGGGAGGTTGCACGGTCGCCACGTTCACTTTGGCAACAGCACCTACCAGGCAAATGTACTGTCCTGAGCGTCTGAGTGACCACTGTGCCCCTCCTGCCTAAATGAGATCATTTTTCCACCAAAGTGTCAAGATCTGTCCAGCTGGGATGGCATGCAGCTGCTCCCCCTTGGCCTGGCCGTGTTGGAGGACAGGGACTGACACCATGCTCTGTCACATTACTTCAAGGCACAAGGTGAAAATGTAGCTCATGAACCATGGTACCATGTTTGAACTATCCACAGGACAGCCTGGCACTAAGGAGAAAGCTCCCAGTCAGTAGTAATAACAATATCCTTCACATAATTTCCCATTAACCACTTCAAACCAATCCCAATTTCTATATGGAGGCAGGAGACAGTTCCATGAGATGAGTGGTTCCACAGAAAGAGAACACAACCGAGGCATCATAAGCTGCAGTGAAAGCTTCAAGGTAAATGTTTTGCTCTGATTCTCAGTACCTGGAACTCATAGGCAGCTTTATGTTAGAATGGCTCCAAACTACCCTGCTTTTTTTGGTGCAATTACAACATGCAGAAGACTTCACATGGCAGTGAAATTTGCATCTGAGACTAGGCTATACCCCAGGCTGTCCAGAAGAGAAGGGAGAAGTGATAGATAGGGTTTTGTTACGCTTTGACAGGTATGGCTAGACAATCACTGCAAGACCCTGCAGAAATGAGGTGAAACATCAAACACAAAGGACAGATTTGGCATCAAGGTGAATTCCACCTGCAGAATAATCTTCTGTTGCATCCAACACTCCAAAGTTGTACTAGCACCCACCATGTTACACTTCCCCTTATGTGTGGCCTACAGATAAAAACAAAAGCTGCTTTCTTTTCTATAACAACACATAGCTAAAGCAGGAGCACCCGCAGGACTCAGGCTGCAAGCTCCCTGCCCTGGGAGACTCAGACCCATTAATCCACAGGCAAACCACAATGAAGGTAAAAGCTGACATAACCTGTCAGCCCTCCTCTGGGTTTTAATGTTGATTTGAAGGAAATTAATATGCAATGATCTGTGGGCAGTACCCATTCACCCTGCAGTGGGTATCAGTCAGTCCTTGACATAGTAGAGGCATTAAAAGGTTATTTACTCTTTCAGCATAGTCAGGTTACTGATGTAAAACGTTTTCACTTTACTCCACAGAGCTGGATTTGCTGAAATGGCGTGATTGGATTGCAGCAACCTGCAGCAGCTAAATCACCAAATCCAATAATCATGCTGCACTTACTGGCACACATCTTAATTAGGTTTTAATACAAGTAATCTGATAACTACTTCTGGCCAGCCAGAGCGGAGCTGTCAGTGCTGAAAGGGCTGTTGTTGAGCAGCTCGGCCAGCGCGCTGCCGCGGCCGCCTCCCCGCTGCCCCTGCTGAAGCCCCCCATCTGCCAGTTGCCATGGTAACACAGGCCAGCCCGTCACCCCAGCAGTGGGTGCTGCGACCCTCAGGCACCCCAGGGCAAGGGCTGGGGCATCAGCCACACAGGGGGGCCACATCTCTGTGGGTGAGGGGTGCTAGGCCTGGCTCCTGCTGTCCCCCAGAGTGACCAAAGCCCAGCACAACCAGCACACGTCATTGTGCAGCAAACTGCCCTTAAAATGCATTTGTCCTGTCAGGCCAAGAGTGTCAAACTATGAGTTTCTAAGGTTGCTCCTGCATTGCTCATTTGCCTGAGGATCAGGGGTGGTTCCTGGTTCTGAGTGGGAAAACCAAAGACCATGCTGGAGACCGCTGCCATGCTGCAGAAATGCAGCTGAAGGGTGATCACTATGATCACACTTAGTTCCTGACACAGATAGATCAGGCATTACCTGAGGTCATCTCCTGCTGAATGCAAGTCAGTGAACAGGCCTGCTTTGCCTATATGATGATCTTGGTGCCAGACTTGCTGCCATCAAAGAGTTAAGGTGTATGGCTGGTGCTCACACTGAGCTTGTTTCTGCAGTCACAACTGCCCCAACTGCTGTCACTCCCCACCCCCTTCATGGGCATGGTAGGACAGATCTCCTCTGCTTTCTTTCCACCTCAGCTCTGCTACCTTTCTGCCTTCCCTTTTCATAGCAGAAGTGATGTTGTTATTTTCATTAAGGCAGAAAAATTTATGTTCACTACCTCTTTGTATCTTGAATCAGCTCTGTGAACAGCTAGGATGTTGAGACCAACAATGAAATTATTACTCACATGAGAAACTTCACTGTGGTTTATAGCACTGATAAAATCACACAGTAAATTTTGAGGTAAAAAAATTAGTCTATGTATTTAGAAAGGCAGACAAATAGTAAATTAAACCCTGATGTTTCACTAGTGTCCTAAATTACTGTTTACTTAAGATCTTGACCCATAGATCAGTGCCTTGAAACAACCTTAAGTGATGAGCATCTCAGAGAAGCCTCCACATGCTCCCAAAATTTAAATAGGAATATCTACAGAGACAACCTATCCTTTAATTGAACTGCATTCTCCCACCTGGCTTCAAAATCAAAACACTTGATGCACCTTTTTCATGTTAGTAAAAGATAAAAAAAAGCATAAGGGGAAAAACACACAGACCAAGAAGCCACCCTGTAACAGTGAGTAGGAACTAAAGGTGGTGAATAAGCCTCCTCCTTTCTGTCACAGTGGAAGTCCTGACTTCTAACATGACACAGACAGTTCAGGGCATATTAAAAAAGTTTCCATGGAATTTCCCACCCTCTGGAACCCCTATCATACTTCTGTTGCCACAAAAAGGACAAGACTGTCATTTGCCCAGGCAGAGCAGATCTACACCACTTCTAGGTTAGTAAGATAAGCACTTGCCCATGCTACAGGCAGAACAAACTCATCCAACTGATGTTAACAGATGGTAACTAGAAGTTAATATCCTTTGCACAGTTTGGAATTGGACACCTAAGGAGCAAATGTCCACATTTTACCATGAACCCCTTGACCCAGGTGGCTTTGTATCACTCATTTTTTTCTTCATTTTATATCTGTTGGGTAACATTTAAATTCTCTTTTACTAAAGACACTCTCAATTTTTCCACATACTTTTAAAGTATCTATAGTACATAATTTCTAATAAGACAACAATATTCGCATGCCACAACAACACCTGCAAATAGGGTTTAATTAAAAGTTTACATAGGAGCTTCCCCTTTGTTTCAGATGTCACCACTGAGTATTAGAATATGTCCTCACTTCCACAGCTGGCCCACCAGGTTAAACAAATAGATCATGTAGGAAACCTGAGCCTGGATCTATTCCTGGGCTTCTAATAGCTCATGTCTAACATGCTGAAGAGAACATTATCAGCCTGCTCTTCAGTAGGGGGGTGTAGTAGCTGGGCTTGGCCACTGTGATGACCACTTTTGGCCCTACTGGGTTTTGACAGGAAGGAAGAAATGAAAGAGAGTGTACAGCAGGCTGGAAAAGATATGGGTGAAAGCTTCACTAATGTCTATTTGCGTCCGAATCCCCTGGCTGAAGATGAGGCTTTTCCTCCTTTAAAGGAATACAAATAGTAAGACCTTTGATAAGAATATGAACTCTGGATCAGGTTTGCTCTAGAGAAGAAATAGTTTGGGTTACTATTTTATGCTTTTAGTTGACAAGTATGAATAAAACAATTCTCTAGATCATCTAGGCTAGTAATTTAGAATGCTGAAAAATACTGTAGGAAAAAAAAGAGAGAAGCAGGGCTCAAAGCAGATAATGTTACAGAAATATATTGAATTGTACTGTTAGACTCTCCTTCTTTTTTTGTTTTTTTAAAGATGTTCACCTCTCTGATTTTGTTATGTGCCAGACAGAACAGATTTTGCACAATTTCTCAGTCATAATGGTAGGAGACACATACCCCACTAAAGTTTCAAAAGTGGTCTCCTCATGTTTATAAGATATGTATTTGTACTACTGAAATAATTTTCCTGTGCTTGTGTCACTAGTTACAACAATTTCTGTACTTTTTATAAACATACGCTTGATTTCCCCTACTCCTTATTCCAATTCCTCCTATTTTGTTTATTACCAGACAAACTGAACCTGTACAAACTGCTAGCTAGTGTCCACATAAAGCAATCACTGTATTCAAGCTGTAGACACTGAGAATTTTTAATGCCCAATCTGAACTCTTTCCTTCACAAATACTTTGCCTTTAAAAAGAAATTCCCAGCATGAACCTCATCAGAAGCGACATGTAACAGACAGTACATGTGGTGTCTGGGCAGGCAGCAGAGAATTGAAAAACAAGTCTTCACTTTTTCTATCCCATGGCATGTGCAGAATGTACATGTGGCCCAAGCTGACATCAGGCATTTGAAGCAAAAAACCTGCTAAAAGCATCAGCTTCTGTTAATTCACTTTGTCAGATATTGTCTTAATTAAAAAAAAAAAAAAACCCCATCGCTACAAAGGGCAGTGCAGCTGAGCTACAACTGCTTCAGTTGTTCTGACAGTCGCAATTGCAGGTGCACAGAACAGCTCTGCGTTCGGCCCTGCTGTCCTCACCCAGCCCAGACCCTGGCTGCAACAAGCAAGGGCTGCAGGCACTGAGGTACCAGCAGAAAGCTTATCTCTCTAGCTATCAGTGCCTGCGTTGGAAAGGTAAAATGTTTCTCGCTAGTGACCTTGCAGATGAGAGGCCAATAGTGCTGGCTACAGTCCTTCTCATTTGGTTATCTGTAAGGGAGTCTTTCCAAGTTTAAGGATTACATATCACAGTCCTTCAAAACTGTTCTACAGCACAACCCCAAGGCTGCTGTAGTGCATATTTTAACTACTACAAAAATAAACTCTAAAAATATCAAACACAAATTGATAAATATCTATGGAGGTTTTGCTTGTTAGTTTTGTTGCTTTACCCCCATTATCCTTATTTTCCACTCTAGAGGTGCTCCTCCTTCCAGTTCATTTCAAACAAATGATTTTGCCTTTAAGCTCTGGCAGGCAATACACGTTTGCTTGTTTTTCCAGCTTCACAGAGGGTTGTTGTGGTTTACATAAATCACAGTCAAACTAATGATAGTTGTAGGATTTGTACAGAGTTAGTTTTATGCTTGTGACACAGAAAAGGAGGAATATGACTTATATTGGTGACAGATAATTTTTTCTGTGCAGCACATTCAGATAGATGTCTTAACCACAAGAGCTCGTTGCTCTCCATCCACACAGACCAGATTGCTTCCATTTGAGAACTTAGCCCAAGCTCGGCCTACTCCCCTTCTATTACAGCTCTACTTTTCAAACTTACTCTAGGAAACAAAAGGGAAAAAAGGGGCATAAAGATCTAAGGAATGGCTGGGAAGGAGGTCAAGGCGGGCAGAGGAGCCTAGGGTGTGCGTGAGAGGTAAGAAAGATCAGTGCTCGAGATCTGCATGGATACACCCAAGGGACCTGAGGAGGGTTTGGCCTCTGTTTGCGCTGGCTGGCCAAGCAAGCTCCCACCTGACAGGGAGCTGCTGCTGGCACGCAACACAGCACTTTGGAGCAGGGCTGTACACCTGGGGCCAGCCCCATCTCCCCACGTTCCCCAGTGCAGCCATAAACCAGCTCTGCTGAGACTGAAGGGAGTCACAGCATCAAAGAAACACCATGGCGGGTGTAACACAGGAGACTAAAGATAGGGAAAATGGTAAGGTAATTTTGCATTGCAAGGGGCTGAGAGGAAAGCAGTTTCATCCTGAGAAACCACAGGTTTATTTAGAAAAATTAGAAGAGCTGGAGAATCTGAGCAGTATTATCAGCCCACCTTCATGAAGCTCAGCTCTTGTGAGCAGAGAGTCCACTTGGTGTTTTGTTTTGGACTATATTTTAAAACTGCACATGAAGTTAGTGAAACCTGCAATTGCTTAGCAACACTGAAGGGAAGCATTTCACAGAAAATACATCTTAAAAATGCATTAGTACATTATAGACAGTATTACACTCTCTGTAAGAGACTGGCTATTTTGTAATTTATATGTGCATTAGTCCAACTGTGTTTTAATTTACTGCAAGGTGAACTTATTCATTGCTATGAAATAAGGGAATTTTATTGTTGTTTTAGAGGCAAATATCAGTACAGTTATCTTCAGGAAAACCATTAACCCCTCCACAATAAAGAATACAACTGCAACCAGGCAGTTTGGAGATGAGTATCAACACACCCAGACCACAGCCAGTGCAAAGGGTCAATAATGCCTTTCTGGTGAGAGCAGCTTAGCTTGTGGATGAGAATAGCAGCTCCAGAGCCCCTGCAATAGCAGCACAGGGCTGTCAGCAATACCACACAAAACAAGCACTAAGGTGGCTCCAGCCTGGCTCTCCCATGTCACAGTTCAGCACATCGGTCAGTGGTTACTGGACCCTGCACACACATCCCAGCTTGGTAAGAACACCAGCACCTTCCAGCAGAAAGATTCCTCCAATCCACATGTGCATGCACAGACTCTTCTGTTGGCACCACATTTTAATTATAGTGAAAAATTCTAGCAAAACTATCAGCTTTTTCTTTGCTACAAATTGAAATAAATGTTAATAGCTTTCTCAATGTAACTATATGAGAAGAATATTTTTCCCCTTGGATTACAGCAAAAGGTCTTGCTTAGTTTTTTTAGGCAAATTATACTCTTCTCATACTACTTCCCCACGTTCTCATCTTTCAGTGGTAAGCAGTGGTAACTTTTATGAAGCAAACATTTAAACAAGCAAGCTTAGAAGTCTCAAAATGCTTTGGAAAATGAACATTCTCACTTACATAAATGAAAACTAACTGCCTTAACTTTCTAGTAGTAAATTAAGAAAACAAAGCTGTGGCTCTTTGTTCAAAAATAAACCATGGGGTTTGTTCTTTTCAGTAGGGATAGAGAAGACAAACACATGCAATTTGAGAACAAGAGATCTACCTGCTATCAGTCAATTACTGTCTCTGTAGACATGGCAACCTCCGATACTGTGGCTGCAGCACAAACACATCATTACTTAAAATTTCTTATATGGGAAGCCCAGAGAAAATGCACATTTCTCTGTTGGTGAACTCACACATGAACGTGGGCAGAAAGCAGTCGGGGTCTCTGGAAGGCAGTGAAAGCTCAGCAGGTGCCTCAAGAGAGCCTGAGGTCCCCGCTGGGGCTCACTGGTCCGACTGCTCCTCCTCAGCAGCCACCACAAGAGCCTTCCAGGGAGATGCTGGTGGTCTTGGCACCACTCCTGGTGGACAACTGTCCACCTCACACCTGGCTCAGCCTTGGCTGAGGCGAGGTAATGAACAGGCCGACAAAATGAACCCAAGCCTCCCTCCCGGGGGAGGCTACTTTTGATCAGTGTGGAGCAACATATGCAGGCTTGAGCAGGGGGGCACGCAGGCAGCTCAGGGAAAAGCGTGCGCTGCTGTAACTAAACTGCAGATTAAGCTGAGCACTGCTGTTTCCTAAGCTCCAGATAAGGAACCTTCTGGAGAGCATGAAAAAAATTAAAGTGAAAAAAGAACGATCATTGTAATTTTACTTTTAAATTATTGTGAATCTAGGCTGCACTAGAGCAGCGTTTGCCCCAGTTTAAGGCAGTGTATTTTTCAGCAAAGATTCTCATAGGGAAGATGCTTCTCTAGTTAATGGTTTGTTTCTAATGTCTCTGAAACCATAACATTACCTGCTCAGCAAGTATTTACCAACAAATGAATGTTTGGGTGTCCCTCATGTTATCTCCTTACTTAAAAATCATGATATTGGGATCATAATGTACTTAAAATCACTTCAAATAAAATAATCCTAATTATTGAGCTTCTGTACTGCAGCATCAGGGTTTAATTTCCTTAGAAACAAATGCTATCAAGGAGAAAAAACTGCATTTACAGGTCTACTAAAAGGCCTGATTTCATTGAAACATACAGAGGAATTTAGAGTTCTATTCTCTGACAGTAGAGAAATTACTAAAATCTATTTCTGTTATGGATCTGGATACAATAGCTTTCATCTTGATCCAGACATAACTCCTATGAGCTGTAATGTGAACTACAGACTCCTGTAAAGCACACAAAACCCCATGAAATGCTCAATCTTGTGTTGCAAAAAACTAAAGGAGTTCTGCCTTTAACAGAAGCAGGCCCCTTGTTTGCATAAAGAGCACCTTGTCAAACAGAATACAAATGCCAAGCTGGTACATTATAGCCACAAGCACAATAGCTCCACTCTTTTTAACTAAGCAAATCCTAGAGAGGGCAGTTTTCCCCCAAAATCTTGGCATCAGTGACAAATTTAGTGAACTGATGTCTCAAAGTGTTCACGAAAGATGCGGGAAATTTGCAGAGGGGCATGAGCTTTTAATTTCAAAGAGAAAGGAACTGTATGTTTTCATTGTAAAAAACGAGAGTGTGAAAAAATCCTAAGCACACAATAGCTCTCTTTCAAGTATAAAGTTCAGAATTACATCTCCCAAGTTTCCTGTACATTAAAAGAAGAACACATAATAATGATCTAAAAATCCTTCACAAAAAACCAACAAGCAAGGATGAAGCAGTACTCGCCTGGGGGCCAATTGCCTCTCCAGCAGCGGTAAGGCTGTTACTAGGCTTGCAGTACCATTTGTTCCATTACACAATCTCCTGAAGCCTTTTACAGAGAGCTAAAACAACTGCCTGTACCAACACGACACATGGCTTTCCATCCCGACTCTTTGCTAATCCAGACGCTCCAACCATCTTTCTTTAAGATGCCATATGGTTGGCAGAAGCCTGTAGATCTAGCAGCACATCTGCTTGTATGTTACTTCTCCCCTCCAACTCCCCCCTCCACACCACAAAAGAGAGAGCAAATAATTATTTTACATGTAACCAATTAAACTGCATTTAAAGAAGACAGGGATTATTTAGCTCTAGATATTTTAAAAATATAGATTGTCGCAGAAGATCATTTGTCTCTCGGTGATTTGGGAAATACAGTGAAACAAAACAAAGAAATGAAAGGCACATGGGCAAAATGATCCCTGCATTTGAATTATTTAAATGACTGCCATTCAGACCTTATGCCCGAAGATTTATTTCCCACATTAGTGTGCCACTGAAGAAGGGATTGAATTTGCACTCTGCTTTTGTCAGAGGTGAATCCGACAAGCAGACTAGGAAACTATAATACACCAAACCATGCTTTGTTAAGCAAGCAGAGTGAGTCTGTATGCTAATGACTCTGCAGGAATACACTGACACACTGATTTTTTTGGTGTGATGAGCAAAGATTATTCACACCATAAAAATCCTGGTTGCACTGGCATGCAGGCATCCAGGTTATCTCTTTAGAATCCAGACGCCAAGGAAGACAGGCTGCAAAAATAATTTTGTTTGTGATGAGTTATCATTTGTCCATTTATGACATAATGGACTATAACAGAAGAGAAAATATACACTTTGGAGCCTGAAATTAAAAAAAAAAAAAAAAGAACCTAGAAATTCAAAATAAATGTTCCTATAAAATTCCCACTGACCACTCTGTGATGAATAACCATCTTAGTTAATGAAGGGCAGGCAGAGATAGAAATATATAAGGACAGACTGCACAATTTTGCAACTGCACAGTTCTGTCTGCTGGCAATTTGCAGCACCTTTTGTTCAGAAACACTATTTCCTCAAACTTTTCCTGCATCACTAAAATAAGACATTAAAGAGATAAAAGATAACATTTCTACCTCAAATGCTGCTTACATGTATTGTTCATGCAGTTATCTGTGAAGCACTATGGAGCATAGGAACATGCAGCACATGTGCCTGTTCTAGCAAGAACATCTTCTTTTCCAGAAGAACAGAAACTAAACATGCATTTGCTCCAAACAGTCTCCCTGCACCAAGTCTCCATTGCAATGTGCACAGAACATTCCTTTGCCTTCACAAAAACAGTTTTCCTTACAATATGGGATTGCTTGTGTTCAACTACACAGTGAACAAATTGTTTTTCCCCTCAGCTATTTAGGAGTTAGAGTTCCTACACAAATGATGGCATCCTATCCTCACAGAAAGAGTCGACCAATGTTGAAGGTTTGGTTGAAACCAGCATTTTTGAGGACAATACAAGGTTTCCAAGCTGTTTGTTTAAGGCTAGTGCTTTCCTTTCCCCTAGTACTCTCTGTCTCAAGGCTATTTAAAATTTCATCAACATTGCTTTGAACAGTTTTATACAAAACCAAAATTAAAAAGACATTTTCTCCTCCAATAATTACATTTTTTCTCTCTTTTTCTTAAGAAAAAGACGACAGAAGTTCAAAACACACTTGTATTTCAAAATTTAAAATGTGGCAATGTATTCAATGACGTAGCAATTTAGCTTAGTTTAAATTTGATAGGGCTTGATTTTCCAGTTATAATAAAGAAGTATATAAAGGGTATTTACAGTAACAAGAAATATTTATAACTAGAAATTAGGATTTCAGTTAGTTCTATGCACAATATTCAAAACTTAAAAACTATGAAATGAAGCCAAAATATAGATAATAAAATCAACAAAACCCCTCTCCAGCCTCTTGGGTTAATCTCTTCAGACCTTCTGTGTTTCACACATATTTCTGATCATTGATCAATTTTCATTTCAGGTATTAATGCCCAGGCTTGGCCCACTTGCCCCAATCCTAGAGGACTGTAGGAGATGAGACAGAAAATTATTTTCAATTATCTGATTGCACACATTCACTTCATTTATTTTCCTACATGAGGAGTGTCTGTGTGGGTCTTCACTTTTTCCTGAAAGATTCTTAACAACTCAGTATCACTTAGAGTTGAAAAATGCCTATCCTATCCACTGTGTTGCTTTGGATAGCAAAGCAATAATCAACCCAGCAGGATGTCTCCTGAACATATCAGGTCAAAACCAATTGTCTGTGACCACATCTGGTATGTCTGTGCACACCAGCTGTGACTGAGGTTCCAGAGGAAGGTGTGCTTGGAAAGCTGGCTCACAGACTCCCTCACCCCATCCCAATCCCTCAGCAGCAACATCCAGTGCTGGCCCCTTTCAATAAGAGTCCATACAAACATCAGAAACAGAATTTCAGAAATAGGAAGCACTGCCAGCAGAAGTCCTTCGCACGTGTGAAACATGCATTTGATTAGGCACTTCAGAATTGCAATTTACTTTTTAGGCAAGAAGTATGGTTTTAGATTTAGATATGAGAGAGAAAACTAACTTTGTATTTGCGCTATGACTTCCTGTCCAAGAACTGGTGAATAAAGGAACCGTGAGCAAAGTCTTCACCAAGACCTGCTGCAAATGGACTGCTGTAGAAATAATGAAAATGCTGCATATGTTCTTATTGCTTGCATGTTAAGAAAAAAAAAATAGTTTATTCTCCTGATAAGCAAGAGAAATAAAGGTGCAGTGTATGTCAAAAGCTTCTCCCTTGACTGCAGAGTGTAACAACTGCTGCTTACCGTGGCCACTATTAATGATTTCCAATAGAAAGTGCCAATAGGTTCACTGGATTGCAGTCTGGAACGCTTAAGAAACAGGCTGGGTCTGATGAAGACTCTGCTACCATATCTTATCAGATCTTTTTGGGTTTGTTTGGGAGGGGCTTTTTGGAAGGTGGGGTGTAGAGTGAGGTTTTTTAAAGTTTTAAAGAAATTACAGTTCTTATTATATGGAATGATAATGATTATATGTATAGGTTTAAAGCTTCCTGTATTCATCTTCTAGGTATACCTAAAATAGATATAATATTGATATAATATTATAATAGTATTATATATTATTATATAATAATAAAAATATATTGAAAATATATATTGATATAATAATTGTAAATAATTCACCCAGTTTTACTGGGCACTTCATTTGTAAGTTGTAGAAGCAACAGAATTTCTACAGTGATTTGTAGAAATGACAGAACCCTTTTCCTCTTTTGAAACAAAGAGAAACAGGGAATTGAATGTAAAACCACTTCAATTTGAAAAGGACTACACGGGGAAGTGATGATATTAGCAAGGGAATTGATTTCTTCATGAAACAACCACATGAATGCCCTTAGACATCCATTATCAAAACAGAAAACATAGAATCACTACACTCATTACATTACTTCATACTGGCATTTTTAATTTTGTGGCTCCTGTTTTAGTATAATTTCTAGTTCTTGATGGTGACTCCATGCACTTGATTTTAAGAATAAAATAAGAAAATATACCTTTAAGGGAAAATAGGTAATCAACCAGGTATCTGAAAGACTTCAATTAACATTTTGACAAGTTTCATGGTATGCAAACTCTAATGTAACCAATTTTTGTGAATTTAACTCCTTGAATATGAGAAAGCAAATAAATTACAAAAATGTCCAAGTGTGAGCTCTGGAACCATTTTTTTGGCTCTTAAACTTTGCCTTCCTCATCTGACACACACAGATTCTGGAAGTATTCGGCCTTCACATGGCAGTTTGTAACACACCAAGTGCACATGAACAATACATGCCCTGATGAATTATTTCTTACTCAATAATGACATGTATTTTACCATATACAACTACTGTGACCTATTACTGCAAGTTGCACTTGCATTTATTTCTAGAGCTTTGCAGTGTTTTGATTTCTGAAATTTTACTAGCAATCGGATGTCTCTGCCACCACGGCATTGTTATAATCAAAATTAATAGGCCAAGACAGTCTTCTAAAATTAAATTCTGGTCTGAAAGGTACATTTGATCATTTGGGGATCTCTCTTCAGATGCTGACAGGGAGACAAGTGAGCGGATGTAGAGAGAATCTGGATATATGGTTCACATATGGGCCTAACAAGAGCAATCTCTTCATATAAAGACACTATTTCTCATGCTAAGTCTACCTTGTTTTCTAATCTCAGCTGAAAGGAATGCTGGAATCTGGGGCAGTTTTCCGCATCAGAGTCTGTTATTTAACTGTCTGATGTCAGAATTCTTGTGTTTTCACAGAACCTCTGTAGTTTGGGGTGGTTGTTTTGCTGTATTTTGGGAGGTGGGTTGTTTAAGATGACCAATGCTACACCCTCTTAGAAATCTTATTCTTCTTGGGTTTTTTTCTACCCAAAGCACCCTGAAATTCATGTACCTTGACAGATACAGGATTTTTAATTTTTGGGGGGTTTTTTCACTCTTATATTAGAACTATGAGATTACCCCTGATTTAGGAAACCTGGTATTTGATATTGCCAAGTATGGGATGTTTTTAAGCACAAGTCCTTCATCTGAGTCTAGATCCAAAAATACAGGTCCCAAGCATAATGCTACACTAGCTGTCATCTAGGGCTTCCTTTTGTACAGCACAGAATCCAGTATGGCAGCACAAGGCAAAAGCACTGAGGAAGAAGAAGAAAACAGATCTTGGTTGCTAAGCTAGCCTGTCATGTAGCAAACATTTGTGTGAAGCCACACACCATCTGACCCAGAGGATCAGAAAGCTACAGCTAGGTTAAAAAAAAAAAACCAAAAACAAAAACAGGACAAAGGAAATCCAGAGCAAATATGCAGAAGGTAGGATGTGGACCATTGCTCATTATGGGGAAATCTTTTCTTTTGATCAACGTACAGCTGTACTGGAGGTACCTGAGGTACAAAACAAATTTTGCTCAAACAGGTTTGGAAGAAAAATGCCAACATTCATTGATGCCTGTAGCTCATAACAAACAATTTCACAGCTCTATCTCAGAAGATGTTAGACAAGATTAGTATAGTACCAAATCCACATAGCACACAGATGCCCTGAATCCAGCAATGTCATGATCTGTAGCACAGCATGGTTAAAATTGAAATACAATGCTTGGAGGAAAACAGCCATAGTTCCCAACAAAGTGCTGAGAAGTCTCTGTTAGCTGCCACAGCTCAAAGCATTCATAGGATTGGGAAATTACCAGAACTCATGTTTAATGGATTTAAATAACTGAGTAAAACCAAACACAGCAGCACCTCCAAGCTGTGCAATCCCAAGCAACAACTTTGAGATAAAAAGCACTGGAACACAGAATAGAACATATGCATGTGTGAGGTACTGTCTAAGCTTACCTCAATTTAAGGAAAGTCCTCAGACAAGGAGGTTAAAGGCAGAAGTTGGTCCTTAAGGCTGTGAAATAATTTTGCAGTTAAGTCATTACAGCAACAAAGGGGCTTGAAGGTTTGCAGGTACCTGAAAGTCACATGGTTCACAGACCATTCCTCATTTAGTTCCCCATCACCAAAAAAAAAGAGAAAAATTCTTTTTAATTCAGTGTCCTAATTAGGATGATAATTGTAAAAAATCCCAAACCATCACACTTGACCATAAGAACCTATGTGTTTACACCCAGACTCTTTTGTAGCATATTGTCAGGAGAAAACTAACTAAACTGAATAATGTACCTACTAGCTCTACCTCACCTAGATGGGGTCTGAACTTGATTCCAAGTTTTGAAGGAGTCCAAGCCTTTTGAGGGAACTCAGCCAGCAATTCAGGCAAAGATTGCTTCAAAGGAAAAAAGAGGCTTGATTTTTCCCCCCTTTTTCTTTGTCCTCCTCTTTTCTTTTTAAATAATAAGCAACAGCTCCGATTTGTGAGCACAGTTTTGAAAGGAAGGGAGAAAACAGCATTACAAATAGCAAGCAAAGCTTTCAGTTTATGAATCTACTAATTCATCCATGAAATATCCAGGTTGCCTTCATCATCATTTCCAAAACACCATATTATATAAGGTAACAATGGAATACTAGGCTGGTCTGTTTCCCATATTTTTAGTTGGCTCAGCTGGAAAGTGAATGCAGGCTATTGCCCCAGGATGAGTGAATAATTTAACTCAAATGCAATTTTGCACAAAATTACTTTCACAACTGGAAAAAAAAAGACCAAAAAGAAAAAAAAAAGAGCATGGCTAGTCAGACTCCTTGTTCTTGTTAAACATAAGAAAATGAGTTTCCTTCCTCTCCCCCCCCTGCTAAACTAGTATCATTCACAAAGTTTAGTTCACAGTGCTGCTGTTAAATCAGGGAGGTATAAATCCTGACATCAAAACACCAAGATTTTCTGTGCTAGAGAGGAAATTGCCCCTACACAAAGTGTCAAGTACAAAACTTAAGCATTGCATCTCTGACAGTTCTGCACTGGCCTGGTTGAAATCTCTGCTCAGGAGTAAAATTTATGCTGAAATAGATGCAAGACAAAATCCCCAAATTGTAGACCGATAATTTAGAAGAGGTCTGTTGCATGTGGAAATGGTTTTGATCTTCAGATCATAAACTCCTGGAGGCACAGATCTTCTTTAATTACATGACTACAAAGCACCATGTGTTTCCATTATGCTATTTAAATAATAGATTTAATTTGAATTTACATTTGTTGATGTAAACATTACTGACTGTAACGTTACCCTGCAATCTGATGCAGAAAGTCACTGAAGTATTAGCAAAAAATTCCTTCCCAAAAAGATTACAAAGGAAAGAATCCCCAACTGTGCTATTTAAAAATATGAATAGAAATTAGCTAAATAGAACAGAATAAATTTTAGTGGAACAGAAATTTTAGGATGATATTTTCACACAAACAACACTAACAACTCAAGTAATTCTAATTTTTAATTCTGCTCCACAATTATCTATTGTGTTTATGGGACCAAATGAATTCAGATGTTTCCAGCAATCAAAGTTCCACTGGTTATTAAAAGGAAAGAAAGTAGCATGGGAAGGATCACTCACTTATCTTGCAACACTGCTTTAACCAAAGTACAACTGGGGGACTCTGCTAATGAATTTAACTGTCAGGATGTTATCAGTTCTGTTTTTTATCAAAATTAATTTAACCTCTGTTTTTGCATAAATAGTCCCTGTTGTTTAAAACTTTGGGGCTGCTTCTGTACATCAGGGAGGGCTCAAATGAAACAGGGTGTGCTGGGTCCAGAGAAGAATTCAGTGAAGAACAGCTCAGCTGGAAGCATTTGAACACAGTAATATATTTCCCATGCACTATTAATAGAAAAAACCCAAAACCAAAACATCCTACCCAAAAAATCAGAGCTCACTATTGCTGTATAAAAAAGATTTTAGTTTTGTATAAATGACCAGCAAGCACTTCTAACAGATGTTATAATTGTTTGTTTGAGAGAACCTAGGCTAAAAGATGAAAAACATCTACATGCCATAAAGACTAGAGAAAAAGTAGTAATATTCTGTAGATATTGTACTGACTTTCAGTTCTGAACATATAACTCACAAGACAACTGAGCAAACAAATAAGTTGCATGAAAAATTTTGAACAAGCAGAGGTTTTTGTTCGCTGTGTACATCCACAATAGATATTTTTTCAAAAGATCTAGAAATCTTCAGATTTTTTCCAGAAACTATTCCCTCCACGTGTATGGTTGGAATACCAAAAATTACATTAAACATAAGAAAAACATAAAATGGTAAAAGAAAAGCACTGCAAGAATACTTTTAGTATTTTGTCTTTGAAGTCTTTATCGTTTTCCATGTTACTTGATGGTTTTTTTTTGTCTGGTAGTATGTAAGCCCTCTAACCCATTCTTTCTTTTCCTTTTGTCTTTACACTAACCTGCAGAAGGAATGAGTGGAAATATAAGGCCTTCTGTCTGATCTAAAAACTCAAACAGAGAAAAAAAATCCTGAATGTAAGTAAAAAGATGATGGGCAGACAAAAAACAAGTAAGTATTTAAGTGCTAGGTTTGAAAAAAGACCCCTTATTAGATCCAGATCACCATAAACAGTCCCAGCAGTGGGGAAACACTCAACACTGCAGATGAAGGATCAAGAGGAATTCACATAATCTTGGGGTTTTGATCACATCTTTAACAAATGCACGTACTTATGGCAAGGTACTCTGGAACGCAAAAATTTAATTTAACAAATATGAGAAAAGCATAATATTGACAACTTTCTTAATACTTCACACATTGCAAAGACAATCACTATAACTTATTTTGCTCTTGTTGCTGCTCACTTCTCCATCCCCAAATCTCAACTCTGCAACAAGAAGGTAAAACTCTTTGTAACAACCAGATTCTCCTTACCTACTTGCAGTTTTTAAATCATGTTCAGAAAAATGCAGTGAATCTGTAAAAATTGTTATTCATGAGGGTACAGGCCTCCCATTTCAGCTTACAGCAGTTACCTAAATGATTTTAACATGAACTGACCATTTCCAATATGCAACAGGTAAATCTCTCCTTTTGAAGAGTGGGGAAAAAAACAGCTGAAGTTTCTTGAAAAATTACTTTGGTAAATGTACAAGTTCCATCAGATCTATGTTATAAAAACTGTATGACCAAGCCATAGACACTATCTTTAAAATATCAAGTCAGATATTAATAGGACTTTAGGGAATCACCACAATATATTTACCATGAAAGCAAATAGTAGCTGGCTGTTTACAACAATACTTAGGTGACCTCAGAGAAGTCAATACAACTACTTTTTCAGTCAGAGGTGCCTTTACATTTGATGGAGACCTTGAAGAACTGGGCTTTCATTAAAAAGTAATGGAGCCCTTCTTCATTTAAATCCATACATGAAGGTACCATTTCTGGCACAGTAAGTGTGTTATAAGCTCCTGGATTAGTTACAGGAGTAACTATCAACATTCAGTCTCACAGATTATAACATAATTATTTATGCTGATATTGTAGAGCAAAACCAAAAATCGTACTTTGAAATCTTTGAATATTTCAATTTAGTGTCTGTAGAGAAATTCTTACATTTTTTAATATGGAGGAGTAATGCTGTTTTGATCCTTGCCACAGACTATTGATTTTACATATATTTACATGAAAACTACTGTGTGAACTTTTTGTTTTGCACTACCTTTCTTAGTAACAATAAAAAAGACTTTGTTTCTTTTGATACAGTTTAAAAACAGTTCTGTAAACACAGAAGCAGCTAGTGATTTAACATCCTTTTTTGCCCATTCTCTACCTCAGTACAGAACACTGAAATGAGTATTTCAGTAGTAGTGAATACCAAAAAAGCGCTTTTCCTCAAAGGAACTTTATGCTCATAATGTTTAGATCAATATTGAGATAATATTTAGATAATTTCATTGTCCACTACCATTAAGTTCATCTTCTGCTTCTTTCTCTGTCAACAAGAGCATCTTGTAGGTTAGGACAAACATGGCTTTGTTCACCTTTGCCTAAGGCAATACAGATTTGGAAGCACAAGCCTTTAATAACTAACTTCCACAGGACATGTAACTATCCCAAATACACATCAGGGCTAACCTAGAAACTGCTTCCAAGATTCTCCTACAACAGACTTACAAGCATTTACCAGTCATAGTCTTTCTCTAAGATGGACCATACAAAACACACTAACACAGAGAAAGGAAAATATGTCCAAGAAGTAGTGGTCAAAGCCCTTCTCCTCCTAGAGGTGCCATAGGACTTCTAATACGTCAGAATAATACAGGATTGTTTTCAAAAGGGTTTTGCCTGAACGACTCTCAAATATTTTAGGCTGGACTGTACATTGGACTGGACTCATTTTATCTGAGTCAAGCAGACCTTATTGTCACTTGGATCTTCTCTTCCGGGAAACCTGGAATTTCAAACACAATCCTTGGACAACTGACCATCAATCCATTTTAGAATAACCAACTCAGTGAAGATACCTGTACTCAGCTTTAATATATTTTTCCATGTCAATCACAACTGCAAAGAGTAAGTAAGAGGTGTACTGACTGTTGCCTCACTGTGATCATTACAGTGTCCTTTTATGTTCAGAGACAGTGCCACATACAGAAATGATGGATTTAATTTCCAAGTTGTATTATAATTATCTACTCCTTACAAAATGAGCAAAGAACTATGCCTTGGTCAGAGAGTTCAGCAGGGCACTATCACAAATAGTTGTCTGCTGCGATTACCCTTTCTGACATGAAGCTTGGACTTCAAGTCCTATTCTAATTCAGTGGCTTCTACTTTTGTTATTCACTACCAATTCCTCTGCACCCAGCAATGCCAAGAGGTCAACAATTAAATTAATTCAGAATACATCATGAACGTAAGAGTGACCCTATATTATATCTTCATTTTTTCCCTTTGATCATCCCTTTATTTGACTGCATTTCAGTAAATTATCCATGTAGTTTTTATTTTGACAGCTCTCTTTACAGCAGTAAAACAAAATGTGTGCATTGCAAATGGCAAAGATTCAAATTTCAGCTATGTTTATCCAAAATAGCACTGAACTGCTTCTGTACTTATGCTATACTGCCTACAGCCTTACGGAAGGGGAGACAGATGGGATGAATTTAGCAGGGAAACAGCTGTGGCTTGAAGAAGAGACAAGCAAAAGTTTTGCTATCAGGCTTCATTATGTATCAAGGTACCAGTAAAATGTGTATCCGTAAGGCAGCCAAAAAAGTGTTTTTCATTTGACTAGTGATAATTACCTTTTCTCAACAGCTGACAATGTTCTAAGCACCATTAAATAGGTATAATAATTAAGCAATAAGATAAGACAGGCAGTGCCTTGCTGGGGATTATTGCTTGCCTCGGGTGTGTTGTGAGGCACAAGGCTGAAGGGTGAGTGACTTCAGCCACCCGAGAAATGTAATAATCCCTCAGAAATGCACTGCCTGGAGTGTCTTCTTGCTATTAAAAATGGAAATTTAAAAAGGACAAAATGCTAGACACATTTCCTGTGGATTTTATTGACATGGGTTAACATTACAGGAAGTCAATGCAGAAACTCCATTTCTGCCTAGCCTATGAAAGTCCTTTCCCAAGGACACATATGTCTCTGCTCAGCTTGTTTGTGCATTTTATTCATAATACTCATTTGAGAAGCACAAGTATTTGCATCATCTCACACATGTGTGACAAGGCACAAAAGATTGTAACAGACTTCACAATGGTAAAAGTTAAAAGTGTTCTTAAATCATGCACTCCCAAACATTCATTCTGTGCAATTGCCTATGTTTGGTATCAATTTAAAGACAATTTTTTTTTTCTAGTTCTAAAATTGTGTGTATCTCTATATGCGCATATGCATTTTTTAATATATATACAAAAGGTCAGCCACTCAAATGATCAAAGCATTAAGGAAAAAAGCCAAACAAAACAACTCAAAACCCCCCCAAAACCTTTTTTGACTACATGCAAGTCACATAGCTGAAACTAAGGCAATATCTCTGGTAGTGTGGGAAGTGCTAGTGCAGCACTCAAAAAAATTACACCGCTTTACATAAGCCGAGAAAGTTTACTGTCATTTCAGCCATGTCACTGAGACAACTGGAGACCTGAAACTATTTAGCAACCTTGACTTGAATGAAATCAGAATTCTAAAGACCACTCAGAATCAGGCCCCAAGTAATGAGATATGTTTGGGTTAAGAATCCACTTCCTTTTGTAACTGAAGGTGGAATCTGGGTCTCTGAGGTTAAAAAAATTTTAAAAATGTCCTTTCCCCTTTCTTCCCCTCCATACATGACTTTACAGTTCACAAGAGAACAAGTTAAACAAACAAAGAATAATCTTATTATCCTTTTCCATTTCTTTCATATTTTCCATCATCACTACTTTATTCCAGAACCAATCTGAGAATCCCTGCTGAGAAGCACACAGAACACTGTCTGGAGTACCCTAGAAATACAGATGCTAAGTAGGTCTTATCATACTGTCCTTCCTTTTAGACACTTCCATAGTCTCTATTTCACTAAAACTTTTTCTACTAGCAATTGAGGGGTAACACATTTAAGACCACATTTCTAGAAACTAGCCCAGTGCCTGTTACTATTTAACTGCTACCAATTAGCACTATCACAAGGCTTAATAAACACAGTTATTTTTTAGCATTTAATTTCTTATAGGATGGCAATTTTTTTGGAGCGCACTCAGAAACTGATAATGAATATGACTGGAGCTCTGGAAGTTCAAGTTAGAAAAGAAATAGGCAAAATAAAATTTTATCTGTGTTTCATCTGACAAAAACACTGAAAAAACCTGGTCCCTGGTCTCATAATGCATCAATAAGCACTTAGTGAAAGATGGAAACAAACAGCATGATAAGAAAATATCCCACATTCAAGTGCAACATTGGCATGGAGCTAGTGACATAAGACACATCAAGGCTAAACAGATTTAAGAACTAAAGGCTAAAGAAATTTAAGAATAGGTTAGATTTATATATGGAAAATGAGAGTATCCACAGTTAGATCAACTTCCAGAGGAACAGTATTGGATCCTGCAGAAGCAATCAAAACACTGAAGTTATTGGGAAAAAGCAGTCTTCCAATAACCTTGCAAAACTCCATCACTTATGATATTAAAACATAAATTATCATTAGATTTGTGTCTCCTTCTCTTACAATAACCTTGAAAGGAGGCAGGTGAATAGATTTTGTTACAGAGCTGGTAAGTTTTCATGACACACGACACACTTGCAAAGCTCTTTAAATGTTACTCATCTGTCTTCATTTTCAGTTCTCCACTATATGGGAACGGAGGGTTTTAAATAGCCTTTGTCTGAAAATCTCAGAATCATACACAGCCATCAAAACTAGAAAGAAATCTGCTACCACTTAAAGTAATTTGCCACATGGGTTAATAGTTAAATTTTACTGTAATTGTGAATTCACTGAAGACTTAATAGGAAAATACCAATTACAGTCAAATATCCCAGCTAGGTATTTGCTGCTGAACTACTGCATAGTGGTAGTCTCACTGTGGTTATTTGAAAAGGGTTTGGGTGGGTTTTTTTGTGTGGTTGTTTTTTTATTATTTTTCTGACACATCACAAGGATATCACAAAAATACAGTACAGAAAATGAACTTTAAAAATGCAGATGGAAAGCAATATGGAAGAAAGAAAAGAAAGTGATTATAACAGTCAGAGACTTCAGGTTAATTTTTTTAGATGGTCAAAAACATCAAAATTTGTTAAAGATTGTTAAATGTTTTAATTGGAACATGGATAGTTAGGGTTGTCCTCCAGAGTTTATACTACATTGGAAAGACTATTACCCTTTTGGAAAGGTAGAAAACTTTATTCTGTAATTCTGGGTACATTTGAGCCGGTAACTTAAACAAACTCAAGCTAATTTGAATGATGATCAAGACAGATGTGCTTTTTGTTGCTTTCTCTTGCCATTAAACAACTATGTTTTTATGTTCAAGACAGCAAAGGAGCACATTGACCCAGCCTGCTCACTTATTTCTCATCTCTGGGGAAAGTGGTGAGGGAGCTGGTCCATAACTACCACCTTGGACCAGAGGTGTTACTACCAGGCACTGAAGGCAAAGTATTTTAAAGAAGATATGCCAGTGGTGAAAGGACAAATTGGTGGATTAACATAATCATGTATGACCACCAGAAGCAAACCTTATTCAAAATTAAAACCCTTGCAGGTGTGTAGCAAAGGTAGGAGAATAAAATGGGGCTCCCTGGAAAACAATGGGTGCATTTCTATCCAGTTATGCACATCTTTTTCAGTATCAGTTCTGATCTGCACAGCAACAAGAATTTCTAGATCTTGCTGAATCAAGGAGAGTCTGGGCTGAGCTGTCAAAGACATCACCTTTATCCACCTCCATTTTAGAGGAATCAAGAATGCTTCGTTAATGCTAAATTAACATTTAAATTTGAAAACCAACAACTGTGCTGACAACAGAAAGTAACAAGAACAGCCTGGAACCTTATGTTGTGCTGTTTTATATCACACATATTTCAGGGCTTTTTACATTCCTAGTAGACAAGAACACAAGCTTACTATTAGTGAGCTGTAGGCTTTGACTCAGTTCATGATGGCATGAATATGAACTATCCCTCTTCTGTTTTGGAGAAGGCAGAATACATTAAAGTAGTAGGGTAGAAGATACTCTCAGAAGTGGACCATTACCAGACTCTTGCAGAGGGGGTGTAAGCCAGAGAGTTGGTAGCTGTTGAGCACAGGAACAAACAAACCCGGCTATTTTCCCACTTAGCTTTTCTTTGAGACATGGACTGATACAACCTTCCCAGATATCATCTTCCAGTTCCTCAAGCAATAAAACTGTGGTGGCCAGCAGTCTTGATGTGCAAAGTGAACACAGACACTGTGACTTCCCCTCTACACCTTCTTCCTCATATTGACTGTATTGCTATGCAATTAAATCAAGTGCAACATTAACTAATCCTTAAAGAAGGCACTTCAGATAATTATCAGCCCACTAACATGACCTCAAATGCAAAAAAAGGCTGCAACAAATTCAGAAACAAAAGGAATATATAAGGCCGTGGAGAGGTAATTGGAACATGAGAAACTGAAACATAAGCTAGATCAAGCAGTTTTGGTCACATGAACCCTAAACTCTTTGACAGTTCATTTTTTGATTAAGGAAATGCAATAAATCTTACCAACATTAACTTTAGCAAAACATTAAATATCATGCCCATCAGCAATTGTTAACTAAGTCGTTGACAAGTATCTGACGAAAACAAAGAGCACAGCCAACAGGAACAATTGAAAGGGAAGAAGAATTCTCAGAGAATTTTTTCACATTTAAACAGATTTTTGAATATTTTGAATTATGACTCAGCACAAAAAAGGAGGAGTAGGCTGATAAATTTAAGAGATGTTATCAGCTTTGAGAAAGTCTGGGATACTGTACAGAAAGAAAGAGATGACTCAGAAGATTGAAACAGCAGACGCAGGATGAAAGTCTTACACTATATATTCAATGTGTTCTCAGTTCATAGTAAAAGTCTCTGCTGAAAACTTGAATTTACTTGGGAGAAAGACATCCTGCATGCACTTCTTAGTGTAGCTGTCAGAAAGGCAAATGTGACTGTAGGATTCATCAGTCAACAAATTTCTAGTAAATATATAAATTCTATATATACAAATATATTCAAATGTCCCTGTCCAAGACCCAAGAGAGTTTTGACTGCCCATATTTAAAAAAGATCAACAATCAGAACACCAAGGTGATGAAGAGCTTATTGCAAAAAGAAGAACAAGGAGGAACACTTTACTTGTAAGCAGAGGTAGGACTGAATAGACACATCCATGTCCACAATTACCAGTGGTAATTGCATTATCAGTGCAGATTCTTTTGCAGAACTGCTTGTCCCAATTTTGGCTCAAAGACAAGTAGGTACAAACGAAACAGAGATTAATTCAGACCAAAAATAAGAAGGATCCCAATGAAAAGATCAGTGGACTAAGTTGTCCAAATTGGAATGGTGAGGCCTACAGAGGAGCTCAATACGTTCTCAAAGAAATATATGTGTGTATAAACTATATATAGGTACATATATTTTAGATACACACACTTGGAAACAGATGAACACAGTACTCTGTGACCTAGAATACATCGTACAGAACATTATTAAGTTCCCTAAATATCTCTCTGGAAATTGGGTAGGATATTCCCCTCTGCTTCTTATTTGCCTCTTAAAGCTGAGAACTTATTTGCACACAATTTTGCAGCATTTCATGAAAATCTTGTATTTCACTCTTTGTATACTTCAATTTTTCTAACAACTAAGAAAATTTTTGCTTTGAATGTCTACTGTTTATGTAGTTGGAGAATAAATCCTTAAAAACAGTGTTTGAGGTCTTACATAACTTATTAACTATTTTCGATGGGAATATTACACATATAAAAGCATAAATAATAGATGTATTTATACCACACTATATACATACACCTACTTAAACTGAGAAAGGGAAAAAATAGTTAAAAAGATATATAGTAAATAGACAAATGGTGAACAACAGAAGAATAGGGAGGGAGACATTCTGAACATGCAACTTCTATTCCAGAGATTTTGAACTGTGAGCAAACACCCCAGTATTAAACAAGACTCTGGCAGGATTTGCAATTTATATATGTGTCTTAAGTGTATACACACTAGCCATTAATTATTTCCTAATAGCAGGTCTCTGGAGTACACATTTCTCAATCTAAAATATGAGTCTATTAAATAGTAATAAAATAATTAAGTAACAGTGACAACCCCACTGGCTGGATAGAGCTGGGAGTTTTATCTGTTTGCACCGCAGTGCTGACACACAGTGACCACAAAGCTTTTTACAAACTCCTTGCATGAAGGGCTGCACAAACAAATATGTATCTCCAATTGCTACAGCCATCCTGCTACAGCACAACCACACCAAAGATACATGGTGGGAGTAATGATGCTCAGGAAAAAGTGCAGCATACTGCTCTTTAGACATTGAGACAATGTGAGTATCTCTATATCTTTAATATCAAAGGTTCTATGGACACTAGCTATGTTAATCTCTATTTTCAATTCAAAAACGAATGCGCTTTAAACTAAAAAGCCAGCAAATAGTGCATTTTTAATCTATGATTGCATTGCTAAACAGATGATTGGTCTAATAAAATATAGGAACAATCACCTCATTGTGACTTTAAAAACTATACTAATCTATTGGTAAAATAAGGAAGACAATGTATTTAACTGAGAATGAAGTGGACTGGAAGAAAATAAAGGTCTTTCAGGTAATGACATAACCTAAATTCATCCATTCGTCATTGTTTCTTGCGAACACATATACACACAAAAAAGTACTTCAGTTTTAAGGAGAAAATGTAAAATTTCAAATGCAACTTGATTGCTCCAGTTATCAATTAATAATTTTAATGAGTAGTTCTACCGAAGATTTGACAAGAAATCTGAAATTTCTATTCAGCAGTGTAATAGTGACAGTAAACTAGCTACTGTGATTTTACATAGCAGATATTTGAAAATGTTGGTGAATTCTCTCTAGATATGTCTTAATTCCCATAGATATGTGCTCTCTTAAGCATACATGATCTTGCATACACTACCACTTAGTAACAAAACAAAACAAAACAAAATTAATGGTGGAAAATAGCCTTTACAATCTTTGTCAAACTGACTATCACATTTTTACTCGAGTGGTCTGTTTAAAGATCCATTTTAGCTATCCCTCCAGATAAGCTTATCCATAAGAATCCTACATTTGCCATAGGTAGAAAACAAATATAATTTGTCACATGTTGTGCCATACAGACATTTCTGCACAGTTGCTGCACCACACTAGAATGTCTGAAGGGGAAGACACCCCAGGTAGTTGGCTGCAGACACATCTCAGCAACATGGCACGTAGTTCCAATTTGACACATAGAGTCTTTATAAATCCAATGTCTATGAAGTCAAACAAATCTCCTTCTTATTTATAGTAACAGGCGAGAGCAGATCTCTGCCGTCTTGTTACACAGATGGTTGTAACATTTTTATAGTTAACTTACAACCACTGATGCCTAAGGAATAGACACACATCTGCCCCAAACTGCCAGTCCTGTAGGCTCTTCTTTTTAACTTTAGCTAGCAAAAATACAGTCGAAATACGTCTAACAGTGTCACCTCCAAAAAGCTCCCACAACAAGAAGCCCCATACAGATTTGCATTAGATGTATTATTGTTGTTAATGTTATACAGATTGGACATTGATCACACACATTACAGCAAAAATTACAGTAATATGAACCATAACCACAAGATCTGAGAGAAAATGCATAGCCCCAAATTCCATATGCTGAACTTTAGAAAAATGTTTGGAAAGAAACTCATTAGAAGCTTCTAAATTTATGTTTTATTAAAAAGATTTAAAAATAGTCCTATATTTCATATAAACTACTGTCCAAATTATTTTCTTTTCTTTAACTGCTTCATAAAATGTAAAGGCATGTCTGGCTCATCTTGAAAAAAAGAAAGAAATTTCCTAGGATTTTCTTTTCCTGCTTGAAGGTCTTCAACAGGAAACATACATGGAAAAGAGCTAAGCTATATTTCATTAAATGCCTCTCATTTTAGATACTGGCTGTCCACAGAAGCAATCCTCTAAATAGCTGAGTTACAATCAAATACTTGCTTTACGAGACGAACAGATGAAGAAAAGTAAAGCCATGATTGAACCTTGTAACTGTAAGAGTTGTCAATTAAGTTCAGTGAAAGTTCAAACATCCTGATGAAATCCTGACCCATGGCAGCTTGGGCAAATGATACTTATTCATACATATGTTCAAACAATAATAGATCTAGACAGGTTCTTGTCTTTTTCTTCTTACTCTTCAAATTGGAAGAGAAAAGAGCTTGTGAGAAAGTGGATCTGCATTTACATAACAGGTCTAACTACAGAGGTGAAAATGCACACCTGGGAATTCAGTTTGAAAACAGATTAAGGAAAGAATGAACCAACTTTATACATACAGTTAGCCAATTCATCTGGCTCTGAATTTTCCTTCATCTGGTATCTATTCAAATTATGTAAGGTGGAGCACCAAAAAAAATCCCCAAAAGATCGAAAACTTTTAGTTTTTCTTCATAGTCTTTTTATTCTTGGCTAGTTTCTACCTTTACATCTGCCTTATAAGAAATTCTGTACTTTCTGTTATCTGCTAATTTCTACTATGAACACAAATCTACAGAATGGGAATTTGAAGAATTTAATAAGACAGTTTGCTTTGAGGTTAAAAATTTATAAAAATGGACTCTGCTACATAACAGACAAGAATTTCAGCAAGATTCATATCCAGGAAGATACACATGATGACCAGCTCCACTTGGACTCATAACATATCACCTTAGTTAGTCCTGCAAACCATACATCCTTCAATTCAAGTCTGCCTCATTAATATGTGACAATTGTATAATTTAGGATGGACATCTACTTCTTTTAATGCCATATTTCACTGAGTAAAAGCACACCAAAAGGGCTGGGTATTTCCATTACACTGAAAAGGCTGATTCCATACCCTGTTTAATGAGTGGCACTTAAAGTAATCTCTTTCTTAGAAATTTGCTTATTTAATTTTGGACTATATTCATTTGCATCACACAGAGGTAGGAATGGCACTAAAACACTTCTCTTGTTCAGTTTCAGGAGTGCAACTATTATGATTGCCAAAGCATTTTTGCTCCAAAAGAAATTCTGATCATTTAGGTATTGTTTCTTCCACAAAACAGTTATATCAGGGCCAGTCATGCTGTCCCTGGATAAAACAAGTATGGACAGTGATATCTTCTCAAGCAAATATCACAAAACCCCATTTTTAAAATGCAAATGTTAGGTTCCAAGTTTAGCCAAAATAATTTTAATAAGAGAGATTTTCTGAAGCTCCAGAATAACAGCAGCTAGAAAATTAGGTCAGAATGCACTTTGTGGGACTATGTTGCAAAACAGCCACTGCTATTTGTAGCTGCTATGTGTATATAAAGGAGAATACAAAGGCAAAACAAATGTATTAAGAAGTAACCATAATCAACAGTATTTTGCTGAGATTATTAGGATCTAAGTGATGGAGGAAAATCTGAGGCAAAATACATTATTATTATTTGTTGTTCTGCTTTCACTAAATAGTAAAGTCAGATATCTATTTTCCAAATCAGAAGAGAAAAATCACTATTTTTATTTAGGGGAAATCCTTCAACATAAATATATCCAACTGGGAGATTTATTTGTTGGAGTAGTTATTCCTTCTGCTTTTTTCACCTAGATTTGTAAACTTCATGACCAATTTACAGCATTTGGGAATTAATCCTGAAAATCAACTACAGTTTTCACATGGAAAAATAAAATTAGATTACATTGATTTTTTTAAAGCAGTGTAGAGTATCAGCCTTGTCACTTATTAGTTGTAATTAAAATTAATAGAGTGCAAGATGACAATTAAAAATATGCTAAAAGAGCCATCTCTTAAAATGCTGGTAAAGTATATTGTTCATGTTTAGAACACCTAATAATCTCTGCCATATTTACATATTCTAAAATATTAAATAAGACAAATGCTATTACTGCCCTGTTTTCTCTGTTGTCTGCAAAACAGCAGCAGAAGGTAAGGCATTGCCTGCAGCATGACCACTATGCTTTCAAACCACTTTTGTGTTCTGGATTAATGCTTTCAGTCTTTTCTACTGTAGAATCATTGCTGCTGCAGCAGAGAATGAGCAACATTTTCCAGTAGATCTATCTTGTTTATAAAAATAGATAGAGGAAAGGTTATCCTAAAAACTTGCAAAGCACTTTTAAATTCCACTAGATACTCATAATCTACAGAAAAGCAGCTAGGAGAAAAAAGAGGGAGAAAAATTTTTTCTCCTGAAAATAACCTCAAATCCTCAGTCCTGCATATGAGAATCCACCATAACTAAAGAAATCAAAAGGGAGGTGAGATAAATGGAAAGATTGTGTGGTTACACAGATTAGGGACACAGTTGCAGCGTTTTGAATTTCTCTGTTCTCTGAGCTATAAATGATGATGACAATCCAAGGTTACAGGAGAACAGGATGAGGTACAGACAGAAATCTGAAAGGGAAGAGGAAAGAAGCGGTTCTGGACAGCTGAGATGAACACATGAAGTGCTTGCAAGAAACAAGATTATAGACAGAGAACAAAGAGATGGCAGTAAAAAAAATTAAAAATCAATACTTTAAAGAAATGAGCATAGAGGACTGGCTGCTATAATACTTGCAAGCTCTGCTCCTCTCAGGTGGTCAATGATGAAAAAAAGCAAAAAGAATTTTTCCCAGTAAGGGCTGTCTAGTCCAACTAAAGTTGAACTGCATTTTGCCCTTGACAAGATGTAGCTTGGATGAGTGGATTTGCAGAGTTACGTCTCAGCCTTTACTTCATCCTCTACCACCACAAGCATGTCAAAACGACCTCCAGTGCCTGTTACACTTAATGCGGAGTGGAAAGCAGAACAAGAAAGCGTAGATGAACTTTCTGGAACCAAAAGGACAAGACTCCACAGTGATCTTTGAGGAAGTCTAATCCATATCACAGCACAAGCCATTTTCAGTCTGGAGACTCTGGCCAGAACAGTCAATTGATATTGGTGAAAATATTTCACACTAGCCTTGCTGCAGCTGCTCCCAGCTCATCCTGAGGAAGTCACTGCTTCTCTGAAAGGCTAGTGGTGCCTGGAAATGGTATTTCTCTGGTTACTGTGATTTTCAGTAAAATTTGTCTGTTTGTGCAAATGATGGTAAACCCCAAAAATACAACTATTACATGGCATAATGGAACACACATCTGTACTCTACATTCACATCACTGAATAACCTCTTCCCTCCTTCCTTCCCAGCTC
Source organism: Melospiza georgiana (assembly GCF_028018845.1). Taxonomy (NCBI): domain Eukaryota; kingdom Metazoa; phylum Chordata; class Aves; order Passeriformes; family Passerellidae; genus Melospiza; species Melospiza georgiana. Next base: position 45,421,131 of record NC_080432.1, on the reverse strand, counting down.
CCCCCTCCCTTTTTTTTTAAATGGTAAGACTATTCATACGAGTTAGAGCAGAGAACAGCCGAAGCAGCCCACACACATATGTACTAGGTTTAAATTCTTTGGAAGACTATGTTGTTCAAGCTTTCCTTTTATTTATCCAAAATGGCACAAGCAAAAGATGTTAAAAAAAACAACTTGACAGAATGGTTGGGGAGGGGGAAGGAGTGGTCATTTCATAAGGAAAGAATATTACTTTCACACAACCTCGTGTCATTTTTATGTTTACACAACACGACTGGTACAGTTGAGCGTATCACATACTGACAGATTAACAGGACCTCCTACCTTGACTTCATTCTCTCATGCATTCTCCCATGCTGGATACATTGTTGGTCCAATTCATCATTCCGTTTCTGCATCTTCTCCAATCTGCCATGAAGATACTCTTTTTCCTGACTAAGCTGGTTGACTTCAGATCTACAGAAGTAAAACAAAGCGATGATGGATGTTGTCAGATTTTATCCTGCAGTGTGCCATCAATATGTGGCTTCAGCATTTATAAAATTCCATACATTTATATGTAATGCATAAGCTATTACTAGAACTTACAGAAACAAAATGCTGTTTCAGATAATCTCAAAACAAAAGAATATGATACTGGTGGGTATCTTCTAAATATGCCACTGGCAATCACTCAATTATAGGTCGGCTGTGCTAATTTCAGCCTAATTTAAACAGGCATGCCATTTGGCATTATGCATCTATGTTAAATAAGATCAATAAATGTAAATTCATACTTGTTAAGCAAGAATTTGGCTAACATTTTGAAAACACATTTTAATTTCTTTATTAGCAAAAGCTAACATTTCATTTTAAAAAACAGTTACTAAAACCTTGTTCAACCTTTACTCCATTTTATAGGTTGAACTCTCAACAGTTCACAGGTTGAACTCTCAATAGTGGTACTGTTTTAGAAACTATAGTAACCTCCTGTGTCTAAAATAACATTGCACAGATTAAAAAGACATCAACAACAAAACCCCCATAAACCCGTCCCCCCAAAAAAACACTCACTCCCAATAAAAACCCAAAGCCTCACTAAGAGGAAAATTAACTAAACTTTCACAAACAAGGGACAGATCATACAGGCACACACTAATCTACATAAAACTCAGCACAGCCTTTAAGAATATTAGTCACTTCTAAGCAATTCCTATTCTTCACGGGTGAGCAGAGACACCAGATCCATGAATGACCTGGGACTGCTACTTGCTACATCTCTAACCATCAGCCCATGGAGAAACAGGCATGAGCTGTTTCTTAATATCAGGAAAAGACCTCAGATTAAATAGTGATAAAATATACATTATGCACTTGTACAATTTTAACTCTTTGGAAAAGGTTAATGAGAACATGTCAGAATCTGCTATACCATCAGAAAGTACGAATCAAAAGCAAGCAAATTTGATTTATGGCATCTGCCACTCCATATCTCAAGGTTAAAAAGCTTCAGATATATCTTTAAATCATAAACTTAAATATGCTGCAATTACAGCAGAAATACTTTACCTTCCTGGCTGTTACAGAATGCAACAACAACTGACATTCTGAAAAATACAACAAAATGCAGGGAGGAAGGAATACTCCTCCCTCAAAAACATGTTGTTACATTGACAAGTCAAATCTAGAAATGACAACATGATCTTTTCATGTTTAAATAGAGAACAATGCATGGTATCATCTGTGAATCTAAAAGAACTTAGGAAAGGAAACTTTGGACCGAGACTGTATGTAATTGAATTTAGATTGAGAGTTACAGCTCTATTAAGGAAGATCACACACAAATATATCAGAATTGTGCTGATAGATTTGTACATCAAACTTCAGTGCACAGGAGTTTCCTGGATGGATACATAATAGTGGGCAGGATGTTATAGGAAGGTAGCAGAAACTGAATTTTTCCACCGACCATTTTACAGAAATACTAGTAACTTAAATGTCAGCATTAACAAAGCACTGCCAGCTGGACCAACTGTTATCACACAATGTGAATGCAGTCTGCACTTGATACTGATACTGTAAGACAGACAACCAGTGGATAAAAGCACAGTTTCACTGCAGAGAAGCTCAAAGAGACCTGACACGGGACTAAATTCAATTCTTCATTCCTTTTTTGCCAGCAAAATTCAGCAACAGCATTTGCCATGTAGGAATACTGTAAATTATCACATTTGTTGGGTTTCCCAACTGGGAGATCCTGTTTCTTTTTCTGTATTTATATGTGACTGTCTCATTCATGGAAACAGCAGAAGCAACTTTCAAGGTGATAAAATTCTCCAAGTTTCACAAGGACTTATTAATCTCCATTACACTTGAAGGTGCCCAAAGTCTTTCTGGAAAGATCAAGTAATTCAAATCAACCAAAACCAAAACACTACTGAAATTATAATTAATGAAACCAAAGTAAGTAATGAATTAATTAAAACCATTAGTATCATAATCTCCAGACTCTAAAATAGAGCTCTAAATGCCTGATGCTTTGAAGCACATTATGAGCGTTGTTTCCTCCTAAAATATCTTTTGTAATTACAGTTAAACAGAAAAAAAAATTCTAATTATGACATTACTAACACAATGTCCTTTCCATGTAACTAAGAGTCTGACCCCCAAGACTCAAGTATTTAATGACACTGAAGTTTTGAAGGACAGCACATATGAAGGACAGAATGGTTAGGTCCGTGTTAAAAGGTTCATAGTGTTAGCATTAGAGAGAACACCAGTCCAATACAATACTGCATACCAAGAATCTTCCATTGTCACTTGTCAATTATTCCCTCTGCATCTTTAAACACACCTTTCATTCACCTCAGTTTCCAAAGATTAAGATAAGACAGATAATTCTATATGATATTTAAGTAACTTCACACATTGCTGGATTAAATAAAAACCCCAAACCCACCACAATTGTACTAAGCCTGATAACTGTACTGAATGCTATAGTACATTTATACAGGAGTAGAAATTCCACTCAGCCAGAGGCAGGACCACTCCTGTGTAAATGCTTTTGAACAACTCTGCTCCCAAGGTATCACAGCAGGAAAAAAGAGGGGGGAAATGTCAAAGTATGCAGTGCTGAACTTCAGAGATAGTTCACTCACAATGCTGGGGACAGAGGCAAATTAGAGAAATCTGTGCAATAATCACTGTGTCTGATGCATCCTGCACAACTAAAGGGCACAGCATGGATGTGCTGATGTTGTTCCATCTGAGCTACTCTGGGTCCAACAGTCTGAGCAATAAGCTGTGGTGGACTCAGTAGAAACTGAAGCATGCAGGCATTTGGAGTGCTGCCACTGGAGCTGAACTCAGCAGGAAGGGGCACCTCTGCAGACTCAGGCTGGCCCCACAAGCCAGACAGTCACGGAGCTGTGTGTGCTTCTGAGATCTCATACACTCAAATGACCTGTATGAAATCATTGTTATTTTGAAACTGCACAGAGCAAAGCTACAACATCGCATGACAATGTAAAATGCATGCTTGTAATTGGATGCATAATAGATTTTGCCAAGTCTCATTTACTTGTTACTATATCAAATATAATTGATGGGGGCAGAAGCAACGACAGAAACAAACCCCCTCAATACTTCTGGATCCATTTAACTACCTCAACTTCTATTTCAAAACCACTTTAAGGTTTTATCTACCATCTTTGCTGGAAGAATCTTGGAAAAAACCCAAACAGGTTAGCCTCCAAACCACTTAAATACTAAAGGAAAAAAAAAAGGTGAAAATGTTAAATAGTCAAAATGCAAAGTCAATCTTAGGATATCTTTAGGATGAGCCGATTTTTGAAAATAAGGTGGCAATGCTGCATTTATTCCTCTGAACTAGCTTTTTCATTTCAGTGCTTTTTAAACACTGCTTTTTCCTACTCTTAAAACCAATTGTTTACTTGCACAGAAATTAAACACATCCTCTAAAATACTTTCTGCTGATGCAGTATTATTGCATCTAATTTTAATGACTAAATCTTCAGACAGACTGTTCCCCATCTTCATACAGCTACCTTCAACAAACATTTCACTTCTGGTATTGAGTGCAATGACTGCAGTCAACCAAACAGGCAGGAAAATAGTTCAGCCGGGTATGTGTTCTTTACTTCAATTAAACTCACACAGTTGGATGCCTACTGTTGCCAAACCAGTAATATAATTTATACATTATAGTCCAAACAGTAAAACTACACTAAAAGTCATTTAACAATATTTATAACACCATAAAATACAGTGTTAAAATATATGAACTGCAATATGTACCAAAATTATAAAATTTGTTTCTCATCATCAGTGATTAAAACCAGGATCATTGCTCTAGCTTCAATACTCACAACCCTGGTGACAGATTAGAATTCAAATCTTAATGATCAATTTACAATTAACAAGATAGAAGTGAAACAAATTAAACCAACCATTATATATAACGAGACCCAATGGACTCCCATTGTTCCCCTTAATTACAAAACGCAAATCACAAATACACAGTGGGTAGTGTTAAGCATTAATCTACAACCTAGAAACTCAGACAGTGACAATCAGAGGGAAAAAAAGAACAAAACAAGAGAGAAACAGAGAAGAAATCAACAAAGGACTATATTTTTAAACATGCCTATGCATACGAAAACCTTCACAGACACTATCTTGTTTCTGCACAGCTTGAGGGGTTTATAATTCGTCTGACATTGTCTTTCTGACACCTCTCTGTGTAGGGACTAGCTCAAAAAATGGTTCCAGCTTACATATCAACACAAAAACTTCAGTTTAGATTTCTCAGAAAACCTGCATTAAATATAAAAATATATGTGCCATTCAGATCATTCAGCTGATATTGCAGAAATACATAGTTGTCACAGATAAATTTGAAATGTCTTTTGTTACAAATGAGCACTTCCTATCAAATGAAATAAAATTTAAAAAAACTTACTATTGCATCTGTTATTAAAAGAGCTTGAGTGTTCTACCAATTAAATAATGGTATTGGTAGCACACAGGTATATCTTAAACCCATGGAAAATAAGGCACAAAGATTCCAGAAGTACAGCAAGAAAATACACATTCGGATCCAAAATTCAATTTATGGTAATGTCAAAAATATGGAAAAAAATGGAAAAGTATTTTCTGTGAAAATAGGGTACACTGTTGCTTTGTGATCTGCCTTTATTAATGTACATAAGAACTAAGTTATAAAATCTTCCCCAAATTATTGCTTTTTTGCAGAAGACAAAACTACAGCATTCTGTACCATAATGTGGTTTTATACAACATTCAGTGACAATGAGCTGAAGACTGCCTTTTGGAGAGGTGCTATTGAGGGATATGTGCCCATCATGCATTTAAAACTTGGCTAAAATAATTTTCTGCATCTGATCTCCTGATCACATCACTTTGTGAAGCCATCTATATTAGTCTGTCATTTTCCACCACCTCCAGTTCCACCTTGCTGTTCTCATTTTTACCTTCTATTTTTTTGTCTCTACCTATTTCTCTATCCCTGTAACTGATTGCAGCAGCTCCCACTCCAATGAAGGCAAGCTCAAGCTATTTTAGGACCACTTCTCAGAACCACTTTCCTGCATTCTTCCTTACAGTTTCTTGTATAAAAAATACCACTTCCTGGAGATGCAAGAGGGCTCCTTTTCCCATTTTCAGGTCCTCGACATAGTCAGCTAATGCTGCTAGGTGGAGAAACACTTGGCAATCTCTAGTATTTATTTTCAGAGAATAATGTGTTTTCACAGTATGTTTTCTGTCTTTCCTTCATCCTTTACAGTTACTAGTCTGTGACTGTGAGCTCTAGCAACAAAGTCTGTGTGCTTTTTTATTGCTGGAATAATAATATGATTTGAATCCATTTAGATTTTGCATTACTTTAGCAGAAGAGCTCTTCTTTTTCAGAGGAAAAATTCTCTTTGCTTCTCTCTCAAGTATCCCTCACAACACTTGCATGGGAATACTGCTTACAGTCTCTCAAGTTTCTCATTTCTTCCCCAAACACTCAGGATGGGATTCATCTCCAAACTTCAGACACTTAACAGCTAGTCAACACTTTATATTCAGTGGGAAGTAGGATGGGCAGTGGAGGCAGTACACATGGGAAACGTAAATTTTATTTATTACAGACATATATATATATGTGTGTCTGTCTGTCATCGACCTAAATTCTCCTTTGACCATTCCTGGGAAGAGGGTACTGGGGTAAATGAGCTCTCTCCCTGAGTGAGTTCTGCCTCTTCTACATTACCTCAAAAGGATGATTAAATCTCTACATTACCTCAAAAGGATGATTAAATCCACCCAGCAGAAGAATTCTGTCTTGAAAACCAATTTTACCTTTGCTGAGTGTTTTCCTTACTTCCCATCTGCCATGAGATAAATACTAGCCTTAATTACCAAATTCACTTTGCATTCAATTTACAGAAGCTACAGAATGCCAACTCTCCACTGAAGTCCAGTTTACTACTCTACATATGAACCCCCAATAAAATTTCAACAGATACTATTTTTACACTTAAAAATGTAAAATCAAATTATTTCTGCTAAAGAATGACAAAATTCATGTTTTCTTTAGAAGATACTTCTGTCTTACAGAACTTTTGACAAGACACCTCCACAGCTTTGTATTTCTTTAAATTATTATTACTTCCAGGTGTTGCTCTCTTCCTAAGGTTTTAATGGCTTTGAACTTAGATCTACTACTGATTGATAAAAAGCAGCAGCAGAATCACAGCTTCAATGACAAGCAATTTTGATGACAATTATTTTATAGACAATATCCAGTGTGTAGTGTAGTACTGTGAAAAGAGTACTAGAGTAAATAAATAAAATTACAACAGTTTGAGATTATTGAATCTTTAGCATTTTTCATATAACTTCAGATAAACTTGAATTGTAGAAACAATTTTCTACCATTCATATTAAGATTATGAACACAAGGAAGAAAATAGTATGCAATTTTTACATTGGAATTGTCCAAGAAATTTGAATTATTAGTTAGAAACAAACTCTTAAGGGGCATATTATACTGAATTTTTAAGGGGCATATATTACATTGATATGATATGTAATACCTGGGACAAAATGAAAAATAATAAATATTAAAATACAAATAAAAAGATAAAGAAGCATGTCCTAGTAATAAAAGGGTCAGGTTAACAAAAATATACTAACCTGTATTTTTCTGACATTTGTTCCAACTTCTTTGCCAATACAAAACATTCTTCCTTTAATTTTGCTATGAATGTATTCTGGGAGGTCAGCAATGAATCCAGTTCTTCTACTAGAAAACACAAAATTGTGATACTATGAAATTACAATTATATAAATTTGTAGATAACATAGAAACAATTTTATATATTCTTAATTTCTTTCTTCCAGTTCCTTCTATTTTGAAATGTTTTTTAAACTTCAGCTACTTGGACATCATCACTTACCAAATTAAGGCTCTATGTCAGAATTAGCTGAAGTGTTAAAGCAATGTTGCCACTGAATCTGGTCTTGTAAGAGAAGAATCACTGTGCAGACTAGATATCTAATCTGGTGGGCTTGCTTTTTAGCTAGAAGTTCACTGACATTTCTAGGAGGAATAAAATTGGCAAGCCATGCTTTAGCAGACTTTTCCTTGCTCAACTGGTGCAGAGGATACACCAGCAACCCAAATGCTCACACTGTAGACTCATTTCAGTATCTGCTTAAAACAGCAGTTCTTTTATTTACTGTGTCCTGAGCTTAACATGAATAATGTAATTTTTATTCTTAAATGAAAAGATTTACACTTACTGCCAAGTGACAGTTGAAATGAAACCATTTCATAAAGTAATTTTCAGTTACTATCAGTTTGGACTGCACCTAAACTCATGACCTAGAATCCAGGTATCTTTATTCTTTCAGAAGGGAGATACTGCAAAATAATCTCTTTTTTATTTCTGCTTTTAAAATTGGTGAAAGCATAACCACTCTTGCCCAAATTCCTTGTATGTGTGTAGGGTCATAATAAACAAGGTTTTCTTTATATACATTATAAATTACTATAATTTTCAACTCCCTCTAATTCTACTAGAGATGTATAAAAACAGATCCAGACATAATATTGTTTCATTTTTGTATAGTGGGACAATTTATGCACCAGAAAGGTAAATTACATTTCTCTTGTGAAAAATTACACACGGTCATATGCAGATATGCTGGCTAAAGGAGGAAAAAATTATTCTGAGAGCTTCTTTTCTTCTCCTACAGTGTAGGCAGCAGCCATAATGTAGCTGTTTGCATTCCCTGAACACATGAGAAGGTCCTCTAATACTGTGATAATACTAAAAAAAGGCAGAAAATTGAATAGCATGCCTGCTACCTTACGTATTATCCAACACCCCTCATAATTAATGTATGTTGTATAGTTTTCCTGGAAATATTGCATGACTGGTTGGTAAATATGGTATTTTGTAAACACATAAATATATCATGTTCTTTAACAGTTGAAACTCCTCCTCTTTTCCATGCTCATGGGTTACAGATTTCATCTCTTAAAAATTCCTTTTTTTTTTGTTTATTTATAATATGCACCTCTATTAATGTTGTTGGCATAGTACTTCATAATACAAAAAGCTCTTTTTTGTTTGTTTGGAAAACCCATTTTACTTCCAGATTAAAGTTAGATGTTATTGATGGGCTAAGTCAATGCAATGAAGTCTCCTATTATGAGAACCTGAAGTATGCAAGGGATTAAACATCTTTCTTCTAGACTGAGGATGTGGGGGAGGCACATGGTAATGCTAAAAATGTTTGAGGCTGCAAAGATTAAATAAAGGAACATATCAATTTGGAGCCAGTGAATTACATCCAGCTGCGACAGTGAATTAAGAACCGATTAATGGCTAAAGCTTTTCTCCAGTTTGGATGCCGAAGCAAACTCATTAAGCTTTTAGAGTAGCTATAATGTGTGTACTGTGGGAACTGTTCAATGCTATTCAGGAGACTTTAACTGTAAGCTCAGAGCATTTCCCGCAGAGCTTCTGATGCTATTTTCTTTATATAACATGTGTGCCTGAAAATCCAGCCAAAAACAAGCCCTTTGTTTTTCTACTTTGTTGTGGTCTCTCTCAGCTTTACGTTTCTTGAACACAGGTAAATAAACTCATAATCCAGATGGTGCAGCAGATGTGAGAGCAGCACTCTGAAATCAACAGACAGTGGGCAATACTTTCCATTTTCTCTTTTAAACGCTAACTAATATGTAATTCGGAATCTCCGGTGTAGTTAGCATCTGCTCCCTTCGGCCAGCCAAAGGTTACAGGTGTTCCTGATGTCATTTCACAGTAAGGCGTGGGCCTGGCTTGTGAGTGAGTGCCCAGGCTCTAATCTTTCCCTACCACCTACCAGTTTTCTCATGCTGGGCCTCCATTTGCTGCATCTTCTGTGTCAGCTCCTGCTCTCTTTGCTGGGCCTGAAGGGCTCGGGCCTTTGCTTCATTGCTAACGCTGTGCTGAATGTTCTCTTTCTCCAATCTACCAAAAAAAAAAAAACCAAATAGGAAATAAAGAAAAATAAAAATCGTATAGTGAAGAGGATAAATTAAAAGGGTAAAGCAGAACATTCAAATAAGAATAATAAAAATCTGACCAAGCTTTTCACATTAAACATTCTCCTCCTCCTTCAGGTTATACAAACTGACCTTTCTCTTACAATGTCAAACATTCTCCAGTGACTAGCAGAAAATGGATAAAAAGTATGATCTATTTCTTGAGAGAAAATTAGCCCTGCAGACAAAAATAGGATTTTATTTTTAAAAATTTTAATCACAACCTCTTTTTTATAAGGAAGCTTACCAACATTCACTTTGCATGGCACATATTATTTGCATTTTCTTTTAAATGCTATTTGTTTAATTCTGCAGTGAAGCTTAGGGACCTGACCCCGAGATGGACTGGTTCCCAGTGAATCAGCAGGAGATAAGTCAATGGGAGCGATTGCCACAGTGCTCGTGATACAGCTACTCTGAAAGCTTAATCAGTTTTCTTGAGCAACCAAACAAGTTTTAACTATTAATTTATGTAAATAGGAGATGAATGCATCCATGACAATAGAGTAGACTGCTAGCACCACACAGGCCCAGCCCCTTGTGGTTCTGCTCACCGGGGGGTTGTACAGGAAGGTCTAAAGCCCAGTACTATTATTGAAGTATGCAGGCAAGAGAGCAATTTACTTGACCAGATACGCAAGATGGGGCAATCCACTCCCGAGGCAAAACAAATGCTAGACTACCACACTCCATTGAAGCATTTTATTTAATGTAAGCCAAGCAAAAAGAGCATGGAAAATAAAACCCCAAAAAGATATATGCATGTAAATTAGAAAAGATCCTGAACTGCAAATTCAGATCTAGACTTTCCCAATGGTCGTGAATATTTATCTGGTGCACATTGGGATCCACATTTAAAACGTCAGTAAGTCCACACATACAAGGATTGATTTCTAGATTTCAAATTACGTGAGCAAACACCTTTCTACTGAAATGACATTTAATAGCTTGGGATAGGCTTCAAAAAAGTCTTATAAACATGTTTTATTCTAGGGATATTACCTATTTCAGAGGATGACAAAACAGAACACGGGCACAGATCATGTAAGGATAAAGCCACATCTCATGTGGTTGCTGCACTTAACCTTTGGATTGGTGCCTAATAACCCATCCGAGATATTGCAATATCTCAGCATGACACACACAATGTTAAATCTTCTCTCTCAAATTTACCCCAAAGCAATACAAATGGTGGGTCACATTACACTAATTCCTGGTCCTGATGTTTCAAGCCCTACCTTAGGCAAAACTCCCTTGGAAATCACAGGCAGTTTCTTCTGAGGGAAGACAGCAAATACGTTTAGATAGCAAAAATATTAGAGTGTTAAGGAAACAAAGCACATTTTAAAAGGAAATTTCATATATTGAATAGCACTTTACCACATCACTCTCAGAATCGCTTTGTAATCATATTGGGGCTATCATAAGGAGTGATGCTCCCATCATTTTTAAGTGTGAGCTCCAAATATGGAAAGCATTACTAAGAATATTTTTCCCACATGTGCTGGAAACCAGTCTGTGCAAACCCCTTTATTTTACAAATGATTTTACCTTCAGAGAGTTGTTATAGCACTGGATTGCTAAAAAAACTAAAGGAAAAACAAGCCACCAGCATCTCTAACATTCCTCTGATGCTTTCAGCGGAAGAAAGTGTCAGTAGCACAGTATTTTATTTAATAGTTCTCATGTGAGATGGCTGTGTGCAGTTGGGTGCTGTGCAGTCATCTGGCACACAGCTGGCTGGCTGGCCTTCTGCTGGGGGTAACCTTCAGCATGCAGCAAGCTACCAAGCTACCAAGGCAAACCTGTGAAGGTCCATTCCTCACTGCTAGGGCCCCTCCTGACGATCTCATGTTAACCAGCAAGTTCAAAATAAATGGAGAATCTACTGCCCCCAGAAACACTCTCCTGTGTAGGGGACCCATCCAAAAGAGACACTCACCTGTGCCACTTACTGCACAGAGCAAGCTAGCAGGAGCTCAGAAACCATGGATGTGTAGTGAGTGCCCTGCGGCTGAAGTGTGGATGGGGTGGTTGAAGATGTATTTGTACAGCAGATAAAAGCTCAGTTGTAAAATTAGGAAAACAGGTAATTCTTACACTGAAGAGCAGCTTCTTGGGACTTAAAAGATTTTGGAATTAAAGCACATCCAAGGCCACACAGAGCAATATCTGAGGTGCTTAGAACTGCTCAGGAGCAAAAAAAAAATAATATCCTGCAGCCAAATCTGTCTAAATGGAGTGGCATATCCTTCATCTACACCTTGACTTGAACCTGCCCTCTAAGTTCAATCTCTCTGCCCTCCAACGAAAAATTTCCTCAATACACATATGGAGAGAAAAAAAAAGAAACTATAACACATGCAGAAGGCAGCCCAAGAGATTTTAGGATCTATTGGTAACTTTCCTGCTACAACCAACAAATACTGGAGGAGTTCTAGAAGCTTTGACACTGTCTGTCCAATTGCAATTTCTTAAATCAATTATTTCACAATTCAGAGTAAAAGAAAATCTATGGACTGTATACAGAAGGAAGCAGTCCTTAGTCCCTCCAGCATTAGTGCAAAGACGTCAGAGGACTCCTCCTACAAAAACTCCAGAATTTCTTATATTCCCTAATGGAAAGCACAGAGGCAATGAAAAGCAAAGAGATAACTGACTAATTTTGATGACACAGGTAATATCTGAATCAAAAATGACAGCTAAAGATTAATTGTTCCAGAAATTTAAAAAACTTAATCTATAGAGGTCAAATATAGGAGATGAGTGGTTTAAGTGCATCAGCCTATTCTCTACTCAAATTCAAACACTAGTCTACTGAGTGCAAAACACCAAACACACTAAAATGCACATGTGATTGGTCACAGCACTGATCAATTTTACCAAAGCACACACATGGAACTCACAGAAACTTCCACTTCTCTGCAACAAAGTCAGAAGCGACCAAAGACTCAATTGTGGAGAAAGCTCAAGCTCTCCTTGAGCCTTGTTCTGAAGCACAGGTTTTCCACAGTGATTTTAGCTCTAAACTCCTGTTTTAAGCCTGCATTGGGGCTGTCAAGAGCCAGTCATTTAACTGGTTTGCACAACTCAATGAACTCAATATTGGTTTGCAGCGCTTTTCAAATGTTCTTGACAAAACAAAAGGCGCTGTGAGCTGTAGCTTATAGCACAGGAGGAAGAAAATTGCCATCTCTGGCAAACTTTAAAAAAAATCCTTGGTGCAACTGAAAGTGAAAAATTCAAAGTGAAAATTCACTTTGATCTCAAAACTAACATGAAGGTATGCTGACTGAATTTGAGCCATCAAACTTAATTATAAAAAACCAAATAAAACTCCAAACCAAAATAAATCAAAACATCTTTCTCACCACTAACAAACAAAAATTGGATCACAGATCCATTTACAAGAGAAGTCCACTCTCTGCCAAAGGGTTTTGCAGTAAAGAAAAAGGAAGTATGTAAAGACTAGTGACATAAAAGTCATATTTGACATAACTAAAAGTTCATCTATTTTTGACTAGGAAAAAACAGAACTTGGATTGACAAAAGTTTGAATTGCACTACACAGTTTAACAGTACGTATTTCTGAAGGAGTCTTTTCAGTTTGGTAACAGTAAAAATATAAAAATAAAAAAGCAGGATGATTCTTAATGTAGAATTAGGCCTCTGACTGGAAGCTGCCAGTATTTCTTCTGGCAAAGCAACTACAATTTGAAGCAACCATGCTTCCTATATTGACTATTTGATTTTTCCATGAGATCAACATGTGGCATTTTTAAAAAAGCTAATGGATCCATTAGTAAGGACTGTGAACTTAACTGGACAAATTAAAATACTCTAGCAATTATCTCAGTTCAGTGATACACAAGAGGTTATCATGGCATTACTTTGACATCTTCATTTCATATTAATGACAGTTCAAAATACAACAATAAAGCATTTTAGCTTTCATATATGCTTGTTTTAACCTGAACTTCATAAACCATTAAGGAGTAGCCAGCATTTAGTGCTCCAAATGCTTGAGCTATCCAAACTAACAAGACTTGTCTAAATGATGACCAGTCCTGGAACTCTGCACACACAGACTTGGGCAGCAGGAGGGTCAGTCAAGTTTAACGCTGATGCTTTTACCACATGCCTCAGTGGTCCAGAACAGACCTCTTCCCTAGGTAACATGTAGCCAAGTGGGCCAGCACTGTGAGCCACTGCACAACAAATTACCTCAGAGTAATTTGAGAGAAAGGACTCCGCTGAAGGCTCCTGTAGCTCTTTCAGAGGAAATGAGCTTTCTCTCCCAGTATTTTTGAAAATAAATGTATAGCAGAAGATTCTCTACCAAACTGAAAAGTTTTAAAGAGTTACCCAAGCATTTTATTCCCAGTACCTTTAGCAAAATCTTGCATGAAGTCACTCAAATCAATTAAAACTCTTGAAAGTAGGACTTGAAAGACTACATGTATTAGAAGTCCTGAAGACCAAATAACTTTGGGTTCAAAGGTTCAGCAGTGTTTTATGCAGTCTGCCTTGCAAACTTTCCACAATACAGGTCTAGTGGACTGTCCATTACAAGTAGCTTTCTGAATCACCTTCTCATAGGCTCTTTTATCTTATTATTTCAGCTGCAAGTGTCAAAGGAAGAATGGAAAATTAGAGCATATCCTTGCTCTTCTCTCAGGCTATAGGAGGAGAAAAACCCAACCAAACAAACCACACATTCATGATAAAAAGGAAAAAAAAGTATAAAAGCTGAAACAAGATGTCACAATACCTGACTTATTCTCTAAGGGGACACATGAGAAAATTTTTGCTATCTCTAACTTTATTACCAGACACTATTCAAAACTCACAATGATAAAGGTCATAAGAGATGGTATACAAAATAAGATCACACTTCAAAAACTTCTTTCCCCTGTATTTTTAATGTATCTTTGTATGTATGTCATACATAGAAGAATAAGGGCTCATTTTTTTATTTTTTCAGGTTAGCAGACAAGTCTAAAGGTTGGGCTGCAAACATGGAAAAAACCTCCAATTTACCAAGAAGTCATTCTCCCCAGGAATAGTATTAAATAATTCTCTCTATTAATGTAAAACTTCTACAACTCCTTTCAGACCAGCCTTTCAATTTAACAGCACTGCAGTACCCCATTCAGCTATTTACAAAAGAGAATGTGTTTACTGAGTTTTATCATATGCTATCCAACCTTAGTATTTTCAAACATTTAAGTAAGAAAATGCAACACAGTAAGACCTGCAATTCTGCAGGTAAACAGGTACATGCTGGTTTTAAATGCAGCTATGATTCAAAATTATTGCTTTCCACACCTTCTAAATTGACAGAGTTCTAGAACATCAACTCAGTAAGAAGGCTCAGGGTCACAAGATTTCTCCCTTTCCTTTAAATCAGCCTTCCAGCAACCTTTGTTTAGCACTGTTTTGGTTATCCTCTTTTGTAAGGCCTATGAATTTTCATCTAACAGGACCTTGTTAATAGCTACGGTTGCTCTGAATGAGGACTTAGCTGGACAGTGTTTAGTGGTTTCCTCTTATTAAACACTGTAGGGTTTTTTTTGCCATCTGAATTTTTGTAATAAAGGTTTTGATTTTTTCAGTGCTTGTGTTGATTGAATTTTATGGCTCTTAGTGTTCTTACAAGGCAAAAGAAAGGCATGAAACGAATGTTCTTATTGTAAAAAATAACTTAAAACATACATATGAGTGCAGGCTTCCTCAAGAATTATGTAGAAGTATCTTTTAAAAGCATCATGATCAGGTCATTTCTTTAAACCTTTCCAAGGAGCTGAAAAATTGCCCTTCCTGTATCCCATTGAGGGAATTACCCACTGAGTTGCTCTTTTTATCAGTTTCTGGGAGCTGACTGGATGCTGATTCTGGAGTTGCTGCCAGGTCTTCTCAGCAGAAAGCTCAAGTTTCTGGAAACTGCCCCAGCCAGCACACTGTGTTTGGTGAGCTTCAGTAAAATCTATATTTGCATGGTCAAATTTTGAAGAAACCCAACTATTAAATTAACTGGTGAATTCGAAGGACTGCATCATTTCTCAGGATACATGTGGGCCTATTCATGAGAACTGAGGCTCAGAAAACCCAACAAAACAAACAAAACTTAAATCTTGTTTCATGTATTACTTGAGAAATACAGTTTCCTAAAATAATGACATGTCAGGGCTTTCTTCTCATAACCATGAGAAGCAATGAGAACCATGAGAAGCATTAAATGCAATTAGAAAAGTAATGTAAAGGTCAAGAGGTGAAAAATTCAGCATTTAAATTGATCCAGCTCTTCAAATATAGATTTAAGAAGTTCGAAGGTGCTACAGAAATAACTTGAAAGTAGAAATACATTTAAAGTATGTTAATGAAACTAAATGAAATTTCACTACCCTACTTGAGATGAAAGACTGGAAAAAACAACTCTTCCAGGCTGCTACTACTGTTTCATAAAAACACTTCAAATAATAAGAAACACTTTTGGGGGGGGGCAATAAAAGAAAAGGTTAAGCTCTATACAGATTCCCAACCTCATCAAGAGACAACTTGTCACCTGTATCCCCATTCCCAGAGTTCAAGTAATAAGAATTTAAATTTTGCTGAAACAGAAGACAGTGCATATGATTTTCTTGTACCCACTGATTTTTTTTCCCCCATAACTCTCTATTTAGGATGCAGCCACACCACGGGAACTGCTTTATAACTTCTATATGTATTTCCACTTTATGCAATAACAAGAAGTCTACAGAAACAATTAAACACTTCAGTCCAAAATTTCCACTTTGCCCTTTAAGCCTTACTGAGGCATCAGGAGAAACTATACATTAATGACTGCAAGTGAAAAAAATGCCTATTCTTGCTCACCATACTTGAAATGTACTTAGAAGTTATTACAGCTAACTGGAGGTATAGGTAGGCATGAGAAAGATGAAAATCTAGGACCACAGGAACAGACATACAGTAACACAGAGTGTTACTGCTATGGGAGTTTCCATGAATTAAAGAACCTTGAACACAGTTAATTTCTACATCTCTACGTCTATCTGTGAGGTCAGTTAACAAAATGAAAGGACTGGATTTCTTACTTTACATTCAACATAACACTAAGAATTTGCAAACACCTAGCCTATAACATGATTTTACTCTTTTGGCATTATAGCCATCAAGATATACCCAGAAAACCACCTGTTCCTCAATAAGTTCTCTTCAATCTCAATAGTCCTCTGTATTTCAAGTCACAACCAATTATTATCACTAGCTTCCCTCTATTTCAATGTTAGAGAAGAAAAAAGTGCCTCTAACAGTAATTAACATTTCATATTAGGTCAAACATACTGACTTGGAATCAAAATCTGAATTTTCTGGCACATTTATAAGATTTGCCATCAAGATATGAGGCTTGTAAGTAAATATCCATTCTCTCATGACTATTACCATCAGATTGTGAAGTATTTGGCTCCTAAGTCCCTATAGAAACACACAATTAAATACAGCATAGAGAGAAGTGATCTCTGTGAAGTCTTAGTACATAGCCCGAGCACTTCCAATATTGCACGTTTCTCTAGAATATTCTTTGTTCCACAAGCTACTTTTACAAATAACTGTATGTTGAAATAATTGCTTAACACAGAAGATTTTTACAGGTATGTGTTTTGTATAAACAAATTTACACCAATTATTTTCCCTGTATTTAAAAAAGGAGTAATTTTCTTGATTTATGGTGATTCTTGAATTTGGCACCAGCAGCCTCTTACAATGCAGCTTCAGGACACATTTAAGGCAGACAATGTCAATATAAGAGGTGTGGTCCTTCTTTTCATTCTCTTAAAATGAGCACTTACAAAACCTATTCTTCAAGAAATTATTCTTTTTCCATCTGAATAATTCCCTGAATAACCTGATCACACAGGTGCCTGTCTTCAGTGGCAGCAGAAGCAAGGACCTGGCAAATGTGGTCCCTATATTGCCACTGTAGGGACTTGCTTTTCAGCAACAGCATAGGCTCAGACCAGGTTCAGATAACTGTGACTCTGTACTTCAAGGCCAGCTTGTTAATACAGTAAATCCAACCATCAGGTTCCTACCATTGAATCAAAAAATGATGCAGCTAAATGATGCAGAGACCTGATCTGCTATGAACTCACTCTGCCAATTTAAATTTGTTCAAAAACCCAATGTTTTTGGTACGTTAACTTTGTACCAGCAAGCTTTATGCTGAATCAGGTATCATCTGTCCTTCCTGCAGCTGGCATAAAGTCAGCACAAACACGGCGTTGCATGCTCTAGCTAATTAAAAAGGAAAGTGCCTGTGTGCTCACACCTGATCCGGATCAGCCCAGCACAGCTGAACGATCCAGTCGATCACAGATGCACTGGGAGTGACTGCTCCACACCTACCTGCATTTCTCACACGGCAGGTATGGACACACAACCTGCACTTAAGGTGCCACAGGCCTGATATGTGCAAGGTGATAATTATCCCCTACTATTGCTGAAATTGAGAAGAAGTTAAGGAATGTTTTTTTTTCCTGCCTCCAAAGGACCAAGCCTCACAAGAACAGCTTGGGAAGAAGCAGAATCGTTTGACAGAACAAAGCATTTCTTCAGGATGACAATTTGAAAGACAATATTTGATTTTCAGGGAATTTGATCTAGGGTAAGCTAGATTTCTACCCCATCCTACAGCAAGCTACCACACAATCCAGCAAACTGACAGACTTATGACCAAAAGCAAAAAAGATGAGAAATACTGTGCTAACATTACACTGTACTTGACTATTGTTGATTTGCTCTAGATCTTACAAAAACATCCTAATGAAAACCATGCTCATCTGCCCACATGTCACAAGAGCTAGATACAAACAAGTGAATTAAAAAAATAAAAAATCCAGTCTTATATGCCTTTTATTCATTTGTTCAGCTGTGACATAATTTTAATATTATTCTGATTGTAACTGCCTGCAGTATTAGATGCCTGCAATATTAGAAATAATGGACAGGGAGCATAACAGTTGAAGTTTTTGGTGGTGGTTTTGTTAGGTTTTTTGGGGTTTTTTTCCCTTTTGGACAGGTTATAAACCTCTTCTTTACGCTGTCAAGAGTAAGGAAGAAACATATTTCAATAGCAACTTTAAAACGAAACTCACAAATTACTACCATTATGCTAAGTGCTAGATATCCCACTGTGCAGTTTTGCTTTGTGAATTTTTACCTTCTTCCATGCACACTTTTAGCCACTGATCGCACAGCCTTTCAGTGTTTTCTGCCTTTTCCTTTAAATAAACTGGCTCTGGCTCCTTCCATCTGGTTCCCCTTCCGTCAGCAACCCTGCACCTGTTCACACCTCCTCTCCTGTTGGATTCCACTGAACATTTCCTCCTCTGCCAGGGCTATTCTGGCACTCGCAACCTTTCTGTCATTCAATCCATCTGTCAGAAGTGAACTTTGTTTACCGCAAGCTTCTGCTTTCTTCTTCAAGAAGCAAAGCCCCTCAAGGTCATTGTCAAATGAACTGTCGGTGTAGATTTAAATCCACTTCTGCTAACCAGCAGCAGATGAAGTTCTTTACAGTCCTGTATTTGTGAAGATCAGTTTGGGGTATAGGAGAAATAGTAAGAAGCAAAAGAATAGCTTTTAATCATTATTTGTTAACTCCAACAGCTAACGTGTTTTTCTTCAAATACATTTATCTGCTCCTTCTTGCTAGGGCTAGCACAATCTGAGAAAGACTTTGCAGAGCTATATGAAGAAGTGGAAAAGGCTAATAAAAATATTATAAATAAAATAATAAATGAAGGCTTGACTCTGACTCTATGTAACAGAGATATTGACTAAAAATACAAAGAGAAAATGGGAGCAGTTGAATGAGTAAGTTTACAGTAAAACCTTAAAGTGGTCAAGAGCACTCATTTAAAATTATTTAATCTGCAGCTTTTTTTTTTTCTTTACCTACTGATGTTTCAAATGCAACACTATTTAAAGAAAAAAATCCTTAATATTCTTTTCTTGTTTTCAAGCCTTGTAGAACACACATATGCAACTCTTTGTTAGAATACTGTCTTCCACATTGAGGCAAATTGTAAAGACAGGCTGAAACTAAATTCTTATTGTTAACAGGATACATTATTTTTAGCAATTCCTGTGTCCATATTTCTTTTCAGGAATAGACTCTAATAAGCAAAAATTCCTGAATTATTAACTAACCTCCTTGACAGTCTCATTCTTCTAAAACAAGAAATAACTTCAATTTCACAGCACACCTTGGTATCCTTCAAAAAAAAGATAACGCTTCACAAGACAAATACAATACTAAAAAATAAATATTTGAAGTTTTGTACACATTTACAATAAACCACCCATTTTACTACCTCTTTACCAAAAATGAATTTAAAGTGAAGTTTTCTGGATCAAATCCAGGAGGTAATCCAATCTCATTAGCAGAATTGCATTTGTACTTACATTAGGTCTGAATTTCACTTCAATGAAAATTGCATTGACAAATACTGCCTAAGTTTAGCTGAATAAAATCTTAATACTGATCTATCACTTCTATGGGGATTAGTCCCTGCATTTGCAAGGAAGTAATTTCTTACGCCATGGTCTTCTTCCATGGGAAACCAGATACAGGTGAACAGATGCACTGGAAATAGAAGAGGAACCCTGGTACAAAAAGAGGATGCAGCAGTGTCCCACCTGACTACAGAGACACTTTAACACCACAGTGATTTAAGTCCTGTAGAAGCCAACTGACCAACAGGGAGAAGCTAATCGTGAAAAGTTGCTCCTATTGCTACAAAACTCTACTTTGACATGCAAACCACCAAATCCACGGGGGCAACCAAGAGCAGCACACTATTGACCTTGCCATGCTGCCAGCTCAGCCAGGGCGAGGAGTTGAGCCCCGTCAGGCAGCCGGCAGCAGCTCATCTGCTCGCTCAGGACGGGCACGTCCAGCTCAGGCTCTCCTGCCCCAGCACAAGGGCGCTGCACGAGCGCTGAGCAAGGAGAGCAGCCGGGCGGCCGAGGCTGCCGCGCTCAGGTCATTTCTTTTTCTTCCTCCTTCCATCCACCAGCTACTTTCTCCAGCAATGACAACCTACAGGCTGATGCTCTTCAATGTGAAGTTGGATAAAGTCTCCAGCTGACAACCTTTTGGGTTGTCTGTTGAATTTTTTTTCTAGGCAAGAACCTAAGGAGAAGAATTTTGCACAGTAAAGGGAAAATACCCACAAATCAACTGCTGTGACTGCACAAAATAAACAACTCTGAATATACTTCTGAAAGCACAAGACAGCTTTTAAAATTGTTGAAGTTCACAAATACCAAATGCTGACAGAAAAAGTACATTTTAGCTTATTGTAAAAACAGGCTTTCAATGTACTTGAGAGAAAAGCTTTAGAACAAGTCAGAAATAATTATAAAAATCAGAACCATTTTTTCCAGTAGCAAATTCAGCAAAAAATCCAGCAGCCTTGAATACATGTATCTGAAAGACTTCTTTCGTTCAAAAAAAATAAATCATTATCCTGTTGTCATTAGTCACACAAATAAAATACCTAATTTGAATGAGACCAAAGTAAATATTTGATACACACTCATGAACTTATTACTGTTAGTGCTGAATAATAACTGCTCAAAACAAAGACCTTATAAAGATGTTTGTTTTCTGCAGCAGTTAGTCTCTTCAGTGTTTCATCTGAATTCACACTCGCTCCAAAGCACTTTAAGTATTGTCACTGCTCCTGAACCACACTCTACATGCAGTAGCAATTTGGCTGCCTCAACAACCTGATGTGATCATTGATGTGACCAGTTGCAGTTTAAATGCCGTGAAAAAAAATTTAGATGAATCTAATACTAAAATCTGAACATGTATTATTGTCTTTTGCTTAAGAAATATTTATTGTAGGACAATAAATACAATTGTAAACCACGTTAAAACTAATTTAAAATTAATAGTAATTTATAAACACTTAATGTTCAAAATTAACACGATTTTGTATTTGTTCTTTACTCCTTCATTACATTTCCTTTCCTTCCCTTATAAAATTTATCAATGGCCTTTACATGTTTGTACAATCACTTAAATATGTTTAAATATTAAATAAAATGATATTTAAATAATTGTGTGTTATCTTGACACAAAGTGTATCAGCTTAGAAAATTTTACAACGCCCTGCCAGAAGACGACAGAACCGATTTATTTCAAATCACTCAGTATCAGTCTTCATAAAGCAGCATATGGTCTTATCGTGGCAGGTAAAATATTTTACCTTCTATAATAACGCAGAACAGCTAATTTATCTACATGCTGTATAATCAGATAAACAATTTCAGCTGCACTATGAAAACCTGTAGGCAAGGGAAAAATTTATCCCCCACCACTTTATTGATTTTTCCACACATGCATTCATATGATTGTTAACAATAGAGGCTATTCTTTCTTCCACCTCCTTCTTCAATTCTCTTAAAGCAAGCCCTTCTTTTCAGTAGTGAAAATATTTGCAGTTTCTACAGCTGCAGGACAAAGAACTCAGATTTTACGGAATTGCTCAGGGGAAAAGGAAGGGGGAACAAAAAAAAGGCTCTACAAGATTCAGTTGCAAGTAAAGCAGAGTGAATGACAACTTTCAAAGCTACCACAATCATTTACTAATGTGCTGCTATAGCAAATAAGTCTAATTTTTTTTGACAGCACCAAATTAGATTTATTTCAGAAACTGCTGCATAAATAGCATATGGCTATGTTATACTACCTATTTCAAATCCCTGTAATGTTTCCTCCCCTCCCTGCTCAAAATGGATAATTGAGCCAAACTATAAACCTTCTGCAGACAGGATACACATAAGTTCAAAAAGCAGGTGCAGGACACTTTGGTTTTTTTGGTTCAAATTGTCTAAAAGAGTATCACATATCCCGATCCAACAAACACAGGTAGTAATAGGTAATGATTTTATTTCCCCCTTTTCCTCGATAAAATTTTGTTCATTTCTCTTTCAAGCTGACAGTCATCAACACCGGGCATGACCTCGCAATCCTCTCACACATGACTACCTCTTACTTGCACAAGAAATCCTATTGATCTTTACTTTTTACGTGAGTCAAATTATTCATGTCTCAGGATCAGAAGGCTCGGACCTCCATTCATCCCTCTCAAGCTCTCATTTAGGAGCAGGGAATTGCCTCCTCCGAGCGAAAATAAAACACCAGAAAACGGGTTCCATTCATTGGAGGGGCCCAGCCCTGTGGGAAGGTGCCGACCTACGGCTCTCCCGCCTTCCCACGGGAGCAAAGTTTCCTTATCGCTTTCCCGGATCAGGCCCCGGACCCACGTGCTTTCGCATTTCTGTCCCTCGCCACATTCCCGTTCGCCGTACCGGTACGGCAAGGCACGAAACCGCGCAACCTCGGCACAGGGCAGGGCCGAGAGCAAAGCCCCGCGTTTCCGAGCAAGGAGGGGGCGCGATGCCGCCGGCGGGACGCGCTCGACGCCGCGGAGGCCGCCGCGGGCCCGTCCCCGCCCGCCTCCCAACTTGGGCACCGAAAAGACCTTGGAAGGTCTGGCGTGCGGCCGGCGGGCACACCACTGCACACATCGCGCACGGCTGCGGCTACCCCGCCGCTCGCCTGGCGGTGGTCAGTCCTCCCAGCTGCCCTATCCGTTACTGTCTGATTAGCTGTGCGAAGGAGCCCCTCCCCGGCCAGCTTTCCCCGCCATCTGTTCCACACGCGATGGCTGCCGCCCAGCAGCCTCGCGCTGCCCTCCTACCTGGCACCCGGCTCCCGGCCTTACCCCAAAGTGCTAACACAGGTTCTCGCTGCTGGCAGAGTCAGGATTTCATTACTACTACTTTGACAAGTGCAGGGTTGTTTGTAATTTCTCTTTTATCCTGATTTTGATTGTACAACCACCTCCCACTGATTCAGTTTGCTTCAGTTTTGTTGCTCACAGATTTTACTCTCCACATTAATCTCCCTCTGGCATGTTACTGCATCTGTTCCCTTTTTTATTATTAATTTTCAAATTCCCACAATTTTTGACAAAAAGGAGGTAATCTACACTCTGCTTCTGCCCATTTCATTTTCTTTAATTTGGAAGATAAGTATGAAAGCGTGCCAAAGAAGTTAATTCTCCGTTAACAGTTTATTTTCTGGCATCCTGATGCCTTTGTATATGAAAACCAGATAGAAATAAATGTTGACTGAACCACAACAACATAGTCGCAACCATCCCTACATTTAATGAAAAATAAACATACAAAGCAGAATCTAAAAAGTTTATTAGTTAGAGTTGTTTCATGTTATCACTCATCCCTGCATTTTAAAATAATGCTTTTGCATATTGATTTTTTTTTTTCAAAAAAATTAGAAATCAATCACTGGTTACACCTTATTTCTGCTTCCTCCCCCCACACCCCCAATTCTAGTGCTGTTGCTACTTTCATCAGTTAGTCAGTCTGAGTAGATTGAGCATATCTCAGTCATTTAATATTAGTAACAACGTTTCTCCAAAACTTCCCAGCATAAATGATGGACTCTGAGGTGCTAGAATTGTTGGAAAAGGCATGGTATTAAGCATGTTGCTAACTAATAGATACTACTAGAAAAAAAACCCCACAATAAACACTAAGTATTGTGCAACTCCCTGGAAGGCTGTGTATAACCACCAGGAAGTTTATGTTTTATCAGTTAATAGTATAGCTTAAATAGGGAGAACAATGAATGAGGCAGGCTGCAAATTCTAACAAGAAACACTGGTGATGACATACAGCTCAGCACCAGAGCTTCAGAGATTAAATAATGCCACATTAATCTGGGAGAGTATATGCTTTACTTATTGTACATGTAATAGAAATTAGTCTTAATGGAATCACTGAAACTAGCAAGAAGCACCCATGCACAGTAGGATGACTATAGCACTGCTAAAACCCAGTTGATATTAGGTATGCTGCTTTCTGGAAATCATATCACTGTCATAAACAGGGAAGAAATATCACATAATGGGGGAAAAACAATAATCAAGCAAAACAATACCCACTGACTCACTGTAATATAAACTTCAGGCCCTCAAGAGAGGATTTAGGGCAGCTTGGTGGCTCACCTGAACGCGAAAGCACATGTTCATTTAGTAATTTTGCCCTACCAACAAGCTGACCTTAAGAAGTTCTTAGTGTTTCCTATAAGCAAACAAGAATAATACATTTTAAACTAAACTAAATCTGCTTCTATTCTAGTCAATTCTATTTCCTATCAAATTTCAAATGACATTTCAGTCAAAAATATCTTGAGCCATCTATCTATCTATCTATCTATCTATCTACATGTATATCTCTTCAGCCCTGAGAAGATGCATGATGACATAATAAAATTGCAATTTTGAAATTTGGTGATTCCCTCACTTCTTAGAATTTCTTTAACTTGTTTGGTGTATGTGAACAGGAACTACTACTGACTGCAACTGAAACAAATAATACCTCCAGATCTGGTTTGAATGAAAAAGAGGAATGTTTTTTAATGATGATTCTGTTACACAAGAATAGTGAAAAGTATTTTTTTCATTAGATGGCACACCAAGATCTGGACAAGTTGTTAACATGTTGCATCTTTTATATTATCTTTTCAAAGAGCATATTGACATGATTTTTCATGACTATTTTCTCGTTAACTAAGAACAATAGATCTTTATGTTTTCTACCCTTTGAAGAAGGGCTTCAGGTAAGCTTAATTAGCAAGACCTAACCTTGCCAAAGTAAGAGCAATTTGACTTAAGAACTAATTTTGTGAGAATCTCCTACTACAGTAACCTCAAGGCTGAAACTAGGGCAAAAGAAACCCTCAAGAAAACTTTAAACAATCATGGTCAGTCTCATAGCATGGTGACATCTGCAAAGTTACATGACTGACAAGCAAAACTACACAGTAGAAGTTCTGCATTTCCCCTGTCTTTTGAAGACATACAAATTAGAATTACTAACTAGATTCAATAGCAGAAAGTGCATGTTAATAGCAAGTATTTCTAAGCAACATATTGCTCCAGGAAGAAAGGTGACAGGAAAAGGCAATTTTAAACTCCGTGGCAATGGTTTAGAATAGCTAATTGTAACCTTTTTTTCTTCCTTTTTAACAAGTACATTTTGTTAACTTAGAAGCTGTTTAGTTGGTAATCAATCAACAGTGTCTGAAAACTAGGATACAGCAAAGAAGTAGGACTCCTGGAGAAGAGTGCTGTTCTGCAGAGTACTTTCTTTTCTCATTATGACACAGACTGCATGTTTTTTTCTCATTAATTCCTTTCATATACATTTATCTCATTTTTATACATTAAAATCTAAAGTTTTTGTATTAATTTATAATCATATTTATTTACAATATCGAAACTTAGAATCAGTGGATTAGTGATCCACTTTTCTCCTTAGTAATGCAATAATTCATACAAAACAAAGAATTCTTTCTGTATCTTCTCAACTACCTCTTATTTCTGCCAGAACAGCACGACAGGTCATGCAAGGCAACAGAAAGACTATCCACAATGGTGTTACAGCAGTACAGGCCTCCCTCAACTCCAGCGTTGTGAGAAGACTTGGAGTGAACCAGCTGGTCCTCTCCTGAAAAGAAGAGAATCAGCAAGACGAGGCCAAGGCCAGAATACCCTAGAGATGCACTAAATCAGTGCAATTTCTGCAGCAACCTCCCACAGGCAGGACTCTAGAGCTTAAAATCTGTTTTCCTTGGCAAGCGCCACAGTAAATGAGTCTCCAACCCCCATAGGATTGCTATTACCCCTACCCTTCAAGTATTTTCACTGACACAGTTGCCATTTGAGGTGAAGGGAATAAATGAAGGAAGGCAAACAGTAAGTGAATATAATTTACATGCAACAACTGTGGATGTACCAATCCATGAAAAACATACTGAGTTCAAAATGCAAAACTAATGCCCCTAGAGACATGTAACTTTTATACCTTCACTAGCACGGAAAACCTGTTCTGCCAGGAGGTGAGCTGAGAGGAAGTACAGGCTAAGGACAAGTGTCATTTCAGTAGGGGATGTTTCCCTCTGCAAGGCAGGGAAAACAGGTGACACTATGAGAACACTTCAAACCCTGCCCTATGGATTTAAGCTCAAGGGGTAAAGAGGTAACAGATCAGGAGCAACAAATTGCTCATCTCTTTTTCCCCGTTCTTCAAGCAGCATCACCTAATGCATTTTTTGAAAGCAGACAGACGCTCCAAGTGTACAGAGAAAAAAAAAATGTGCACAGTGTTGTAGAATTTGGGGAATGTCAAGAAAAAAAAATTGAACCTATTTTCCATGCCTCATCATATTAAGTTTTCCAATAAATACACATCAGCATAGAAAACATTTCAATTCTTGTAAGGAGATGCCAAACACAAGCACACAGTAATACAAAAAAACCCCCAACTCAACGCCAAAAAAATAAAACCCAACCAACCAACCAAATCCCCCAAAACCACAAAGAAAACCCCAAACAACCAATAAAACTTCAAGGAGATCAGGACCTTGCAGAAGAGTGTCTGCACTAGGTCAGAGGAGCCATGGCAGTTCAGCATCTGTCTCAAAAAGCGTGCATCTGTGGAATTGTAAGAGAACAGGGCCAGCACAGAGCATTACTTGCCCAAAACACTGTTCCCAGCCTCTAATGATTTGCATCCAGAAACTTTCCGAGTCAGAGACTGTACATCAAAAAGCTACCTAAATCATCTCTATGTTAGGTATCCAGCTTTAATTACTTTGCTATGTAAAAGCAGGCAATAGTTCTCATTTTTACATTTTGAGTATTTTCACCAAAAAAAAATATTAAAATTATAGATTCGCTAGTCAGATTTCCTCCAAGATATCCAGAGCTTTATTGCATATAATCAGCCTTTGCTAAAAGGAGCGTGGTAAAGCCATTTGGTTAGCTATCACAACAAATCATTATTAATAAAGTTCTGCTAAATCCAAACTTTAGATATCTTAACAACTCACCCAAAACTTTTTTCAAGTTCATTAACCTCTAGCATATTTTTTTCTCTAAATACAGGCTGTTAGAGTGGTACTTTCTTCCATCTGTTAAACAACCGTGCTCTGAATTACACAGAAATTTAGCTGAATAAAAAAATGATTCATTGAATTTAATAGTTTAGACAAGGCTCTATTTTATTTCCATTTACTCAATGGCAGAATTCTCACAAAGCCCAAAAAGTACAAGACTTGGATAAACACACAGACTTCTGTTAAGTGATAAAAATCTAAGCTTTTTTTTCCCCCCTATGAAAAATTTAAACTAACTTAACTTTTTCCCTTAAGTACTGAGTGAAAGCTGTCAGATTTGTTTATGGATGTTCATTCCTGGGGGGAGCAGGGCAATGGAACAAAAAACTCACACACACAACCAAAAGCCTGCAAACAGTTGGACAATAGCATTTTCCAAGGCAAAAGGAAAAAAGTTCTGCAGTTACCCAAATTCAAGTTGCAATGAATAATTGGCATGTCAGCCTTCTGGAGTTTTCTAGAAAGATGTAATGAATAGTGCAGCAAAAGACATTGGGAACTATACCCAAGGATAGAATAGGCTCAGGGGAAGTCTTTCATTACACAATGCATTGTACTGTATCTTCACTGAGCAAGAGACTGAAACAACCTCCTCACATACTTGAGCTTACCTCATACAGAAAAAATATGTGCATTTATATATTTATATACATATTCCTGGTCATTCTGCTGAAGAAATTTCAGGTTATTCATCTGAGAACTCCTATGCTTAAAGGTGCTGCTCTACACTACAGTCTTAAACAACATTTCAAATATATTTGTCCTGCTAAACATAGCAGAAAACAAGGGTGGATGCAGCCTCCCTTGCTCTTCTTCCTGTCTAAAACCATGCCACCTCACCACCAGAGCTGAACATTGCCTCTTCTACACACTACTAATTCACTTTTATAAATTCTAGTTCATAACTCACTTTGTAGTTAATAAGTCACTAATTTAAATCTCCACTTCTAACACAACCGAGGGCTGCCCTTGTAGGCAATGACTGCAAGTATCTACAACAACTGTGGGGAAGCCTGTGGCAAAAAATTAGCAGAATGAAATTGGTACTACAGCATGTAATAGGATAAGGGGTACCTGGTGAGGTGCAGTTGGTGCTCAGATTTACTCAGCAGTTCTGTCAGTTTTAGGCACTCCTCTCTGGCTTCTGTCACATCCTGCTGGGCTTGTTCCAAACGCTGTTTGTTCCCATTGAGCTCTAATCCCAGTTTTTCTATTTTCTTAGAAAATTATAGAACCAAAGAAAGGGTATTTAAGAAATGCATAGAGATACATTTTAAGACAAAAAAAAAGTTATCAAAGCACCTGAAAGTAATGCACACTTCTGTTTTTGAACAAAAGTAGTTACGTGAAAAAAAACTGCAAAACAAGCAAATAAAGTATTTGAAATTACATTCTTATGAAAAGTCAAAATGTGTTTCATATTTAAATTCTCTAATATAAAATCAATGTTATTGTGTTCATGCAGCTTAAGAGCTACAGGCATTCAAATATTTTCCATTTTTCTCATGTGCAGGCTCCATATTTGTAGTTTGAATTCCCTGTGCTAGAGAGCCAGAAAGGCAGCAGAACAGTGGCCATCTTCAGAAGCTGCTTGACATAGGATAGCTCTTTGATAGTTAATTTATTTTTATTTTTTTAATGCCTATTACATAACCAGTGAAAAGGGGGCATTTAGCTTTGTCACCTAATATTACACAAGAGAATAAAGGCAATTTTGTGATTTTACCATTATTGAAAAGAAGTTCTATCTGAATCCTCAACATACCAGCTGCTGTTAATCCTATTATTTTATTAATATCATTAGTCCTTATAAATCAACGTAGTAACTAAAGTTGATGAGTCCATTAACTTATTTACAAATAACCATAGTTGAGTTTGCATGACCAGTATCTTTAAGTCCAGTGATACGTACTAGATTTACGTTATTCCAATCATATTGCCAGCAGTTTAAACATTTTTCGTAGAAATTCTGAGAAACATATTTTCCTTCAAGTCCATATACAACATACAAGTACCTGTAGGAATATATCTGTAACACAATACTATACTTTGTTCTAAGGATGCTTTTAAGAAGGCCAGTAGAGTACAGAATAAGCTGACAGTGTAGCTTTATCATGTAGTAACTGTTCTGCACTAATTCCCTACATAAATATTTATTTGTCATTGGGGCTGGAGGGAACTTGCATGTTTTTCAGTCAACTAAACTGTGAAAGGTCATTTGTAGTACAAGATAAAATTGTTCACATAAGAAGTTCATGCTGAATAGCTATTATACTTTAAACTCATACCATAGCTTATTTGTGATAGCTTCCTCATGTGGAAAAGATGCAATATCCTTTTTAATTATTGAAATTATTAATTCAAGCATCCTAAAAGAACAAATGAACATAACCGCACCCCAATACAAACATTTGAAGCACCTTCATAAGAACGTTGTCTCTTCTCCTCCCATAAAAGTGTTAATCTAAACTACTTACAGTTGTGATATCAAACAAATACAATCAATCTCTTCATCCAGAAAAACAACACCATTTCATTAGTGTTGGGGTTTTTAAAATTTTGCCGTTTACTTAACTGTACACTTTTTTCCCCTGAAGAAGACTCAACAAAGGTTCATGAAGGAAATTTTGATTAGAATTTAAATGTCACCTTACTGTATTACATGCACCTCCTACCAAATTATATTGGCAATTCCAAGTCCAAATGTAAAGATAGCAAAACTATCTACAAAATTGTTAATACTCTTCCCTTCTAAAAAATATAACAACCTGTTACACTGACAGAATATTTTAAAATCAGGTACTCTAAGATATTCAGTTACAAATGCTTTGCATTTCCACTTTTCAGACTTTTGTGTACTTTAAATAGAAGTCTCAGTGGATTCTCTATTCCTCTTAACAGTAGCAGCTCATAGGTGTTATTTCTCCATTCGTAGTAAACAGGGACGAACTCTTCACTGTCTTCACAAGTTAAAGATAGGGAAATTCTGCAACATTCCTAAAATCTGCTTTAAAAGTGCATCCATTCAACACACCTTTAAACAAACCCAAACTCCAAATTAGTCCAAAAGCATCAGCTAAGTACTTAAAAAAAGCACAACCACAGCTGGGAATATAAATACACTCTAGATCACTCCTTCAGGGAAAAGTTTCAAGGAACAGATGGGCTTTACACCATTGCCTCGAGTTAAACAGGCTCAGTCAGGTTTTGACACAGACCCACAGAAGGAAGCAAATTCCAAGTGCAAGAACCTCTGGTGAAAATGTTTCGTTTCCATCAGCCAGATGTTGAACCTTCAGGGCTGAACTCAAGAACACATCTATAGATTTTAGTTGTCATGAAAGTGCAGGGGGAAATTCTCAGATAGGGAAGTGTCACTTCGTGACAGGATCTTTAAATATTCACAGGTGTCTTATACTTTCTATTAGAAGTATCAAGAAAATAAAAATGTGGCTTGAAGAAGAATTTTACTTGTGCTACTTTAATCAGTAATTCCAAAATCCAGTATCAGCTCCTTTACACTCTTGCACACATGTGTTTGTGTATGTGTTTAGGTATATACGGACATACATAAACATCTTAAAATACCAATGTTTGGAGGTGCTTGCAGCATGACCTATATTCTAGAATTCTGGTAATGACCATGGCAGAAACAGCAATCTCATGAGAAAGGGATGGCAGAAAAATGCTACCCAATAAAGCATGTTAACAGCAACTCAGAAACAGCCAATCCAGGTATATTTTAGGCTTATCAACTAAATTATTCTTTTTGAAACACCAAAAACTGTTCATTCAAAATCATTTGGTGGGAGTCACACACAACACCATATCACACCACATTTATGTGGTGAAAATACATAAGGCTGGAAGCAGACCATACTCTCAACTCTATGGGATAATTCTGTTTAAAAACTCAGGTAATTGTTTGAAACATGAACCCTCAGAATGTGAGACATGTTAATATAACAGAAAACAACCCTCTTCTCTCTCCTGTTAACAATAATTGTCTCACAAATACACTTTGTCCTGAATTCTGAAACATGTCAAGTCTAGTCCATCATTAGGTCATCAAAAATTTAACTGGGATTAATCTACAGAGAAATTACAGCATCAATGAATCTTCTTCACTTTTTTTTGCAGGGAACCTTATCAGCAGCTTTTTTTCCCCAATTTTTACTCAGAGTAATTTTTGTGTTACTTTAGTTCCCATTTCTTCTATCAGAAAGCTGTAAGTAGTTCTGTAGCTGCTATCCAGGCCACAGTGTAATTGTGGGGACAGAAACAGAAACAAGCCACCAACTAAAGCATTTTGCTGACAGCTCTGTTTCTCATGCAGTGTTAATTTTATCCCTCAGTGCCTATCACCTGTGATACAGCTTTTTACCACATGATCAGAAAGTTTTTTCTTCAAGGTACTTAACTTTTCAATGTATGTGAGAGACAAGAGATGGAGCACAGAACTGCAAAAAGACAGATGACAATCTTGCATTTAAGAAAATCTGAAACAGATTTTCAGTGTAACAAGGAACAGAATTATCATAATGTATATGTACAACAAGACTACATTAAGGTTAGAACAGGCAACTTCTGGTGCTTAACTCTGCAACTTTAATGTTCTTATTACTTCTGCACATAATTTCAAAAGTACTATTTAATGTCTTGCTCTGCAGTTGCCCAAACTCCCAGGAATATCAACAGGCACTTTGCCATGGAAAGATGGCAGGCTAAACCTCAGTAAGAGAAACACCAATACTCACCATAAGCTGAAACACACTAACACCATCCTGCAGCCATATTCAGCTCAGTTACACAAAAGAAGTTTTACTTAAACAAAAATGAAGCATTAGTGAAGTACCACTGCAGTAAAATTTTATTCTAAATCAATTATTCTTTTTTCAGTATTGCCACCAACCACCTTCTATATTTTTAATTTTCTACTTTGGATCACATAGGACCCTTTTGCATCTTTTCTTGAAGTATTTAAGGGTTCCAGTTTTCATTCATTAATTTGTGATGCATTTAAAAATTATCTTCAGATTTTTACAATGCATTTTTAGGAGACCACACTAGAGATGCTCATTCAGTGACATAAGTGCAACTTTCAGGAAAACATAAACGATGATTTCTCAAACACTGAATTAATCCTCAAATATCCTTTTCATAACCTGACATTATCTTCAACTAACAATACTTAGTCATGTTGCAAAAATGCACTTTTTAATAAACTAGACATCTTTATCTCTCTAAAATCTGAGTAAATAAAATAATTTAATTCAAAACAAGTCAAATTAAAGATTAAAATAATTATTTCTTTTCATACAAATGCTGATTCCATTGTATGCAAAAAATGCAACTTTAAGCTTCAAACTGGCAGATGTTTTTCACAGAATTTTACATAACAGCAAACTGACAGAAAAGACAGATACTTTTTTTTAACAAATAAGAATGATTAAGTGGTGATAAAAAACTTGTGCTCTAAAGAAAATGCAAAAAACAACTCAGGACTTTTAACAAAATGAAAAATTAACGAAAACCAAATGAATTAAGTGATTTATGACATTCACTGTTGTCCCAGTATGTTCTTTCATCAGATCAAAAAATACACAGTATAACCTGAAAAGGAACTTCTGCACTGACTATATTATTGCCCAAATTCTGCAGTAAAATAATTCTGGCGGGTAAAGTATTATTGTGAATTTACACTACAATTTTTTTGTTTCATACTTAATTTGCCACAAGTACTAAAAGATTGAAGGGCCATAAAATAGAACCAAAAACAGAAGAAAAAATATAGAATAATAAAAATATAATCTTGGTGGTGGCTGGTATTTGAATGTACATCCTCAAAAGGCAATCAATAAAAATATAAAATAAAAATATAAAAGGCAATCTATAAAAATATGCACACTTGAAATTAATACACTTTAACAGGCCATGATGCTCATAAGTTAGCCTCATTTACTAAAATGGCCTTCAAAAGCAGAGAGACCAGTGACAGTACTCAAGACCAAGTCTTTGAAAGAGGTGCCTCCAGTATGGCCTTGCATGTACATTTAAGTACTATCTGCACCATTGACAGGAAATTTTTGCACATTTTCACACTGATCTCCATCCATATTGCCTTCCATACCTAATAATATACTAATTAATCAGGGACAGACCTAACTGGATTTTTTTTTTTTAATTTAAAAAAGCTCAACAGAAAAGACTGGTTTTGTAGAAAGATTTCAAGTGTTTTACTTGGATTACTATCAGACCATATGCAGCAGGGGTCATTTGCAGTCATTTCTATCCTAATCCTTATATCAATCAAGCAACTCCAGGTTCAGAGTGGTCTCTAAACCTCAGACCTCCCAGGCATGGCCATCTGACATAGCATATTGCACCTGAAGAAGTATCCAACTTTGGAAAGAGAGTTAGGGCCACCACAAGGTTAACCCCCTCCACATCCCAGCAATGGCTGGCTCCTTTTTGCACTCTGTTTGAATTACTGCTGCTTCCCATTCAAATCGGAATGAGGATACAAAGTACTCGTGAAAGCTACATGTGGTTTCAAAGGGGAAACTCCCATTCTGGAAATAGATTTATTATAAACTGAGAGGATATACAAATAGGTACACAGGGCTTAAAGGAGTTCACAAAGACCACCTCTTTCTAAGAGGCTAATTTACAAAAACACACAGAACTACTGCAAATTCTACAAATCATTTAGCCTAAAACAGGAATCTGAAAAACTTTACTGACAGGAAGGGCAGAAACATGAGAAGTAGCCCCAAGAAACACACATGGAAAGTTTTTTTTTCTGTCACATCAATTGATCTGTAAAGACCAGAGGGATAAGAAATACATAGCCTACCTAGATAAGCAAAGCAGGCTGTGATTTCTTAGATGGCTATTATCCTGACCTGATCAAGGACTGCTGAATTCCTCAAAAACAAGTAGTTCTGTGACCCCTTTGCCCCTTGTACTGCCAAGTGTGATGGCACCTGGCAGTACCACACACCTTGTGTGCTCCACCAAATGGCAGAGCTTCAGGACAAGAGCCATCACCTAAGCAAAGGCCATCAGCCACAAACTCTCTGCTTCCAAATTAAAGGAGAATTACCAGAGAATGAGCCTGCAGTTTCCTAGGAAGAGCAGGGGTGCTGGAGGAACTTTATGGGAATAGCATGGAGGGTGGATGTGTTTAGAGGAACACACTTTAAATCTCACTGAAGCAAACTTGTTACCTGTGGTTGTTAGCTGAGGAAAGAAGAAAAATGTGTTGCAAAGTATAGATTAATGAGTACACACACACAATTTTTAAATTAAGAAATAATCTTTGAGGTCTGTTCTTGTGCAAGCTCTTGAAGAGGAACATGGTCCCTGTGGATAAATACCCTGGGAAATGACAAGAGTGAATGGCTGAAACATATTATACAAGGATTTTACTGCATCATTTCCATGAAAATATTTGCTTTTAATTTCCCAAAATATCTGACCTGCAATACTATTTCAGGAACAAAACTTCCAATCCCATAGAGATTACTACAGTCACATTTTAACAGAGAACATTGCTGTACTACAGATTAGCTCAGCAGGCACCAGCAGAGATAAGAAAGTGTTTTTGTTCGCAGTGGAACAAGATGATTTTTTTGTTAATGGATTGCACAGGTGGGAGATGGGGGACAATGAGGTAGTGCAAAATATATGGTTCACTTGCTGATAAAAAATTCAGAAAAGGAAGGATGCGTGTAGAAAGAAGGAAGGGGAAGATTACACCTGCTTCATTATTGAAAAACAGGAAAGGACAAAACCTGTTCCTTTTATCCTTTCAGACACTATTTAAGACTACTGATGAGAGATTGGTTCTTCTTTCCTGGACAGCATTAAAGGAATAGCTGAAAAGAAAACCTATGCAATAACAACTGACAAGTGATAGGGACTTTTTTCCTTCTGATTGTTGACACAATGACTACTGATAAAGCAACCATATTTTCTTGTCAGAGGAGAAGAAAAAAAACCAAAAGAAACCAAGTATTTATTTAAGTATATAAACCAAATATATCAAGAGATGTGCAATTCTTTTCCTACTTTGAATAATTTTTAATGTGCATAAACAATTTTCTCTTTCCATATACTGGGGAGTGACATCACCATGGATGACAGAACACAGATCAAGATTACATGTGCCAAACTACAACTATGAACAATAAAATCCTGACCCTGTGTTATGTACAATAAAATCCTGATCCTGTGTTATTCCTCTTAGCAGGCTAGATGCTCAGGGGAAGTAGACCTGTACAGAAAATGAAGACAAGTGAGTAAAGAAAAGTCTACCACTGGGAATCCTAGTCCCAAACATTTTTCTTAAGGAAATAGGTAGGATTCAATGAAGGCTGCTTATACCACTGATTCTTGAGTAATGGATGGCTGACAGAGGAAAGTTATGCCATAGCAGAGCAGCAGCAGCCATATAATAATTCTATATATATTGCAAGATTGTAGGTCAATGTCTTCCTCAGAAATCTTGAAATGAGCTAGTAAGTTCAGCTATAAAGAAAAGAATTAAGTTCCTCCTGAGCAGGCCAGAAAATTTGCAAGGCTTAAAGTACTGCCATTTTACTCCTTATTTACTAATTTTCAAATGATTTCATTCAATGCCCAAAACACAAAATGATTAATTAGGAAGAGCTCAGTCACAGTAAAGGTTATCAAATTTCCTTAATGCTTTCTTTTCCAAAAGCAATTTGGGTTTGCTACTTTTAAGACCATTATACTCAAGGTCAGACCAGGTGAGAAAATTTCATGCTAAGAGTTTCAAGCCATCTTCTGAATTTTGAGGGTTTTCTCCCCTGCCAAATATTACTCAAGTATACAATGATGATTTAATAGAATTTCTTTTCAAAACAGAATTTCCAGAGCATCTTTATAACTAATACGAAAACAGAATATCAGATATAGATAGACTGTTACAGGAATACACATAACACATAATCCTAACCCATCTTCATCAGTTATTAAAACTTGCAAGTTTCAAACATCTGGTGATATGCTGAATGTCACAGCTGTTGAAAACTCTAGTATTTTAAATCCTGAGTCATGAAAGCTTAATATCTGTTTGTAAAAAGACATTTCAGTGAACCAGGGTCTTTAGAAAGTGTTACTGGTCTTGCTTTGGATACTCTGAAGCATTTCCAGGATATATACCCAAATTCTTGGCCTGAACTATTTTTGATGAAGACAGAGTCAGTAATCTCTCCTCTTATAGCATCTAAATTAGGTTACTATAAATCATGGATTTATGACAAATGAGATAAACATTCCCAAAATACCCTTTGGCAAAGTGCTTTTGGACTGCAATTTTGCCAGATTTTTATTTGTCTGCAAAATTGTCAGTCTATAATGTACAGAGACATCATTTAGGTTCTGTCATACTGCACAAAAATACTTTGGTGTGTAGCTCTTCCTATTTGTATAGGTTATGCATGTCAGTGAATCTTGACTTCTTTTTATTTGGACTTAGGAACTGCAATGCAGGCAACTCTTAAAAATCTGTGGGTTTTAGTACAGTGTTTCTGGAGATTTTAATTTTATCACCTAGAAGATAGGCAACAGAATTCTGTAACCCTCCTTCAAACCATATCTGCCCAAATATAAAGACTTTTTACAGGCTTAGATTACTAGCTTGGATTTATTTCTACACAAAGTATTTATCTGATTTCACAAAACTTGATAAAATAAAATTGAAGAGCTGCAGTTATTTTCTGGAGTTGAATTTAACATGTCCTATTACTTTACTGCAAGGACACCACAACTCCCAGTGGTGCCATGCTAATGGTAGGAACTATCTAATAAGGAGGATGCCCAAATTGGCTTGGACTGCAAAATCCAATGTTAAAAACTGTTTTCACTTCTACATGCTGAAGCTTGCAAGATTTTAAGCCAAATATAAATTGTTTGAGACAAACAGAGAGCAAATTATTAAAAATAAACTTCATTTTTATTTTTATAAGGCAGAGCAGAAAAGAGCAAGTGATGTTAATCTGAGAACAATTTCATAGTGTGTCAGAAGTATGATTTCTGTTAGAAATGCATAAATTATGCCATGCAGTGCTTACAAATTAACAAAAAAAGTAGTATAAAAGTGAAGCCCTGCTGTGTCAAATATGCCACACAATTTTTGTTCTAATAACAGCAATTTAGGTTAGGGCGTGACTCTTCTCTGATATAGCTGTGCTAGTACAACCCCTAGTGTGGACACAGTTTACTGCCATGAAGGCATTATACTCATATAATCTATAAAGCTTGTTCCTAAGCAGTAAAAGTATTAAGTAATGCACTGTTATTTCAGCACAGCTACATCCACAATGGGAGGGCTGGTTGAGAGAGAAAAAGAGAGGGCAGTAGGTTATGCTACTTTACAACATTTCGGGCCAGATGAACAGATGCGGGTTTTGTGTAGAGAAACTGTGTGGTACAAGTCTTTCCCCCACCTCCCTCCATAATCCTGATGTTAATCAGGATCATGATGGATGATATTACAAAACAGTTATTCAATTTAAATAGTAACATTGCTCTTTGCTTCTTAATTATTAAGAAATATTCATGTAAAATGCTAATAAGAGAGTTATTAGAGATATTGACACATGGGTGTTAGTCCTAACCAAACAATAAACACAGGGAAAAAGATATTAGGGTAAAAGGGAGGAAGACCAAAGATATATACTCTCTTTAGGTTTCCTAAATGATATAAGCTCAATTTTGAATAAGACTTATAAATACCATCATATGATAAATACCAATCTGTATTTACTTGACATGCAGATATAAGTATCTGGTGATCGTTAATTGTACATGTGGGGCTTTCTGTCTATTCTGACACACCTGAATAATTGTAATCCTTTTTTAAAAATCACTCCATGTAAACTAAAAAATATCTTCAAACCTGAAATTTTTCCACAGCACAATTAATAATACAATTATATCTCAAGAAACAGTAAACTTGCTCTGAATATATTAAAAGGCAATCTACAAAATGATCCCTTGTTTTTAAAAGAGAAAAAAATTCCATCATTTAATACAGAATAGTATAAAAATATTCCCACATTATTGTCCCTCTACTTTAAAAAAATAAATATGTATTTATTATGAACAGATGGTGGCCAAGGAAGGTATCAGCTCTGTCTCTTAGCCAGAAGGTCAGGTCATGGCTGAGAGACCAAAGAACAATTAATATTTGCTATTCAGTGCCACATAAGATAAAGCATTTCAGGTTTTCTTTAAATACAAAGATATATGCAATTGAACTGTTTTCATTTTTTTAAACAAAATAATTTGCAATAACTTATTAACATTTGTTAAAATTTGATTTAAAAATCCCCAGCCAACAGGCAACAACAGAACAAGGCACTCTAACCACTGTTCTTGGGCTGCCTTTAACACATTAAATAATCCTAGGACCTATACAGAACTTTTTGGGTTACTGGAGCCACAGCTATAAAACAGCTGCTAAATACTGAGTTTGAGAATTACAAAATTGTTTGTTTTCCTTTTTTTGAGGAACCAACAATCATATTTGAACAACACAATAACATAATTACTGAATATCTAATCTTTATCTAATTGTCTAATAATTCTTGCTGGTAGGAACTCTCTCTCACATAATTTCAGTTTGTATCAAATTATAAATCACCACATTTCAGTGTATTCAGCTCCACACTGATTAAAATACCAGCATATCATCACATGAGGTTAAAATATTTTGTTAAATTTTGTAATTTGTTCAAAAGGCAATCCTCAAGCAAATTGGAGAACAGGATTTAAAATCCAAGATACTTCTTCAAGTATCTTATTAAACACATCCTGTTTTATTTGTATGCCAAGATTATGCCAACTCTTTTATCTGTGATATCTGTCAAGACACAGACGACAAGCCTGTTTTTTGTTTTTCAGTGTCCCTAGGCCTAAAGGATGCAGGAGTGAAAAAAAAGCAAACCTTGAAAAAAAGAACACTTCAAGACCTCTCTTCTTCTGCGCTGTGTCATTTTCTATACATGGTTGAAGGGTTATTTCACCTAATAAGCTCCTCCTTTGGATTTTACATATATTTCCATTATAACTTGAATTAATATTGCTTCCAGACTAAGCTTGTACTATTAAGTTAATAAACTTACTGTCCTACATGCAGCTTTTGAGGAATTGGTAATTAAAAATTTAATTTTTTAAATACTTCATTTTACCCCTACATGTATTCTTATACAGGGAATGATCTGTTCAGTTATTTAAAAGAAAAAGAAAGGTTCAAAATGTGTTGGATAGGCTGCTCAAATGAAAAAAGGCATATTAAAAAAAATCATCCTCATGTGCGTCTTATATATTTGTGTATTCAGAAGACACTTATGTGTAAATCAGAACTTAAGAAGGAATACTCAAATTTTGAAGTCCTAGAGAAAAATGGACAGAACCTCAAGAAAAAGGGCGCTTCAAAAGATGCAGATTACACCTGTTCAAGCTGTTTGCCAAGTATGTTGCAGGTTACTCTAATAATCTTTCCTACTGCATGGGATGTTTTCTTAGACAACCTGTAAGGCATATACTGGGTTTTGTATTAATATAAATCCCAGTTTTAGATAAGCAACAGTTAATGCCAAGTGGATTTTTTTCTATTGTTATTTTTTCTAGAAGGCTACTTTTGTTTTGGATTTGTTTTTTTAAACTTTCCTATGAATCCAAGCATTCAGTAACATTGACTCTTTAAAGAAATTGGAAGATAAATGATTTTCATTTTTGGCATCATTAGGTTACGCTTAGAGCCTTTAATGTTCTGTTAGGCTGCATGTATAGGTAATTATGTGTGGATTTATTTTTGAGAAAAAGTGTATAAACACATGTATACATTACATAGAATTTAAGTAGCTGGTATGAATAATATGATAGAGTAATTCTATATGAAATCATGGAATGAGTGATGCGCAAAACTGAACATACCAGGGCTGAAAACAAGATTAAGATAACCAAGAGGTATTTATTTAGCAGTAAAAGCTGGCTTTTTGCCATCAATTTAAACCATTTAACAGTAATAAATGACCACTATTAGAAAAATGAATCATTCCAGCTTCTGAAAAAACCCTACTTAGGCAACTAATAACTGCAAAGTTATAGCAGTATTATCTCTTACCTGGTCCTTAATTTCAAGCTCCCTTATAGTTTTTGTTCTGTACTCTCTGAGCTCCTTTTCTGCCTCATCCTTCTTCATTTTGGTTTGATTCAACTGATAGCGCATTTCTCCACACACCTGTTAGATTACACAGACAACATGATCTGTTAGCTTGAAGAATCCATAGCCCAGGGTTTGCAATTAGATCTTTTGGTGCCCTCTACAGGTCATTGAAATGCAACATATTTTTAATTTACAGATATTTTAGGTCTACAAATGGTAAATGTTTTTTACATAGAAAGGTGGATCTGAATTCTATATATAGTCATTAACTTTGACATGTGCACTACCTTCTAGATTCAAATATATTTGGATCAAGATTTTGCTAAGTATAAATGCTTATGTTATAAATATCCATCTATCTCTACAGTTAAATGACAGTTGCTGGTTTTATACTCTTCTCTCATTCTCTGTAAAATCCCAAGAAAGTCTATGTCAACACTTTCAAAACCTAGAAGTAAAGCATCTATCACACTCCTAATTAAAGGTGTATTTTAACTTGCCAATTTTACACTGTTGAGAAAGAAATTGTTTAAATGTTAACACAATAACTTTCAAAGTTTGATCAGAGCATTACAAATTTACTGCAAACCGAAGATCAATTCTTTAAAAAAAAAGTCTAATTTAAATGGATACATGTCCAGAAGAAATGGATCAAAGCAACATTTCAGGAAATCACTTCTACAGAGGACAATTATTCACTGCTGTTGGAGTATTTGTTATATTACCTCCTAAACCCTTTCCATCTGGGATCAACTTCAGAGGAAATGTGAAGGGGTTAAGAGAAAGAAAAAAAAAATAAAAAATAAAAAAAAAACAAAACCAGAAGATCACTAATCCCTTTCACATAACTTTACTGCTGTGCAGGGTTATTCTTCCAATTTTCAATCTAAGCTGTCCCCTTTTTGTTCTTACCCTGTGCCATCACCTCCAATTTGTGCCTGTTCATTTCACCTTAATTAACCAACCAAATACATGCACATTCCTTAGTGAGAATGCAAATGTGTTTACTCATAGCTCCTCTTAGTCAACTTTCTTTCCAACTCACTCTACTTTCCTGCCTTGCTTATATTCTCTCAGCACTTGCTCCTAAAATGTACACCCTTTTAATTTGCTGCTACAAATCCTCTGTGCTTCTCAAAAACATTCTCACATATTCTACAATCCAAATTAATTTATGTTTTTCAGTCTTATACCTCTCCTCATTTTCACTTTTTTTTTCTCCTTAAAAAAAAGGTAGGGAAAATGTAAATATGGAAACTGCAATGAAATCACTCTAGGAAAAAACTAAACCAACTGTCATAACTTTCAAGAAGTAGCATCACTTATAAATTCAAAGGACAACTTGTGAATTTAGCCATTTCAAATAACCCAAAGCAGCAAATGCTCTGAAGAACGGCAAAGTTCTAAAGCATTTTTTAAACACTAAAATATTATGTGCAAATAAAAAAAATCTTGAGATGCAGATGCAGAGCTTGCATAGCTTGCTGGATTTCTACCGCCTCCTTCCATTATCTGAAGGATGTAACAAAATGTAACATGTCACTTCCTCCAAACAAAATGAAAAAAATACAGCAAGCCTCGCTTTCAGCTCCTCCACACACTGCACAAAGGGAATAACACAGAAGAATCAGCAGATGGTGCTGTCCTAATAATGGATTTTTCAGTCTCCTCAAGAATGAAGGAAATAGAACCTCACTCCATATTTTCTTTCCCCGACTTCTGGTGCATGAAGAAAAACAATATTTTGGATAAAACTCAAAACAAAGGTGTTGTTATTTGCTGGTTTTAATAATGGCAAATTGAGTCAGGAAACAAGAAGTCAGATTCACAAGCAAAGATGTCACATGGCCAATGAAAATGTCAGGGTGATGCACACAGTCCCGTCAGCTCAGTGGTTGGGAGGTTTCTCCAGGATTTTCAAGACTTCTCAGTTTAGTACAGGGACAGAAATAAAGTTTTCCAATCTCTCAGGACAGTGAAATTAGTAGACTATTGCAAGGTGACCACCTGTTCAACTTTCTATTAACATGAACTGAAGCAGGGACTGGAACCACAGTATCATCTCCAGAGAGGTAACTTCAAATTGGTAGGGCACAAAATTGTTCTTTTCAGACCAATGAATATTTGAACCTACTGCCTATTTCACCACCTCCTCACCCCTTTAAGTGGTGCTAGTGATTTGTGGACCCAGCTTGAGAGACCAAAAGTGTGTTCCAGAATTGGTAGATCAAACCATTCTGACATTTTTAATTTACTCATTTGTCTTACAGTTAAAATTAAATAAATTTTCTAGTAAGTTGGGATGACATTTTGCTGTGAATTTTCTGCAATACTTTTACCTCTTTCTATCAGCCAGGGAAGGAGGGGAAGACAGGAACTGTTGAAAACCTTTCCTGAAATCTCTAAAGGCCTGAAAAATAAATTGCTCCTCAAATCCTTGCAGTTAACAACTGGGGAGGTAGGATGAGTCCTGGGATGATTGGTAAGGAATACAGACATTTCAAGAGGCTGTAATAAGTTGGGGTTTTTTTTTCTCATGTTATGACCCCCATTAAGGCTCTAACTGATTGAAAACATGCAAAAGAAAGCACCCAGGAGTGATGATCTACACAAGATGCATGTTAAGCTGTAATTCTTAACTAGATGTCTTTGTAAGAGCCTTACTATCAATAACACTAAATTAAGCAACATACTACATAAAAATCCAAAGGAAAGAACTTGAAAATCAGTGTTTTGGTATAGCTCCTTTTATTGTAGCACTGCAAGTCCCACAGGTGGCAGTTAAGGACACTGTTAAAGTCAATGCTGTCTCTCTCAGACCAAACTCAGTTCTTTACTGAAACACTGGGATAGTGTTTTAAATAGTGACCCTCATAAGCTGCAAAATAGAAAAGTTAGCTTCTGCATGACAAGGTGACTTGGAAATGAAAAAATTTATTTTTTTACTCCTGCAATTAGAATAGCTGTAGTTGCCTCTGGGATGTTGAGATGAAGTCTTCAGTTACCACACATTCCTTACCAAAACAGGAAAATGGACAAGGTAAAAATTCTCTTCTCTCAGGTCACAATGATAAGGAAAAACAAGTTCAATGCTCCTTTATAAATGTGCTTACCTTATTCATCTCCATCTCATGAGATGCAAGCTGGCACTGTGATTCTTCTAACTGGCTAGCTAGAGAATTCTTTTCCCTTGTAATTCTCTCTATTTGGGCCTCCAGAACAGCCACATCCTTAGACAAAGCTGTCACCTGAAAAAGTCCAAGAACCCTGTAATGATGCAATTTGACCAACCACAGAGCAAACTCTTGTGGAACTTTCTCCTCAAAAGCGACTGTATATAGACAAAATACATGACATTAAAAAATGTAATAAAAAATGAAGGATGTACAATTAAAAAATTCCATTATTATTAATAATATAACAGAATATGGCTACATTTTTAATGGGTTCGCTATTTTTAATTTATTTATCATGCAGTAGTTTATTTGAAACTTTTCATCAACTGCACTAGTCTCCAGGACTTGTTAATATGGACGAGGTGTCAGAAGCAGCTGGCTACATTAGTTTTGCAATGTAAGAGTACT
This sequence comes from Melospiza georgiana, assembly GCF_028018845.1. Lineage (NCBI taxonomy): Eukaryota > Metazoa > Chordata > Aves > Passeriformes > Passerellidae > Melospiza > Melospiza georgiana. Next base: position 45,376,672 of record NC_080432.1, on the reverse strand, counting down.
ATTTAACACCTTCTTATCCATCCATATGTAGATTGATTCAAACCAAATCATGCTCCCCTAGCTAAAGAAAACTGTTGCTGCAAGAACTGATCGTAAATTAATTTTCAAACCCAGAAAATATTTCAACACTATAGGTCAAAGCATACTGTTGTGAAAAACTCATATAGAATTAGTATATTAAAAATTCTAATGTAATTCAGATGAAATTTTGCTGGATGATTAAAAAATGTAGCAATAAAACAGAGACAGTGAACCTTCAGCTGTTTAGCCCTGAAGCTTACTAATATAAGTGGAAATAATGGTGTCTGACAGTTCTAGGTTAACTTTCAGAAATTCAAAGCCAAACCTAATGGATTATATATTCATAACTATTTTTCACTCCTTATACATCCACCTGATTTAACTATCATGGCAATTGTCCCCTTCAAACAAACTATTTCATAAAGTAAGCAATAAAATATTGAGATGAATCTTGATTTGATCCAGAGTATATCATTTCTACCACCTCATAATCCTAAAATGTAAAAGTAGTTAATCATATGTATGTGTAAATCATTAACATAGATCATAATTTTCTACAGTCATCCCATCTCTTTAATTACCAAGCATGACATCATCATAGTGTCACTATATGTTGTTTAATGTATGTGCAGGATTTATTAAAAAAAAAAAGTGCACAACTACTTAAAGTGGGAATTGGTTCCAGTAAAACAATTTCAGTGGGTGATGAAATACAAACTAATGTGATGACATGGGGTGAAATATTCTACCAAAAAAAGTATGAAATGCTTGTCTAATAGGCTGTACTTTGGAGTGAATACACTGCTTTAAATCAACTCTGTAATAAAGCAATTAACTTCTAATAGATAGCAAGAAGTCAAACAAGGAATTGCTTAATAATGTCTCCAGTGGAAGATTATTTTTTTAATTTCAGTTTCCCTGGCAACAGATCACTGATGATCAGTTCACATACTTAAAGATCAGTTAGTCCCTATCACTGTGCTTAATATCTGTTTTGGTATCTGGAATTGGAGTCAAAGAAGGTTTTTTTATACACACTTAAATGGTTTATTTTGCTCAGTTTGTGCTCTCCAAAATTTTAGAAATAATACATACAACTTATAAAAGAGTTCCAAAATATAAGAAAAAGTGTTCAAGCAGGAGAGAAATTGACTCTCTTGTTTTCAAACCTCCCCCATAAATAGCTGAAGATGTTGCAGATCAAACAAGCATGAATACCACTAATTCATTAAGTATTTGTCTCTCTACATTACTTCCCATTTTAATCATCTTAGAAGCCTCCTCTATCACAAGCTTACTGCTGTTAGATTGAGCTTTCCTCTGTACACTCCATTGGGCAGAAAACCCTCATGTTTTATACTCAAATTAGAGCAGCATCTAGAAGCCTAAAACAAGGTTATCAAGACTATGGTCATGGCATAAATGATGAGACAGATTCTGTCTCAGAGAGTTTATAAACATTAGTAAGAGTGAGAAAAGAGATTCCAACACATTTCTGCAGGTGGGAAAACTAAACATATGATAAGATCACTTTGAAATAATGATATTGTAACATTAATGTATATATAAGATCAAAGTAGCAAAGAATCCTAAATTTGACATTTGCTAACTTCTGAATGCTTGCCATGGCAAACTAAATAATAATTTTTATAAAAAACTAGGTACAAACCTTTCATCACATATTACCTAACTCTTCCTTACTCTGACACAGTGCATTAAAATTATTATGCAAACTAAAACAAAGTGCATAACACCAACAACCTAGTATGTATCTAGTGACATAGCACAAAACCCAGTTATTCAAACTCAAAACATCACTTATCTACCATTGCTTTAAAAAAATGGTAGAAGTGACTGAGCTCTCACACCCAAAACCAAAAAGAAAAGACAAGTAAATGAAGTTTAAAGAAGATGGTACACTCATTGTAATCCACAAACAGGGAAAGAACCAAGCCATACCATTGCTGCCAAGTCCTCCCTTTCCTTCTTCATTTCCCGCCGCAGTGCTTCTTTTTCATCAGCCCTCTTATTTAGCTGGGCAGTCAACTCCTTTTCAAGATAATTCTTCTGGCGTTCCATCTCACTTTTCAGTTGTTCACAGTGGATGAGAGCCTAAAAAACCCAATTTACTTAAATGAAAGAAACCTAAAATTGTTAAACAAACATGGTATTCATTTAATAACCTCAAAGAAACCAATTTGCTATTAGAAATGTCTTTTTTTAAATGCATTTTTAATGATGTTTATACATATCCTACTGTGTTAACATCTAGAATAGGACTAACAAAATGAAAACAGATGTATATGTTTGTAGGTTTGTATGTATGTTTAAGATGCCTTACTGTAAACTGAGAAATTTAATTGCTTTTAGCAATAATGGCAAACATGGAAGCATTTTTCTGGGTGTATTTTCCAAATAAGTAGCTGTTCTTCTAAAATTATGATTACTCATCTTACATTTAAAATTTGAAATTCCTGAATGCACATCACTAAAATCAGCCTCCAGTATTTGACTCTTTGCAAATACAGTGCTTACTGTCTAACTAAAGAACTGAAGGAAAAATTAATAAAATGTATGAATGTATGCTCTTCCACTTAAGTCTTCTCCTGAAGTGAATTACTGAGTGCAGAATGCTGAGAAACCTGAAAGCAGTCAGTAAAGATAGAAAAAAAAGACTAATAAGTTTCAGGTTTGTCAAAAATTTAGTCTACTAAATACCTCAAAGTACTGCTTAATTTCAGATGCTAAACCACAGGATTATAGATGGGTTTTCTATGAAAAAAGAAGAAATGTAAGTTGAAGAACTCTCAAAACACCGTCTTCACTATCTTCTAAAAATGCTGGGGGAAAAAAGAAGATGTTTATCTATTTATGCTGCTGTGTCTCTGCCAAAGTGTAGAATTTGAGTGTTATGTCAGCTTAAATCAGAAATACACTAGTCCATTGCAAGTAAATCTAAGTATTCAAAGCACCCTGAAGGGAGCTTTGCTAGCCTACGGATGAACTAGATTTAATTTCAACATTCCACCGATATCCAGCCTATTCTGTTTCAAAGAAGCTAGTGTATTCTCCCTTTAGGACTTCTAACTTATTACACTTTATTTTCATATTATTTTTTTAAACTGCTTATTTTTCTTTCACTCAAAGTCAATTCCCTGTGTTTAGTTTTTTTGGCTTTGGACTGTTCATGGGGGGAGCAAGTTAAACTATGTTTTTTAGAGAATGCTCTAACAGCATCCTTCAGTTTTATGGCAATTCTGTGGGACTCTTTAGGTGAGAGAATTCCTCTGTTATAGCATTTAATCCTTTTCTGTAAGAAAGAATCATCAGCAAACAATTGCCTGCATAAAACTGCTGCAGCTTGGTAGACATCTAAACCAATGCACTCTAGAAGAAAGCAGTTGCATTAGTTGCATTTCAAGAAGAAACGTGTATTTTGTTAGCTCCACTGTTCTGACTGCACAATGAGCAGTTCAAACAATTATTCTTTTATGACATTTGTGTCAAAAATATATTCCTGATTTTGCTTCAACTTAAACATAACATATTTCCTTCCTGCTCTATGCAATAAGCAAGACGCCAAAAACTATAGAGACAACCAAAAGTCAAGAAGAAATGGTGGTTTTAAATTAAGCACCCAAGGTTAGTCTTTGGGACAGCAGGCTGATGAAATTGCAATTATAGGATTTAAAAGCTTGATGTGTTAATTCTCACTTCTGTTATGTGGAGTCTTCTATGGGATTCCATGCTAGTTATCAAGAAAAACAGCACTTGAGAGTAGAATAGGACAGGGCAAAAAAAAAGATGATTTGTACTTACCAAGAGGTATACAGCAGTACTTGTAAAAAGGCAAAATTAATGCAGTATAAGTAAATTTTTTTTCCTGTTCTTTCATATTAAAACAGTTTTGGGACATGAAAAAAATACCAGACTACTATTCAGCCTTGAAGACAAACTAGCAGGACTTCACACAATCCTACAAGCACCCAGTCTTCTCTTACAGCACTGGATAAATAACACCAATTTTATCAATAGAACAATTACATCAACCTTGTTTGCATTCAATTACAAAAACCAAACCAAAGCAACCCTCTCTCAATTCCACAGTAATTCACTAATAGTACAGTAGATGTCACTAACTATCAAGGAAATAATTTAGGTGAATATAGGTTGATTGAGTACAGGGCTAACACAAGCATTAGATCAAAACTGGTTTTATCACTATTATTTACATAACACCAGAAGCTTAGACAAGCTTAGCATTAGACAAGGCTTCTCATCTTCAAAGAACTCTGATAGTCAATCAGTTCTTGCACTGCTCTCATCTGAGGAAAAAAAATAACTGTTTATAAGCATTTTAACTATTTTTTTCCAGAGTAGGTCAGAAGGGTGATGTCAAAATTATCCTCTTAAATATCATGAATATCTTTGAAAAGTCTACAAGTGAATTTATATCACCTAGCTGTGAAAGTACATCAATTAAAAAATGCAGCACTCCTCATAGTATTGATGGGAATTTAGGAACTTGAATACAGAATTCACATTACTGCTCAGAAACAGTCACATGGTGCAGTTGTTTTAAATCTGCATTATATTAAAATATGACTAAGGTCTTATGCAGGCATTATCTCATTAGCATGAAAACTAATTAACATTTGCATTAGATTGGAACACTAAAAAGCTCTAATTTCATGATGGATTTACCTTTGTTTTTTCAAAATTGGCCTCTTCTGCCATTTGCACAGCATGTTCAACTTGCTTACAAGCAATAGATTCTCTTTGCTGCATCTCTTTTATGCTTTGTCTCACTGAAACAAGTGCATCCATCAAATCATCTCTTTCTCTGCATATTAAAACAAAAACCAAGCCAGATGTTTCTATTTCTTTTTGCATGAGAAAAAAACCCAAATAACAGGTATACCAAATATAAAATACATACAGATAAAAGACTTCAGCAAAGTGGTAAGCAAAGCAAGAATGAAACTCATGAGTGAAAGACAGTGTATTGCAAGCTTGGCAGATACTGAAAATATCATTTGCTTGACAACCAGTCCTTCATTTTAAAAGCATAGACCATTAGAGAAATTGCCAGTAAAGACAGCAGATCTCAAATCATTAATGTATGGAAGCTGAGCACATTCTGTTTATGTAACAAAATGGGGATCCATGCAAATAACAAAAAAAGGCAATATGGAATTACACTTTCATTAAATGTGAAAGAGGGAAAAAATAATAAAAAGGAAGGGTTAGGTTCAACAAGTAATCTCAAAGTATATCAAATGACAATCTAAATCCATTTGCTGCAAACTGGAACTAAGCCAAACAATAGGACACCTGGATTCTACAACTCTTCACTAAAACACTGAAATCTGTACTAAATGGTAAAGCAGAGTTGGTAAAACTGTAATAGTTAACCTCATCTTTTCACTATTTTGATATGTTAAAAGCTTTTAAATTAAGTTTTATCTGTTGTCTGTGGTTTAGGTGTGGCTCAAGATTCTGTCTGAAAACTGTTGTGCTCTTAATGTTGTGTAAAATGGCAACACATTTTTTTGTATTTGCCAGAGACCTAGCAGTCATACTTTGAAATTTCATTTCATTTTTGAATTGGATAAAGTTCCTTTGAAAATTCCTACTGAAATACCCTTGTTTTTAATAAACTGCACAACACATAGAGGTAGCTTTTAGATGTTTTTAAACCTCCAAATGAAATAATGGTTTAAGATAAATAAAGAGGTCAATTCAAATCTTTTATTTCAAGCTCACCATAATATGAGAGAAAAAGAATGTACTGATTTACAGTTTGTTCCTATTTTCCAACATCTGTGACAAATAATTACTTTTGTTACAAGAGTAGATTTTGAAACATGACTTCTCAGCAATAGAGCTTTCCCAGAAAATTTCTGGACTTGGTAATATAAAAAAATACATAAATCCTGGCAATAACCATCTAGTGCAGAGGGATAGTGCCCACTTGACTGAGCACATTTATGTTCTATGCCCCTTCAGTCTCCCTGCTTCTAACTGACCCACTATTCCATCTCAGGCTCATTTAATACTTCAGAAATTCCAAGAAGCTTCAGATATCTGACAATAAATAGATGGCTGTTTAACAAACTTGGAGAAAGTTGCAGTATCTTATCATTATTACTAGCAAGTAGAAAGGTAGAGTTTTTTTTAAAGATAAATTGACTGGCAGAATTCCTTAAGGAAATTAATTTAATGTTGGGATCCCTGAATTACATATATCCAGCCTGTATAGTTTTTTCTTTGTTTCTCCCTTCCCTAGCTGTGATTTTAAACAAATATTTAAATAAAAGTATACTTTTTTAAAAAAATGGTGCAACAAATAATTTCATTTATTTTTGTCCAATGGAACTTCGTTTCCCTGTCTTATTGTAGTCAGGGAGGAACTGCTACAGGTGTTGGGGTAGGAAATGCATCCTACCCTAAGCACACAACCAATTGTTGATATATCTAAAAATTTCCTCAGAGGTAAAGAGAATAAAGTGGAGCCAGAAAATCTTCCAACTACATAATAATAATGAACTGTTGCAAAAAATAATCAGTCAAAATGCATGGACTTGCACAATATTTGTGCTGACAGAGTGAAGGATTTGTTTGTACAAAAAGTACTGGAAACAGACTGTAAATTGTCTCATTATCTGGTCAGCCCAAGGTACATAATTACATTATAACAACTAAAATTCTTTCCCACTTGAAATAAATAGCAAAGCTATTGTGGATTTTGAAGTAGTTGGGACCTACATTTACTGATTTCAGCATTATGACTCCAGCTTGGAGTGTATTGTTCCAGAAATGCATCTCTCTCTACAAATGTAACCCAACACATTAAGACTTAATAGGTTTAATGCAAGCAGCCATGGCCATGCTTCCTGTCACTGACATCTTTTCATAAAAATCCTTTCTTTAGGATTTTTCCTTCTGGAAAGCTGAGGCCCCAGAAAAAGAATGTAAACAATGGTTATCTGCTGCTGTGGAATGCAGAAGGTGCAGCTGTAATTGGCCAACGTTGCATGTTCACAATTGAGGGCCAATCAAAGACAAGATCTCTCTGGGACAGAATCAGAGAGAGCTCCTTTATTATTCATTCCTTTTCTATTCTTAGCTTAGCTAGCATTCTGAAAACTTTCTCTCAATTTCTTTTTAGCATAGTTATAATGTAATATATATATATATATATATATATATATAATAATAAAATAATAAATCAAGCCTTCTGAACATGAAGTCAACATTCTCATCTCTCTCTTCACCCTGCAACCCTTGCAAGCCCTGTAACAGCTTCCAACACAAACCCACACCCCCAGTACCCACCTCGTCAGCCTCTCGATGGTCTGCACGTGGACATTGCAGTGAGTCTGTGCGAGAATGGCCTCGTGCTGGGCACAGTTCAGGCACAGACCACCAACCTGGCCAGAATTCCTGGCTGCAAACAGGGACTTCTGGTGTTTCAGCCTTCCTTCCAAATCTTTGCATGTCTTCTGAGATTCTGAAAGGTCTTTTCTAGAAAGAAGAAATTGTGAAATTAGATATTTCTACAAGTCATATTCATATACAATATATAAACTACAAATGCAACCTAAAAAGAACTGTAAGAATCCCTGTAATGAACAGTATTTTACACATTTTCAAGAGGCTAAGGAAAACTTTGACAGAGAAGTAACAGTTAAACAGCCCATCAAAATTATTAATAGACAAAACAATACTGTGTTAATTTGTTTCTTCCCCCATATTATCAGAAAATATTGAACTTAAACAGAAATTTATTAGGGGGAAAAACCTGTAGGCTTACATTTGTCTGAACAGAATATAATATTAATTATTAGGAAAAAAAATCAGTTGTATAAATATTTCAATACTCTAACAATTTCCTGTTGCTTTTATTAATAGTACCACTAACTTCATATTTATTCTCTACTCCCTAGACAAGAAATCAGCACATTCACTCAGATCCAGCAATAAACACAACCTGAGGTCAAACACATGTGCAGAAAAACAGGCTAACTTTTTTACTTGTCTCCAAAATTTTTACCAGGTGCTCAGAAGAATTTTCTCCAGAATTTCCAAGCATGTGTCAGGCTGGGGAGATTCGCAAGCAATAGGAATGTTAACATGAGGAAGTTCCAGACAAACGCACACTGTGCACATATAGATCAATTTGACAAATTGTGCAATGAATCCAAAGCTTTGGGTTTGTTATGCAGGCCATCTGGGCAGCACACACTCAGGAAGTCTGACACATTCTGCTTGCATTGGATTTACTGTGCACATGATATATACACTGCGTGCATTCTTATTTCCATCTGGAAAATCTTCTGTGCACTTTTTCCAATTTTAGTACTTGGTCTATTGCATATAACCCACTATAACCTGAACAGAATTTGCTCTGCAAATATCCTTAGACAGTCATGGTGCAACAAACCTATTGTTGCAAAGTTTTGGACAGAAATCAGCAAGTCCTGTGTACATTCATCCTTGAAGTTAAAAGGGAAGAAAGAATTATATCACTGAAAGCGATATAATTTCTCACTTCAATAAAACTTAGTTTTGCAGAACTTCCTGTTTGCCAGATCATGCCTCTTAGGAGAAATCAGAGGCTGAAAAATGTACTTAAAGAACTTCTGAGACAATCCCCAACAGTTAATTTTGAGTAAATGTAACACTTGAGACAAAGGGGGAAAAAAATTGGATCATGACAGCTGAAATTAAAGATCCTCCTTTACCTTCACTAAGACAACTGGCTTTGTATGTTGCTGGTTTCACCAAAGCATTCTTTTAACTTGTCTCCCTACCAATAACTCTTTTTACACACAGAACAGTCTAGCATTGTCAAAAATATGAAAGCACAATTTATTGAGGGAAAAACATGATTAAACAGTAGTGGAAAGTAGCTAATTATGGAAGTTGTCACACAAGTTAAAATTGTAACCTCTCTTTTTTCTTTGAGTGGTCTATCTTACATGCCCTTTCTTAGGGGAAAGAGGGTAAAAAAGATGTTTTATATATAAATATGTATATACATGTACGTAAAAAATATATATGTATATAAAAAAGATAAGATGTTTCATATATATGTATATATATGTGTATGTATATGTATATATATGCTACTGTTTCTATAAAGAAGCAGTACATTCAATTTTGCTACATCGATATTTGAGAGAACTTAAAAGAAAACCAGTTTTTAGGGATACTATCAGAAGACACAACATTCAGACATTCAGGCATTCTCTTACTTAAATTCAGATTAAGAGTGATTCATGCTGTTATGCAGTGACAATTTTTTAAGGATTATTTTAAGAAAAAAAAATTAACTTTACCTTAGAGACTGTATTTGATCATCAAGGATATTGACTTTTTCTTGATAAAGAAGTTTTAGATTCTCCTTTAGAAAAGATGGGAGAAGATATGTCTTGCTTTCTTCATAACAGTCTTTACAAATAAACCTAGACTTTACCCACATTCTTTTCCCCCGAGGACATAAACCTGTTGAAATACTAGTGGCAGAGAAACCTAAATATTTCACTTTTCTGGAAGTCTAAAAAGTGAACAACCCTCCCATTTTTTGTTTCTAAATAAGGTTTTTTGCCAGATCCTCATATGGTAAATTGTTTCAATTCCAACTGCATTCCTCAGTTCTCTACAATGATTCACAGAAACTGATAATCATGTCTCAAGTTTGCTCTTGCTTTCCCACAAGTCAGCAGATATTAATACATAATTATTAAGAACTTCAATTACACAGGCTATTTATTTATAATGCAGTGAGTTACTCTTCATATACCTGGTGAAGAACTAGGTATATGAATCAACCACACCCATGTTAAATACAATGGTGATAACAAAACCAGATAAACACTACAAATTTAGCTCACTATGACACTTAGTACAAAGTTAAAATCAAAATGATTCTCCTGATTTAAATGTGGCAGATGAAGAAAAAAGCAATTACTGTAAAACACTGCTTCCAAACAACTGCAGGCATCAGTGATCACTGAGATCTTCAGCTATAATAGTATAAAAAACCCCAAAACAATATATTTATATGAAAAAACCCTCAAATCCCATATAATTGAAGTACCGTATAAATTCCACAGTACACAAATGCACATGAATAAAATATATAAAAATTTTTCAATTAGCCAAGTTTTTTCCCAAAAGATAGCAAAACTACCCCACTACTTCAGAGCAAAATGAAAATTAATATCCTCTGAAACTAAAAATACACGAAGAAACAACATCATCTCTAAATTACTAGGACTCCTCTGTATCTCTAAAATCACAAAGTGTGTAATTCATCTTAGGGAAAGCAGATTGCACAAAACTACTTTTGTACCTTACTCAGCCCGTACTGCTCCAGAAGCAGAACAACTCATTATGAAAAGAGCTTGTGTGGACAGCAGCTAATTCCCACCTGCTTGGGTGCTGTGTTACACCTAAGATTCTCACAAGTACAGTGAAGTCATCATCTTTAAACAAGAATTATCTCTGGGAAGTCCTCATCTGCAGATAGAACCTGCCATCTGTGTCTAACTGCACAATAATATTAATTAGGGTATAATGAGAAGATGAGGTTTAAGAGAATAAAATTTGGGCTTAGATTAAGGTTCAGTCAACTAAAACCTCTGTGTCTGTTAAAAGCCGATCATCAGAACTGGAACAACAACAACAACAACCCTGAAGAGTTTTGCAAAGGTAGGAGTCTGTGAAGGAAGGTGATACCAACCAGTTCTACAGGCCATCTGGCTTTGTCTCCAGAAGCTGGTGCCACAAAAGCCTGATCTTTGTTTTGTGCCAGTGAGGAGGTGACAGGCTGGTGGGTACTACAGCCTTTACCACCTACAGGCCAGGATTTCTGAGTATTTGCCTAAAATGAAAGTTTTAATGCTTCAGTTATGATTATGCAGGCTGGTTTTTTAAACAAATTTACTTACTTAAGTATTGAACCTTATAAACTTCAGTAGAATATAAGAAACAATAAACAATATTCATAGAATATAAGAACCAATAAACAATATTCATTATATTCTACTGAACAATCCTCAGTAGAATATAAGAAACAATATACAATTTAATTAGATTAGCAACCTATGAAAATTATGTTACCCAAGGAAATCCATATTTACAAATTCTTATTAAATTTTGACTAAAATTCCATTTGCATACAACCATTTGTATACCCTTCCATAAAAATAATCTGGCCAAATCCTTGAGCACTGATTAAAGCAACAAAAAATAAAAACTTACTGAGGCATCAAGATGAGTTTGTTCTCTCAACATGTATTCTGCAGTTAAGAATTTCAGCTTCTGATGGAGTTCCTCATTTTCAAGTAAAACTGCCTGTTCTTGATCTTTTACACCACACAACTCCTCCTATAGGATGAAGGAATTGCATTTAAAACGTTCCTTAAAATGCCAATCAATATTGAAATGCATCTTGAGACCAAGGGTCTAGATGAACATTTTCAAAAGTTTTAACCCTTTTAGAGAGACTAAGAATTTGCAAAAGAGAGATTTTGTATTTTTGCAGCTTATACTGTTGTGAATCTTCTTTAAAAAAATGCTTATTTGTATTTGTGACAGGATGTAAAAATGTCTTTAAAGACCCTTAAATACCAGATATCAAGACACAGGGTAAGGAATCTACTGAACTGTATTTGGCTCAGTTTTGGTCATTACAGCAATCAATCTCAAATTTAAATGTAAGCTGCTTTTAATGCAGTTCTTCACATTTGGGGGACCAGGGTTTTAGTAGGTCAAATAAGTTATCTGATACCTTGTAAAACTTCACTTCTGTTTCCAAATGTTTAATGTACTGTGACTGATCAGAGATTATAGGAACAAGATCGAAAAGGGCTGGTAGGTCTGCAGGCACAGCTTCTGGGGGCTTCTGAAGGAGGTAAAGAACAACATGTGTTATGTTCTGATTTTCCATTATTGCAGTAAGATCTTGCTTGCACACAGAATACAACCTACAGTTTTCTGGTAAGGCTTCAAAATGCACCCAGAATTGTTAATGGAGTCTTCTCCATTGACACTAGTTCACACTTCTGAAGGAAAACAAGTATCTTTATGCATATCCCTATTTTTGAAACACACACAATTCTAACACCTATGATTTTGGGTCACAAACATGCCTTTTTGTGCAAAAATATTCCATGATATATTTCCTAAATATAATTGAAATCTAAAAGAGATCAAAGATTCAGACACTTACATCCTTGTTTTTAAATATTACTTTTGAAATATTCACCATTGAAAAAAAAAAACCCAAAAAACCCAAACCAAACCTGAACAAAACCTCCACAAAGCAAAATGAAAAAAAAAAAAGCAAACCAAGTTACTAATGGCTATTACATGTACTAGTTATCTTATCTACAGGTTCTGCCACCAATGCATTAAAATTCCTTGTCCAATCCTTATAAAGGTATAATCCTTAAATTAGGAAGAGATGAAAGTTTCTAACAACAAAAACCTTGCAATCCAATTATACAAATATAAGTATTGGCTTATAAAGAGGGGGACACTCTTGAGATATCTGGAACCAGGATTGCAGAGACAAATGGAGGATACCCAGAACTATCTGAAAAAACATCCTTTTAGAGAAGGAATTCTAAATTTGCCACATATTCTGCCTAGCTCAGTAGACATCAGCTCCATGTTCTATTGACTCAAAATTCATCCTGATTTAAATTCTTAATCCTAGCTACTTTAAAAATTAATACAAAAAAGGAGCCATGCTTGTTAAAGTATATATAATATAGCCTTGATAATATTTGTAAGTCATCTGTTTCTCTGGCTCCTATTCATCCATCCCTCTCCTCTGAAATGAACACCTTGCAGCTGAGACCTCCAGCTGCCTCCCTGACAAAATTACACCACAGCAATGTTAGAAAAATGTGGAAAAACTCCATTTCTATTGAAAGTATTTTTCACTGAAAAAGAGTTCTAATGTTTAAACTGACAAACATCACTGTAATGTAAATAATAGTGCTAAGGAATTTTTCACTAAAAAGAAAAAAACAGGTAGTATATTTTCTCAACACAAAAAGACCTCTGTGACTTTTTTTTTTTACCTTTTTAACAACATAATTGTTATAAACTGATTGTAAATAGATTTGGCATTTTTTAATTAACGTTCTCACAATAACATGTAAGATGGTGAAAGAACAGAGGTCAGAAGAGGCATGATTTTAAATCTGGCCAAATATTAAAATCAGAACTGAAAGACACATCTGATCAGTATGAATTACCAAACAATTATGCCTGAGTCTTGGAAATGCTGTTCACACTCAAATACTTAATACCAAAAAGGATTTTTAAAATATAAATGCTTAGCAGTTCTAGAAGCCAGCATTCAGCATGGTGACAAAGAGTTTTGCCAACATCACAAATAATTTAGCCCACCTTGTACTTTTCCAGAATGTCTCAAATCTCAAGCATCTAAACCACAGAATTACAGAAACTCTGCCATCCTATAAACTGGCAGGAGACAAGAGGAATCCATCACATCTCCAGCTATAAGAACAGTGTCAGGAACAGAGGTTGGGTGCAGCTAGGTTAGCCAAAACCCAGCTTGCAGAGCTGCAGTTGTTATATGAAGCAATCTTGCTGGGCCTTGATCTCAGGTGATTAAGTGTAGGGCAAAAGGAAAATTTCTGCACAACCATCTGCGTGTAATCAAAGAAAGGATTTAATCATTTGATGTCTATTGCAGCTTTAATCTATGGGAAAGAAAAGGGAATTTAGTTGCAACAATATTATTTATATATATGAAGTGTGGTAAAAGTTAGTAAAGTGTATAGTTTTTGTGAAATGTTGTATTTGGTATAGATCCTGCTGTCATTTCTTATTCAGTGTCATTGGGTATTTCAGCATCACTCAAAGCAAAAGGTTAAGGTTACTCATAATCTAAGTTGGCTTTCCTCGACCTTTAGAAAATTGGATTCTTCTTATACAAGAAGCATTTCTGCAGTGTCCAGGAAATCACCGGACAAGCTCATATTTTATGAGGGCTTGGCCTTATTTTTGGTGTGTGTGCACTTTTGCAGTTTAACATTTTTTTGAGCGTTACACATGGTCTGCCTTCAGAATACTTCCATGTCCTCAAGCAGATGGAGGACAGCTGCAAAGGAGAGTAAAGGCACCACTTCACAGAATGTATCTCACTGGAAACTTCAAGAGGAAAAAATGGGGCAGTACTGTACCAATACAGTAAATTCCCATTTTTTCTCTGTTTATTCCTTCATTCTTTGATCCTCTCCCTGAAAGCACTATCCCAAGTTTCTTAGATAAAAGTAATCCATTTTTAAAATTCTCCACTCTAGTAAAACTTCCGAATATGAATAGAAAACTTCACCAAAGATGGAATAACAGATTCTTTCCCTCCCTTCCAAGGCTAAATACAAACCGATACCAATTCAGGTCATGCCAAAGCCATCCAATGATCCATCAATCCCTTGAGCTACAAAACACTAACTCTTTCCTATGCCATTATGAGGCAAAATACTTGGCAGGACAACCATACTAAACTCGTGGATGTTAGAACACTCAAAGTTAACTTTAAATAAAATTCCTTAACATCAGCACAGCAGAGCTACGCTCATTACACAGGCTGAAAGCAGCACAGCAGGAATACAGCTTTTAGATTATTCTGCTGTTAACTTTGACAGCAAAGAGCTGCTTGTCTTGCTTAGTATAAGCCAAAAATATTCAGTGTAGGCCATCAAAAGATAAAACTGCAGCAGTGCCTTTGAATTCTTTTTCTGTGAAGATTCTAGCAACTCTCAGCTGCTCTGTAACTGAACAGTGCATCACACGTACTGTGGTGCAATTCTGCTTCAATGAAGCAGCATCTGAGAAGCCCTTGTAAGGGGCTCCTTGTAAGGTTTACTCCTTGTAAGGGAGTAAACAAACTTTGACAGAGACAACTTCATTTTGGCAGAGAACTACAAAACCTGTTTTTGCATGAACGTCTCTAACTCTTTAAAGAAAAAGCATAGTTAAAGCATAAGGAGGATACTGAGAATCCTTAAGGTTCAGTCAAAGGAAAAAAGAGCCTGCTTTTTCAGAAATTTTTCTTTGTTGTCTATCCCAAGTGTTTTCAAAACAAAAAGGATGGATGACCATACTACATGGTCAACAAAAAGAGGAGAAAAGTATAAACCCTCTATTATAGATTCCTTTTTCTTCCATTATGGTCATAGCCTCAGGAAGCTCCCATATTTAAGACTGTTAAAATTATTCAATGATTCCTTTTTTCTCTTTATAGTATAAAGTCAACATGCATGCCATTTATTCAAACACAAATGAAACCAGAAAAACATACATGGAATGAATTTTTCCTTCTTGAGGGAGACTCTTCGTTTTTCATTCTTTCTTGGTGTTGCAACAAAATTTTAAGTTGGTTAACTAGAAGAGATAAAAACCATTATAACCAATAAATAATTACTTTTTTTCATCAAAATTAGTATAACTTCTAACAATGTTTTAGCCATTTGCTTTCAGAGCAGTCTTACCTGCATGACTGTGCTGGAGTTCCTGACTGGCTGCAGTCCCACAGTCGTCACTGGCCCTGTCTGCATTGTCACTGTCCTCATCCACTGAGGACTGGTCAAATCCAGTGCCATCACCTTTTGCCAAGGCATGTTTCAGCTGAGAGATGCTTTCACTGGCACGCTCTAAAAAAAAACCAACCACATCATTAGCCACAAGAAACAACAAAAAAGAAAGGATTTACTGGCTATTATTTTAAATGGGAAAAAACATGAGAGAACTACAAGCATTTAGCATGTGTCTGGTTTGACTACTTGACCTAAACTCAGCCACTGGAAGCAATTATCTAATACAAACAGCCAAAAAACCTATATAAATACTAATTTTCCAGAGAAGAGCTAAACATAGCATCTTAGCCCCTCAATACATTAGGACTCTACAGCAGCACAAGTAATAATATACTTGACCCTAAAATATTTCCTAGCATATGCACCTTCCATACTTTTTAATGAACCTAATGCTCATGCTACATTTTCTACAATATGCAAGATTGGAAACCAAGAAAAATATTTTTGCATTTTAGTGATACCACTACACATTATTACAAAGCAACATGTCACACAATGAAACAAATACCTGAGTAAATAAAGTAATAACTCAGAAAACCAAGCCACCATAAAATAGTTATGAAATAAAGACCAATCACTTCTGAACAGCATGAAAAATAAATAACAACACACACTATTCTAGAAAAAACACCCAACAAACACAACAGAAAACCTCTATCCACGTAAATATAAATATTTTCAAGAACTGACTTACTGACAGATGATACAGTAAAGGTCTTATCTAATGTTCAATATATTTTTTCTTTGTATTCTTTTCTAATTTTTTTCTTGGATTCAGCTGACTTCACAAAAATCATAAGCATATTTCAAACAGTCAAAATGTAGTAAAACAAACCCAAATACCATTTACAAGGCAATGACTCAGAAAAGAAGGGTTTAGGTCAAATATTTCACTTTTGGCATACTTAAGCTCTTCTTCCTTTCTTGAGCATTCCAGGATGCTATGAGGGCAGAAGAGCTAATTGAGAAATGGCAGAAGTAGCTCACTGATGCAATGGCTTAGATATTTAGCAAACTATGTTGCAATTATTTTTTGTCAAGAAGTGTTCAATGTCATTTAAGTTGTCATGTGGTGTGTCATCTGAGAGCATTAATGTTTCTACATTTCCCCATTCCCTGCAGATGTCTGCCAGAGAACCCCAAAGTACCAGTATTTGCTCTCTAGCCAAGGGACAAACAACAGAACAAACCAAACCAGAACCAACCAAGCCCATATATACTGGTTTTCCCAGAACTTCTCTCTCTTTGTAGTATTACAGCTTCTGAACTCCAAGCTATTACTTCATCCACAAAGATAACAGAGATCTTCTTACACTCTGTCCTCTTTCCCCATAAACATATAGGCCAGTAGTAGTGAACCACAATAAAACCATTATCAATGGCACACTGATGCCAATTTTTTTTTGACAACACTTTCCCACCTCTGAAATAATGTCACCATATTCTAGAAAGCATCATCATCAAGTATTTCCTTAAATTTCTTAAAATCTTGCCTATTTCCAAACTACTGATGTTGCTGTCATAAGCAAAACACTCTCCACTGGGAAACTGGGAATTAGGAGGTCCCAGTGGTGTGGCTTTACAGATACAAGAAATCCAACACTTAGTTCAGTAAGAGTTGAACTGGATGCCTAAAAGAGAATAAATACATGACAATATTTTTTATTTCCAAAGTAAGGAACATAATTTTGGGCATTAGGATAAAAGACAGTATACCAAGAAGCGGAAAGACTATGTTTGTTGTTTCTTACAATGTAAAAATATTCTTTTTAAATAGTAAAGAAATTTTAAAAAAC
Source organism: Melospiza georgiana (assembly GCF_028018845.1). NCBI lineage: Eukaryota > Metazoa > Chordata > Aves > Passeriformes > Passerellidae > Melospiza > Melospiza georgiana. The sequence goes on along the minus strand of NC_080432.1, from coordinate 45,359,208 downwards.
CACTGTGGATGCAAACTACAGGACAACAAAGAACATGATTAATTTTTTAATGAATTAAGAAGCAATTAATTTTTAAGTCTCCCCAATTCCATCTAACTGTTTCAGTTAAGCTACTCCTGTAATAGTATATTTTATAGAAACATAGCCTCAAGTGAAAACATACTTCAAAACCTGCTCACACACAGCACTATGATTTGCATATCAAAATCAATCAGCACCTGTGTTTTCAATGTCTGAACAAGACTCTACAAATAAAATCCAAACATGTATTCCTGTTCTATGCTAAAACATCATTGAAGTGCTATTTCCTATTGGAACAGCTGATGATATAATTGAATTTGGACTCATGTGGATTGAAACTTCAAAAAAACCCCAAAAACTTACTATTAAGCCCTTTGGTTTTCAGTGTTCAAAGGATCTGAGATGATTATGAAAAATGACAAGCTAGCACCCAAATCTGATGGATCAAACTCAACACATAAAAAAAAAAAAAATCATCAGTGTAACAATAATTTGACGCTGAAGTCAAAACAGGAAAAAAAATCCAGAAGGCATTGAGTCAGTTTAGCATTGCCTAAACAAGAGATGTTTTCTCAAGCACTAGCACAGAGCTCTTTTTTTAAAGAGTACTCCTTTAAATGAAAGCACCAAAGCTACCTCATTCATGGACTCGGAAATGCCATAGAAAATACTCTAGGAGCAAAAGAATCAATCATCCAAAACAACAGAATTGCCTGAAAGACATGGAAAATAACTCCAGCTGGTAGAACCATTAAGCAGCATAAATTGAAGAAAACAAATAGCAACTCTATGAAGAAGTTGTCACCCAAACCTAACAGTCTGGTTCTAATAATGCCTACAAGAACATGAAGTTACTGGCTATAAATTCAACAAACAGCATGACTTGCGGATATCTCATGGTTCCCAATCAGCAAACAGCCTTAGAAAAATAGAGAAGGAATTACACTGATTCTTTAGGTCTTAAAAAAACCCTGTAGAATTTTTGTGAAACAGTAACTGACAAAACAGACAATTAGACACACTAGTGAAAGCAGAAAGATTATAGACACTTAAAGAAAACTTTCCTGTCCAAAATAAGATCAACATTTGCTTCAATTGACAGCTAAAAACCTAAAATATTATACCATATATCTTTTCAGTCAAGTAAGTGCTGAAAAATACGGAAACTGAGAATTTGGTTATAGGGTTTTTTGTATTTAGCACATCTTGGAACTTTACTTCCCATTCTGACATCCAGCTCTTCTTCTTTCTTGGCTGCCAAACACAGGCATGCTACTGTGGAAGTAACATAGTATATGGCAGTTTTGACACTAAAAGTGTCCTGTCTATCCCTACCTGTGCTGCTAGGATTTTACATGCAGCAACGAGCAATACCAGGCTGTTCCTTAGTCAGGCCTCAAAAGATCCCAAGATGTGTGAAATGCTCAGCTGTCCTACAATATCAAATCCTTCTGATTTGGTTTCTTGGTCTCCTTTTTTTATGAGAAATAGGTAATTTTCAGCATAACTTTTACCAGGTTATCATCTTTAAAAGCACAGCTGCAGCAGTCATTTTCACAAGTTCCTATACCAGCCCTTTCTGCAGAGCATTAAGTATTTGCCTAAGTTCTAGAAACCCTCACATGTGAAAACCTCATTGCCAAGTTCCTTGTGGCAGATTCCCCACCTTTAAAAAAACATTTTATATTCAGAAGAATATAAACAGAAACACCTGCCAAATAAAAATAAAAGGCTTAAGCAAAAAAAAAATTAAGAATGTAATTCTAAGCTGCTTCAGTGTGACAGCTAACTTGTAGTGATGGAAACTGGGCCACATACTCACTTCTCCTAAGATGGCTTTGACTTCCCATCTCTCCTGTTTTATTTTTGGAACCACATAAAACAGCCATAAAATGAAACTTTATTCAGAAAAATCTTATCTTGTCATCTGTTTCTCTTAGGGTTTCATCTCCATTCTCTGAAATTATGTAGGACACTGCACTCAGCAATGCAGTGGAATACAGAATGTATTTTCCACAATATCCTAAGACAGACTTGAGGTAGACAAGTGTATCAGGCTCAGTAACAATCCTAAAAAGGATTGTTTGCCCCTCCTTTGCTCCTGCTCTTTCACTGTCTCAGGTCCAACAGCGAGCCAGTGCTCTTTACTGAAGAGTCAGAAAACTCAGCATAAAAATATGAGCTGATAGTTCTCTGTTCAAGAAACCAGAAATATGCTCAAAACAAAGAACTGGACTCTAAATAGTCTTCTCAACGTACTGTTGTTAGCATAACAAGGGAAAGTCACAGGAAGGCATCACACTCTGCTCTTGGCAGTGGTGTAGTAGAAGGCCCATTGGATATTCACATTATGCCTGTCAATTTTCAGTTATTAATATGAATACAGCAGCTCACCACTTATTCTCATTTACAAAATATTTCTACTCCCTTGAGAACTTCTTATTAGAAATATTATCTCCTAAAGTTTTTAAGGTACATTTGAAATTGTCTCAATTATATAAAGTTTACACAGTAACCTAATAATCCCAACTGTACAAATACCATACTCTTAACTTAGTACTACACATAGCATTAAAGACTTCCATTATACAAAGTCAGGAAAAGCTACATTATAGAACCTCTGTTATTCATCAAAGCCTCTGTCGAGCTCTAAGACCAGTTAGGTCTTAATCAGGTTTTTTTGATCCAGCTTTCTGCCCTCTGGCCACCAGACTCAGTTTACGGAACACTCAGGCTCCCTGTCTGCTGAGGCATTTCATTTTGCAACAAAGGACACTTCACTGAAGTAATCAGTTGCTCTTTGAGAACTTAAACACCTTTCCATCAAACTGAGTAAGGCTGTAAAGTGATTCTTCTGGTGTCCAGCATGGGTGGAGAAAACCTGTTGCCATGAGCTCAGCCTGCCTCAAGATAATGTTAAGCATTACAGGCAGGTTAAGAATGCTGTATTTCAAAAACATTAAATAATGCCCAAAGCATGCCACATAAAATTGCAGAACCTGGATGACAGGGTCATCCCAATGGGGAGAAAAATCTCAAGCTGTATAACAATATAAGAGAAATAGGTATAGCATTAGATTTGACAACTTTGAGAGTAATGATGACCTATTTGTCCTACAGTAAATTCCTAACACTTGTAGTAATGATGTGGGAAATGCTTTACAGCTCAAAGGAGTTAAAAATTGTACATCACTGAGAGAAAAAAAAAAAAGAGGTTCTTTGAGAAACACAATGAAATTTAGGTTATATTGCCCCTGTATTGGGGTTGTTTGTGCATCATCATATTTATTTCTTCGTGAGAGGCGCCCCCAGATATATGAAATCAAAACTACCTTGGCATTGTATGAAAAGAAAATTCTTGTTTCCAAAATTGTAAAGGGGAAAGGCTCACCAGAAATTCAGGTTATGAAATTATTTAACAAATATAACAGATCCAGTGTAAGAGGATCCAGTCAGAAAAAGATAAAATGAAAATAAGTTGTATGAAGGGAATACATGCATCCAATGTATCCATTAGATATGGTCAGCTCTAACAGTCTCACACACAGTTAAACAGCCCTGATATTTGTCAGCCTAACTGTTCTGCAATGACTGTTACCTGCAAGTGTCAGGTAGCATTACCATGCCCATTTCATCTACAGGAAAAGTAAACACAAATCATTCCTCAAAGTTCTGTCTCGGAACAAAAGAAATCTATCGCTAATGTAACGAACTGACGCTGCTTCGAAAAGGAAGTAAAAAATATTTGCTGAGAATCGAGTATCAAGTAGCTATTTGAAAATGTTTCCATTGTTTTATTCTTGTTTCTTTCTTTTTTTGGCAACGTTGTTTCCCATGGCACAGGAAACATCCCAACAGGCCGTGTGGGGGTGCTGTGCTCGGAACACAACTTTTCGCACCGGCAGGTTCGCATACTCACAAACTATCCGCTGGCTTTCTTCCGAATTCGGACATTTACCTTGCCCAGTCAGTGACAGTCTGAAGGCAGGCAAGCCCAGGTGTCACGGTGACAGGTTCAGGAGCTCTCTGTCGGGCTATACACCGCGCTTGTGGGACAAAGCGGCACGTATGAAACCACTCGCTGACACGGGAAACAACCGCGCGCATCAGAATCCATTTGTACCCTCATCTTTACCACGACTAGAATCCGACGCTTCAAGGATGGCCAAAACCCTCACACGAACCAGCACCGCCCCCGGAGCGGTCCTGCCCGAGCCGCGTTACGGTCAGACGCGAGCGTGTCACGGCGAGAACGGCGCCCGCCATCGGCTGCAGGGACAGCCCGGCACAACTTCCCTGCTGCGCGCCCGTCCCAGCCCGGCCGGGGAGCTCCGCGGGGCGGGGGCAGCCACACGCCCGGGCGCCCTCACCCCGCGCCCGTGCCGCTCACCTCGGAGGCGCCTCTGGTACCGCTCCAGGGACTCCTCCAGGGCGCGCTCCCCGCGGGGCTCCCGCATCGGGACGCCGCTGGCCGCCGGGGAGCAGCCGGCGCTGCGCGCCGGCACCGGGGGCTCCCCGCGGCGAGGCTGGGGGATGGTAGTTCCGCCCGTTCTACCTTCCCGCCTTGGGCTCTCGGAGGAGCCACCTGCGGGGATCTCTCCGGCTCCTGGTGGCCGACCGTTGCCGTCGGCCGCCGCAGCTGAGACTAGCCACGCCAGGAATCCGTCGCGCTTCCCGATGGCGGGAATGCCGCCGCCGGGACTACAAGTCCCGGCATGCACCGCGCCGCCGGAGACAGAGTCCCCGCCCACCGCCCACCCCCGGCAACCGGGAAAGGGTGGTCGCCACAACCCGTCTCCCCTTTGTTGTGGATCGCGGCCGCAGTCGCGCCTGCGCACAGCACAGCCCGTCCGCCTACGCCCTCGGGCCTGCGACGGGCTCAGCGCCGGTCCCGCCACGGCCGGGGCGGATCGGAGCGGGAAGCACCGTTTACCTCCCGCCATCGCCCGCGCGGGGAGCGCCCGCAGCTCGGGGAGCGCTATTGTCTGCGGGCGGCGCAGGCGCACGCGGCCCCGCCGCCGCCGGGCCCCAGCGCGTGCGCAGTGCGGCGCGGTGCCGCGGTGCCGTTAGCCGCCGCTATGTGCAGGGAATAACGCCGGGGCCGTTGCCAGAGGGACACCGAGCGCTCCGCCCTCGCTCCCGCATCCCGCGGGATGCCGGCCCGCTGAGCACCCGCTAGCGACGGCCCCTCCCCGGCGCGCGAGCCTCCTCGGAGGGGTGAGTGAGGATGATGCTGCTGCCGCCGCCGCCCTGGGCTGCGGGTCGGGCGGGAGCCGTGGCGGGGAGAGGGGCCGCGGTCCGCCCGGTGCCTATTGTGTCCGGAGGTGCCCGCCCGCCGGGACCCGCGCGGGCTGCGGCCGGCGGAGGGGGAAGCAGCACGGTGTGGGCACAGCCCGCTCCCCCTCCCCCGTCCCCGCCGGGCCCGGAGCTGACTCCGCGCCCCCGCCTCCCTTTCCCCTCGCCAGCGCCGGGCGATCGCCGGTGCCGGGGGGCATCCCGCATCTGGCATTCGGTGCTGCTGGATTTCGCTGCCCGCGTCTCCCTGCCCCTTCGCGCCCGCGGGGCACCCCCGGCACACCCACCCCCGGGGCTGCGCAGCCTCCCCTCCCGCGGGCGGATTTCCGCGGTTCCTGCGGAGACGTTTCCAGAGGTTTAATTTTTTTTTTGGGTGACCTTCTTTCACTGCCTGCCCCGGGGCTGGAGGCAGCATGTTTCTCCAGATTTAAAAATCAGTGACGCCCTTCGACTGGGATGCGGCGTTTCCCCCCATCTTCTCAAAATAATGTCTTCTGTGAAAGGGTGATGGAGAAAATCTGCGGGTTTCGCCTTTTCTCGTATTGCGTATTTCCAGCCGACGAGTCAGGTCCGCTGCTTCCCAAAATATCCTACCGAAGGCGTGAGCTTTTCCTTTTTCCAGGCGCTTCCCGGGAAAAACATGAAATCAGGGTTTTTGTCCCCGGCGGCGAGGAGCAGCCGGGCCCACTTTGTGCGCCCGCCGCGGGGACGAACGGGTTACTGCGCTAACAAAAACCCGATGGCGATTCTCGAGCAGAAAGCGGCGTCGGGCGGAGGGAGCGGGCGGGAGGGGCGGAGCGGGGCGGGGGCGCGCCCCGGGGCAGCGGGGCCGGGAGCCGGGAGCCGGGCGGGCACGGCGAGCGCTGCCTTCCAGCCCCGCCGGCCGCCCTGTGCTGAGCGCCTTTCCAGCGCAAGCCGGCAATTAGCCCATCAGTGCTCGCGGCTTGATGGAAAAAAAAAAAAAAAAAAAAAAAAGAGATGTAGATGGTATGCTGATGAGTTGTGTGTACATAAGGATTGCGTTATTGTGACAGGAGATTAGATAGCATCCACTGATCTGCACTTGGAGGAAATTATTTTCTTCCCTGTGAAAGCAAAGGTACTCATAAAATATTTAAGTACTTTGAAAGAATAAAGCCTGTTCTAGCTCTTGGCCCTAGGCTTGCGTCTGCAAAATGATATGTGGGATGGGACAGTTTTTGTAAACTGAACGGAGGAGACATGATTACATATGCTGTGATTTCCTATGATTAATTTCCTCTAGGAATTACTTTATGTCCAGATGCTGAGAAGTCTGTCTTGCTAAACTCTGCTGATATGGAAGCTCCTCAACTTTCAACTTTATTTAACGAGGAAAAAGTTAAACATAAACACTGCAAAGAATCTCACTTCATTCTTTGATTAACAGTATTTAAAACACTTTTTCAAATACTTTTTCACCTTCATGTAAATGTTCTGTTCTTGTTGACTTTTTTTTTTTTCCCCTTTGTCTGATGGAGGTTGGGAAGGCTGGCTGAATAAAGAGAGTAGTGCAGCTGGGGATACAAGGAATTTTGTCAAAATCTCAAGAATCTTGAAGTTATTTGGAATGGATCAGATTAAAATGCTTTCTTTAATTCTTTTGAAGAGAAGCCTTCTAAGTTGTTACCAAACTTTGGCATGACAGTGCATTGTTTGGGGAGTGGATTTGACATATGACTATTTCCCATATCTAATCTGAATTTTGAAAAAAACAATGGTTTATTTCTGTATTGAGTTTCATCTGCTGTGATGGACTTGACAAGCAAAATTTCTTAAAAAGTCTGATGATAACATACAAGCCAGAAAAACTCCAGCTTATGAAAATGGACTGGAAAAGTCTTATGTTGATTGTAGGTGAGAGCTTGGAAACTTCGTTAAATACCTGGAACGAAACCCAAGGCATGAGAAGTTGCAGAAATGGATTTTGCAGTACCATGTCCAGTTCTTGGCATTGCAGGGAGAAGGTATTTAATGTATATTGATACCGTAGTATCTCCTTGATTCAGGACAGTTTCCATGTTAGCACTGCTTTTCTTAGCTTTGCAGGCAGAATGGAACTGAGGCACAACAGATTGTTTTTACTTTAGCTAGAAAGCAAAGAAAAGCTGTGAAATTCTGGTTTTCCTTTAGAAAATTCTGAACTGAGGCATCAGATATGGAATATAGGAGATATGGCATACAGGAGATTTTCTAGAAGTAAATTCTCTCTACTTCTAGCACTTGTGAGGTTGTAAAGGAACACAATGGCACTTCCCCCTGTTTGAAGAATATGCATAATGCAGTAAAAATGGATTCTGTTGTGACCAAGAGACTGCAATTTGAGAAAAGGAAGTTGTTTGTGACTGAGGGATGGAGCTTCAAGTCTGCTGGCTGGGAGCTGGGCTTGGATGTGTGTATCTCCTCTAAAATGCACATTTTCCCTGTGCTGATTGAGCCTGTGGGAGCCTTCCATTGTCTGTAGGTTTGTAATGCTCTCACCAAAGGCCTGCGTGTCTTCGTTCTAGTATTGATCCGTGTGTGTATCCATGCGTTTTCGAGGGACTGTTCTACTGAGAGCAGCTTCCTTCAGTGCTCAGTGCTGATGTTTCCCTGGATCACAGTCCAGCTAGGGCATTCAATGGGGCAGGTGTCATGGGGAAAAGTAGTGTGTGATGAGGTGACTTAAACTGTAACAGAATGCATGCAAATAAGGGTGGGAAGAGAATTGCTTAAACAACTTCATGTATGTCTGTTGTACAGTTATACATTCAAAAGAATACAAAAATAAATTGTAAATGCCTATTTCTGTTCTGTGGTTCAGTTTCTCTGACCCTACCATCAAAAAGCTGGGAGGCCGTTTTTGTTCTACAGGTGCATTTGTGGGTAGAGTGATCTTTTTTGTTAAAATTGTGTTTGACCTTCAAAAAACCCTTATATTTTAAATTGGTATGTATATAATTTTTTTTCATATGTCAAAACCAGCTTGTCCTAGAGGTTTTAAATAAAAGCCACAATCATATTTTAGTAGATTGCTGATGTAATTAGATTTCAGGTGGAGAGACCTGTGTTTGGGAATGTGTTCAGTGCTGCATCGCTGAAATTAAGGTGTGTTCTGCTGGCTCCTAGATTGTGGGGGAGAAGTAAGGGAGTGGGGTGGATGTTAAAGAGACTGACTAGTTGTTCTCCTATCGTAATGGCTCTGTGTGGAGTATCCCCAGTCACTCCCTTCTCTTTGGGTTTGGTACAGCATGGCTGCACTGCTTTGTTGCAGTGACTCTGGTAGTTTACAAAGTACATGAGAAGTTAATTCACTCCACTAACCCAGGAGAACGCTATTTCTTTTCTTTTTGTTTTGCTCTTTTTTTTCTCCTTCCTCCCTTGGATTAGCAAATTGAATTATCTTATTGTGTGGTCAGCTGAGTGCCAGAGCAAGTACACAGAACGGGGTCAGCAGTGTCAAGCCAGGGAGAGGGGAATACTCATTTTTCCAGTAGCAAAGATAGATTTAATCTGCTTTACTGTCCTGTATGGCTGTCCCCTGCACCATTAAAGGCTGCTGTGGTCAGACAGGAGGTGGGTTATGTATTAACCCAAGAAAACAAAAAAATAAGATACTGGGTTTGTTCTGATACTCTTTATTTGGGGTCCTTGATATGTAAAATGTCCACAGCCACAGACTAAACATTCAGAACCTATCTCTGGAAGAAAAAAAACTTTCTCTGTAAAGTAAATGTAAAAAAAGGAAGGACGAGTAGTTCTGTTAAGCATTGTGGCCTTTGTACTAGGATAAGCAGGATTTTTGGTCCAGGCTAATGTTGGTATCTTCTTCTTTATGGAATTTAGGGATGTAAATTTTCAAGTATTTTCATAGTTTTATCTCTTCTATTTACTAGTTTTGAAGTATGTGGGTTTTGTGAATTGTAGGATGGTTCTAGTAGGAAGTGGTTTTGAGAAAGAGTAAGTTTTTAAATTCAAAACAGAGATTAAAACATAGTTTTTATTTTTATTCCTTGAATAGAATGTGATAAATTTTTCACATGTGAGCCCAGCAAAGCCCAGCTTTGTTTCTCCTTCTCTTTTTCTCCTCTGATAAACTGTTAGTGAAAAAATAGACTTTTCCTTAGCTAGGTGCTTTTCAGAGCTTCGGCATCACCCCCTGGTGGGTCTAGTGGGCTGACTCAGATCCAACAACTGCAGCTCCCTTCCTGTCTTGCTCCTTTGGTTGGTTTTGCTTCTTTTATTGCAAGGTTTGGTGTTCTAATAGACTCCTATATTACTTGTTTCCATTCTCTTGAACTGAAATGTTTTATATTCTGATCTAGTCATTGAAACTTAAGAGGGTATTGTCCTTGACAAATAGCTGAGTCTTCTGCAGTCTGTGTGGTGCATTTTCCAGATCTCATTTTGTACTTCATTCCAAACAAAATTCTGGTTCTGCTCATTTTATTTCTTTCCAGGAAGAACTGCAATTATTGAGCTTTTCAGAGATATAATAACAGAAGTGGTGCCACTCCCTGGCATTTCCAAGATGTTTCTTTGTGCACAGGGTATTTAGTTAGTCTTCAGCTGTGGCATACGAAAAACTTGTAATCAATCCATTAGCAAGTCATTATGGTCTGAAAGTAGTAATACACCCAGTGCATTTAATCAGATGTACTTGCAACTTTTCCCTCAAAATTACATGCCCAAATAATTTTGTTGATGATCTTTCTATTCATTTGCAAATATTTGCCCATCTAAATATGCATTCTATTCTGTGTTCAAAACCAAAGCCTTTTCAGTATTGTCTTATTTGTCTTCTCAAAGTGGATTGCACTTCAGAATTAGGAAGAAAAATGCAGGAAGTTAAGAGTGTCACGATACCTTTTCAGTTTTCTCATGAACGTACTTCCTGCTTTCATTAATCCTACCTTCTCTCCTCCCTACCCTGTAACCTAGCTGATTATTTAGCCCTATGGAACCAGATCATCACAGGAGTCTTGATGTCAGGAATAATTCTACTTAACTTCACAATGTCATTTACTAACCCAAAAACACTTAAAGGGTAATATTGTAGCTTTACTTCTCTTTTTTTCCCCTTTGGAATCTTCCTTAAAATGGCCACATAGATGGACTTTTGTTCTGATTTGTACCCATTATCTTTTCTCCAAGAATAGGTATAACCTGGTGCCAAAGGAGAGTTGAAAAGAATGCAAGCAATATTTCTTGCTTTCTGCTGAGGCATTGCTAGCCTCCCATCTATTTTCTCCTTCAAACTTTTGGATAAGGTGTAGGTTCTGTTAAGGATTGTTCCTTCCACTTGGTCTTCATTTCTTCAATTGAGTCTTGAATAGGCAATTCAGTAAAAATGACCTAATTTTTTATTCATGTTCAGCAATATATCAGCTTAATTAAATAATTAAAGTCTTGGTTTTCTACAATTTGTTTTACTGCAAAAAAGCTGTCCCAGTTTTTTGAGAATAATGATGATTACTCTTCTGATCATTCATGTCCTCTTTCTTTAAGTGGTCATGTTTTCTTTTTGTTGTACTTGGTTTTCAGGGGGTATAGTCGGGTGAAATAAGGGTGAATAAGTCATTCCTTCTTGTAGGAATGACTCTTTGAGGTGATTCATGAGTCAAAAGCTCAGCTTGAATTTTAGTTTTAAGTTGACTGTGACACTGGCTATTACAAATATTTTTTTTTTTAATTTTAAGCAGAAATTAATCAGGAAGCCTTTAAGGAGCCACTGGGAACCCAGAACTTGTTAGCTTTTGCATTAGCAAAGAGTTTTGAAGAACAATATTAACTTATTGACGTAAGAATTATGGAACCTGTATATTTTTTTCATGTTACAGATATACTGGCTTTGGTGATCATTGTGTGTTTGTTTTACTTTTACAGTTCTTATTGATAAACATAATAAAAGGTCTTTTTCAAAAACTGTTTTTATTCTAAGTGTTGTGCAGTCATCATGCTCTCATAGTCATTTAAACATCATGCTGATTATTTTATTGGGCCAGATTGGTGATAATTGAGTAGAGCCTTTATTTTGATGAAGTCATTGTAGACTTGAATCTTGAACAGCCTTAGTGAAATTAATTAGTTCTAAGTATGCCATAATTCCTGCCTCTTTGTTTAGGTAAGTGTTTTTAGTTTCAGCTTCTGGCATTTTGATCACAAATTCTGTGGCATGTTTTTAATGAATCAAATCTTAATCAGCTTTTAAATTCACCTTGTGATCTCTTTTTAGACAAGCTCCAGTCCTAATATATTACAAGGAATCCCGTGCCCAACTGTTGCTGAGTGCTCTGAGAGGTGCAATTGCATGCCCACTGTCAGTCCCACAGATGCCACATTACGTGGCATGTCCGAGAGGCATGAATTCCTCAAGGTCTGAAATGAATATTGGAAGCATATGAGTGTTTTTCATGTGAAAACAGATTCCTGATGAAGAGAAATGTCTCCAGTTGTTCTGTGGAGAGCTGCAATGAGGCTTCTGATGAACATGCTTTATTTTTTGGGGTTTTTTTTGTTGTTTTTTTGGTTTTTTTTTTTCTTCTGTAGATAGTACCGTGTGGCTTTGTTCTCTTCATTTTTTGTCATAGTTGGAGAACAGTAAGAAAGATAATGTTGCTGGCATAGAACTGAAATTAGTCAGTAGGATATAGTCAGTAGGAGTATTATGGAAAAGAATAAATATTTCAAAGAAGAACATTACCCAAAACCAAAACAAAACTAGCAGAAAAGAACACTAATAATAAGCAATGGAAGAATACGTTTGCACAAAAAAGTCAGGTTGAACTTAAGCTTGGATATAAATTGAGTCAATCACTTGAAGGCCCAGATATGGTCACAAACTTTTTTAAAATTCTTTTTAAAGTTTGACAATAACAATACTTGAAATAAGGTAGCCATTGCAGAAAATGTATCATTGTTTCTGTAATCATAGTTTGCCACTTGATGCCAAATCTTTATACCCTGTGGGGTTTTTTTTGGCTCTTTTTCTCATTCTGAATTTTATTTTTGGCTTCCTTGAGCATGGGTAAGTTTCTGTCTGTCCCGGTCTTACTGCAGTCAGTGGCTCTTCAGGTGCTGCAGGTTACATCTGTGGATGGCAGGATCTGTTTTTACACAGCAACACAGAGCCCCATATAATTCTGTTGCATTATATTCTTTAGCTTGCTGTAAGAAGTTTATTGCTTGTCATTAACCAATGTTTTCTTTTTCCATTTTCCTGAACTAAATACTACTTTCTCTAGTATTTGAAACATATAAATAACACATAATTGTCTTGCATACTGGATGCAAACACATTTTGCTTTTCTCCATTTTTGTGGCCTGAGTGCATTTTCTTTAGCACACTTTATTGGCAACTTCAGCTGTCAAAGTTAAGTGTGTTAAGTGTTGTGTTGTTGAAGCTGCAAATAGCAACAGTCACCTTCCCCCTTAGGGCAGACTGATACTCCAGAGTCTGGTTTGTATTGAACTCTTGGAGGATTGTCATTGCACGGGGCTTGTTTCAAAATGCTGCCTGGTTACTGGCTTTGAGGAGGTCACTGTTTGTGACAGAACAAGGAACTAAGTTATGTAGCCTTTCAATCACCTTTCAGTACCTGCATGTAGTTAAGTGTTTTAAAGGTTTTTTTTTTATTCATCAGGGCTTGAGTTCTAGTGTATTCAGAAGTGAGAAATTTCTTTCTGCCAGAGTTTTTGATGTTGCTTTTGGTCTTAAATTTTACTTACCTCGTTTATATACCCACACAATAACCATTTTCAATTGGTTTGGCTAATATAGCTGGGTATTTACTTGAATATCCAACAAGATGAATTCCTTTAGAAGTCTGGACAGACTATAGCATATAATAAAGTCCTTTGAAATGTGGCAGTAAAAATAAAGGCTGAACCATCAAGACAACTGAATCAGGAAGTCATGAGTTATTTGTTGTCCAGTTTAGGCAAATGGAAACCTTTAATTTAATTTAAAAGTATGAATATTATCAAACATACTGCTATTTTTTGCATGGTAAATGAAATTAATTCAAACAGCATTGTGGGACAATACTAGTTTAAAGAGGTTAAGATCCTTGCATTCTTGGATTCTTTTCCTTTGTACAGTTTTATTGCAAAACCAAGAAAAGCATTAAGCCTTGCTATTTTTATCTTTTGTGGTTTTTGAGGGACAATGCCATTGATCTTAAAAAAATTATTCAATAATGTCCATGTATTGTTTTATATATATAGTTATTTCCATAGGAATTCTTCCTTTCTATTCATGATACTTATTCACATTAGGGATGACGAAAACAGATTTAGAAGACCAACATGAGATGAGAGACTAAGGATTTGATCATTGGGTGTCATATAAAATATGGTTGAGCAAGTGAAAAAATAATAAAATTACACACTGAAACATTTAACAAAGTATATAGTTTTAATCTCTAATGGATAAATATTAAAAGCTACTTTATATTTGAATAGAAAGCACTGGACCAGGTTGCCCAAGGAAGTGGTGGATGTCCCATCCCTGGAGGTGTTCAAGGCAAGGTGGGGCCCTGAGCAACCGAGTCTTGTGGAATGTGCCCTGCCCATGGCAGGGGGTTTGGAGCTTGATGATCTTTGAGGTCCCTTCCCACCCAAGCCATTCTGTGATTCTGTATTAATAGTCCTTACAATTCCTACAGATTTGTCTAAATAGAATAAGTCCTGTGAGGCTTAGGGGGATTTGGTGGAATTGCCTTGTGTTCTCATAGCAGCCTCAGCAGAGCTTGCTACTGGCTGTCCTGGTCCTGCCCTGTTCTCCCCTTTTCTGCCACTCTCACCTGCACAGCCTCGTCCCTTTTGCTTTGGTCCTGCCCCGGTGTGCAGCTTCTGGTCACCATTCATTTGTTCATGGGAGGGGAGAAGAGCACAAGAGTTACTGTGTGGCGAGCTGAACATTGAAACAGCCCAGCTCAGCTGCACAGGCACGTGTGGCCTGCAGCTGTGGTGAAGGGAGAAGTCCTGACTTTGTGGTTGGGGTGGGGTGAGAGGGCTGGGATCCTGGCAGCAGAGAAATGGCATGAGCTAATGTGGAACTACAGCTTCTTCACTTCAGCATTAGTTTGGTCAGGCTTAAAAGTGCCCCTTTGCCTGTCCACTGAATCTTCAACACTAGGATTTGAAAATAAGTCAATACTGTGAAGTTCTGGACATGGAAGCAACTCATGACAGGGTATCTTAATCTGAGTATTAGTGTTCTCAGTATATATTAATTAGATAGTATATATTAATTTTGCATAGTAACTGCTATTCCATGGCAGATGCAGGGAACACAAGGTACTTCACACAAAGTATGCTCCTTGAGATTTGCTGCAATACAAGTGTGTATAGAGGAGCTGCTAATAAGGAAGAAGTGCTACACTATAAATTTCACATCACATACTGTTCCTGTATTTATATCTTTAAATTTAATTAAGCTACCTTCCCTGTTTCAGCTAGTAAAACTTAGGCACAGGCTGCTTCCCTGTCATAAATTCTGCATACACTAGAATTTTACCAAATATTAAAAGTTGTGCAGAATCTGAAAATGTGTTTTCTTTCTCTCTAACCAAATCTGCAAAAATAACTGAAAAGCACTTGGAAGTGGAGGATAAATTTTGAATAAAAATCAGTCTTTGGAGCTCTGTTGTTCATAGAGGGTTTTTTAACTACTTAGAATGAAAATGAGATAATAAAGACTAATTGTTTTGTCATGATTATTCAGTATTCTTTTATTTTTTCAGCTGCCTTTCTGTCTGCAAAAGATTGCAAGTTGTTAGTTACTGGTGTATTCTAGACCAGCTATTTTCTAACTGTATAGTTCAACTTCTGTGGATGTATTGATGGACACAGTTGGACCATTATTAATGAAGCCTCTCTTTAATCCATTATGGTGTCTGTGTGTTTATCTTGCAATGCACTCATTTTGTTAAAAATGCTTGTGAGCCTGGATGGGATGGCCCTTAACCTGCTCATCTTGGGAACCAAGTACAGGGAATGTTTGAATTTTTTTCTCTCCCTCCCTCTAGTGTGCAGTAGTACATGGCTTGTGCAGTCAAGGCTAAAGGGAAAAGAAACCCCACTTCTGAAATTCTGGCATCATTGGAAAGCTCTTTGCCTTTGATTTGAAGCAAAGCAATCCTATTATGATAAAATAGAAAAATATATGCAGGAGAACGAGTAATGTCTGGTTTCTTAGGGATGTGTCCTGTATCCCAAACTGTACTGAATCTCAACATGTACATGGGCTCACTCTTGCTCACTCTTGGGGAATACAACTTGTTCTATTCCCCACAGTGTTCTGTGGGGAAAATAACTTGAGTGGCAAATGCCCTTCAAAGGCAGTGAGAGCACAAAGGAGCCATGTGAGCACAGGTCAGCCAGCAGGCTGTAAGGAGCTGGGAATTGTTGAACTTCTAGCACAGTGTTTCTAGTGGGACAACAGACTTGTTCTTTTGAACTTGTTCTGCTCAGCTCTCCATTTTCCTGAGAATGGAGCTTTGTAACTCTGAAATCTCCAGCTCTCTAAAGCTTGCTTTTGGGAGGAGCAATTGGTGGAAACAAAATGTTTGTTTAAGCCTTACTTCCTCAGATAACTAAAAATGGTTTCAGTGAGAGTTCTAATTGCTAACTGTGTGGTAGAAAAAGAATACATTTTTAAAAAAACCTGATGCACAGGAACTTCAGTCTGAACATGAGGAAGAACTTCTTCACTGTGGAAAGGTTATGGAGTCTCCATCACTGGAGGTGCTCAAGAACTGTCTGACACAATCCTGTGCCCTGTGCTCAAGGATGAACCTGATGGAACAGGGAGGTTTGACCAGGTGACCCACTCTAAGTCCTTCCAACCTTACCCCTTCCAAGATTCTGTGAAACATAGAATAATTTAAAGAATACAGGACGTGAATTGTTACAGCCTTTAACAATGGAACTCATCATGGTCTGTCTTAATCAACTTCTTATGGTCTGTCTTAATCAACTTCTTATGCTGTTGTCTATATTTAGTTCCATCTTAAAATGTTGTAAAATATTTTTGATTAACCGGAAGATTATTTCTCTACTGCAGCAGCATGGTCAGTCTTGCTTAACAAAGCAGCTGAGCTTAACAGAGTTTAAAGTATAATCTTTTTGTTGGAGACTTAAAATTAGTAACTTCTATATAATTGTGGGTAGTTCTTAAACTAAGAAAAGTCCAAGCCTTCAAACTTGTTCACTAAAGTGCAAATGAAAAGACAAGAAGCATGACTTGATCTCTTTTTGTGGATGGGGTTGCAGAACCACTTCCTCTTGTTTGGTGTGATGCTTGGAGAAGTATGTGCAGTTTGGAGTTCTTCCCATTTAGCCTTCCCTTTCACATCTCTCTCTTTTTTTTTTTTTCTTAAGGTGAAAAGTTACTGAACTTACTTACAATGGAGAATAAATCTATATAGATTTCCTCCCATAGATTCCTCCAGATTTCTCTCCATTGAAAGACACACATTCATTTAATAGCTTTTAAAAATATTTGTAGTATGATACTAATAAAAGCACTTTCCAGTGGTCTCCAAGTATTCTGAAATGAATCAGATTTTAATTGTAGCATTTTCCAAAATATATGCTAGTGTACTGAATCAAGTTTAAATGCCCAGTTGTTAGACAGGCTTATAAAGTCCACATGAAAGTAGTCTGCTTACCTAGCAGTGAGGACTCCTGATTGTGATTTAGTTGGTGGGTTGTAATCTACCTGCTCAAACAAGTTCTTGCATGAAAATGTTGAGCTCTATATGCATTTTATCTGTTAATTCTGAAAGTTTATTTTAATAATTCACTTTTAACTGTTTAATGATATTTAGTAAATAAGAAATAGTAGAAGAAATAGAATTAAGACTTACTGTGCTAGTAGCTACATTCCTGTTTGTTGGCTGCACACAGGAAAGGAGTGAGTAGGCACCACAAGCAGATGTAGAATAGCTTCTCTGTGGGGAAGCCATTTACATTTTAAAATCTTTGCAATAGGTAGAATGGATCATTAAAACCACAGGTATTCTTAGCATTTGTGCAAATGTCTTACCCTGCTTTCTGTCTTGCTGAAGTTCTAATACTGTCATTTTGACAGCTGTTTTTATGTGATCGTACATTGAGAAAGTGTTTGTTACATTTGGTACCTTTCAGTTTCATTTCATGGGAACAAGAGAGACGGCAGGACATACATAAAAGAAATGCCATATTCCGGACTGCGAGATTAGATTTCTTTTGGACTATTTGACTTCTGGTTGAAGAACCAAACAAATAAATTAAATATAAGGCATTTTAAGCCTTGTTCTACTCAGTTTTTATATGAATCTCCAGGAAGAGGACTTCCCATCAGAAAAAGATTAATTCTAAAAATGAAGTCTAATATTTTTGTCTGATACTGTAAAATACTGAAAAATAATCCGATCTCTTTGCATCAGTTACCATGCTAAGTTTTAAATAATTTTGATTTTAAGCTTGTCCTGATGTTAATTACTTTACAGAGTACCCATGTAGCGCAACATAATTATGGCACAGAATTATTTTTATGCTTTGTGCATGCACACACAGTGCCTCTCTTCAGACAGTGAAGATTGCCTAGAGCAAACATCTCTTGCAACTTTAAGGCTAAAGTCTGAGCTTTTGCTTGCTTTGTAAAATAAGTTCATCCAACTTTTTTTTTTCTTTTTTTTTTTTAATGTAGGGCTTGTGTTACTGATCTTGGAACAAACAACACAGTGTATTTCCAAGAAAAATCCATCTGTGGACTTGGCTGTCGAGGGTAATTGTAAAAGGCTCCAAAGCATTCCAAAAGGGAGAGGATAGAATGTATCAACTATTTTGTGTGGAACATGATGAATGTTTTTCATGTTACAGTGGAGATGTACAGGAGAATAATAATTGAATGTCTTTTTAAGTTATGTGTTTGTATTGCTATGAAAGGATGTGGAAATTGGTAACTTTGATATGAAGAATTGTCCTCCATCACTTCCACTTTCAAGTTCTGTGTACTCATGCATTATGTCAAGATGTAAATGGGAATTGAAAGGAGAAAGGTAGATATTAAAACTACTTTAATACATGCTTTTCTTTGGAAATTAAACTTATCTTTATGCTCAAAATAAATAATTCTTAGTATGAAGGAAGAAAAAAATTGCATTGCCTTGAATGTAATTTAATCTTACTAAGTATCTTGAGTCACAAGCTAAACCCCATATATTTCACAATTTTGGGGAAAGTGAAATCACCACCCTTGGGAGGTTAAGAGGTCCAGTTTTATTTGCAAGATGCTATTTGTTTTTTTCAGTTTTTTTCAGTGCTCAGGGCTGTGGTCAGTACTTGGCCAGTGCAAATAAAACCACCTCATCACACACAGCCTACAAAATCACTTGAAGGCACTCTGAATAGGAAGTGGAAGAGGAGGACTTGACTGCTTCTTTTAAGATTGCATTCTGCCTGAGTGCCATGCCTGATTTGTGTTTGTTTATTTATTTATTTTCCTATTTGGTAATCTTAGCAATAGTGTAGTCTGATGTGGAATAGAGGGAAAGGAAGGATTTCTGTAGCTTTCATCAAAGGGAGCTTTTTCTCAAAGATGATTTGGTTATGATTTCTTTGGCTGGCTTGCCACAATAGTTTCTAAAGGCTATTTATCAGCCTTTTTAAATTAGCATACTTGGTATGTCAGTCTCTCCAGAGATGACCTCTTTTTACCACGTGAAATAGGGAATTTTTAAAATAATTTCTTTTATGAAATTCCTTAATGTGAATGAGAGTGGTAGACAAAAAATGAACACTCGTTTGTTTGAACATAAATTAAAGTACTCTTATAAGCAGTTATTAGCATTTATTTTAGCTGTTTATTGATAGCAGGTTTTGGAAGGTATTGCTGTTCAGTGTGGGGAGGCTGCAGAGAAGTACATTCACAAGAAATGATTTTTTGTTAATGATTGTAAAGATTAGGAATGCAAAATTAGCTGTTTCTGTAATAAATGCAAAATGTCATTATTGTCTGGTATCAAAGAATAAAACAGGATAATTTTTAACATCTTAATCATAGTGGCCAATAAGAGAGTAAGTTTTAGTGTTTAGATAGGATAATTAAAAGGAAAAATTCAATCTTCAGGTACTTCTCAGTACTATAAGAACAATGTATGTATAAAAAGGCTTGTGATTGTTGTGTAAGACTGTATTCATGTACAATACCAGTCCTAAGCAAAGTTTTCTAATCAGGCTAAGGATTTGCTTGTTTACCAGTATTCTCTATAAAGATAACCCAGTATTTTATTTTTTTGTCGAATTGGTGTAGGACTTCATTTCAGTCTGCTGTTCCTAATGCCATTTGATCTCTTAGTTTCTACTAGGGATTGTGGTATGTTGTTTCTTTTCCCCCTTAACAGCTTCATAATTTATTTTTCTTTTGGGGGTAGTGACTTAGCCACTTCACCTGCCAGTTCCCTCTGGACTTGCATGTCTTTCATCAGATTCAATTGACTTGTGCACTTTCAGGTTCTTTAGGTGGTCTTGACCCTCATCTCTTACAGTGGATGGTTTCTCATTCTCCCAGTCCCTGCCTTTGTCTTTTGTGACATGGGTGATGTGACTGGAGCTTTTACTGGTGAAGAGCAAAAAAGTGGTTGAGTGCCTCAGCCTTCTCCATATCCCAGGTAACTAGGTCACTCTTTTCTCCAAAGAAATTTTTCTTGTTGTGCTTGGCATCACTGGCCAGATTATTCCATTAGGGAACTAGCTTTCCTTGCCTGATCCGTGGCTGTTCATATGGTTTTTCTGCCAAGCTCCTTATTCTTGCTTCAGTCCTCTGTAGACTTCTTTTCTGAGTGAGTTTGGGTTTGTCCAGAAGCTGCTTTTCATCTATGCAGGTCTCCTGGCAAATCTGCCCAACTTCATCTCTATTGGGATGCATGACTTCTGAACTTAGAGGATGTGATCCTTGAATATTGATGAGCTTCTTGAACCCTTCTTCTCTTCAGGGCTATATTCTACTGTAAGAAAGAGACTGAAGATCCCTGAAGAGGCCAAAGTCTGCTTTCCTGAAGTCCTTAGGGCAGCGAGCTTTCTGTCCACCCTCTTTGCTGCCCTAAGGGTCTTAAACTCTTCTATGGAGCCAAGGCTGTCCTTGAGCTTCATATTCCCCACCAGCCTCTCGTTGTTGGTGAGAGCAAGGTGCACCAGCCCCTCTTTGTTGGCTCCTCTAGCACTTGCAGAATGAAGTTGTGATCAGTGCGTTCCAGGAACCCTGCCGTGTTATGCCTCCAACAGATACTGGGATGGTTGAAGTCCTCCATGAGGACCTGGATTTGTGAATGTGAGGACACTCCTCACACTCCTGTCTGTCCATCAAGGGCACCTTATCTGCTCAGTCTTACAGGTTACACCCACTATAATGGACACCTGATCCATAAGCTCTCAGTCAGCTCCTCATGCATCCCCAGGTGGTGGAGCTCCATGCTGGTTACTGATATGGAGGGTGATATCCCTTCCTTTTTGCCTTGCCTATCATTCCTAGAGACTCTCTGTCTTTCCATTCCAGCACTCCAGTCACAGAAGCCATCCTACCACATTTCTCTGATGCCTTCCTGGCAACTGTAGTTCAAGGGCCTCTTCACAAGCTTGGCAAACCTGTGTCCAAAGCTACTCTTCCCTTTCTCTGATAGATAAACCCCAGCAGTGCTCCAGCAGACCAGGTTTTTCAAAGTCAGCCCCATGGTCTAAGAAGCCAAACCTCTGTATGTGGCACAGTCCTGTAACCATTTATTGATTATCCAGATTCAGTTGGCCCTTTCCAACTGTTCCCTTTAACTGGGAAGGTTGATGTGGAAACTGCCTGTGTTCCAGAGTGCTTTATCACTGCTCTGTAATCCTTGGTACTCCTCTGGTTGCTCCTGGCTTTATCACTGGTACCCACATGAAATATTAGCAGCAGGTAATTGTTACTGGACAGGTCTTTTTGCATTCTGTGACACTCAAATGGCTGATAGCCATCTTGTGTAATAGCAAAGGGCATGATCTTAGGATTCTTTTTTTTTTTTTGTCATTATTATATAAGAAAGAGAGTAGGATAAGATCTTTAAGTCATTGTCCCTCAAAATCAAAACCCCAAAGCAACTTTGGCTGCAGCTGCACTGTTGGCAGAAAAAGAAATCTATTTCAGTTGCTGTTCTGACAACCCTTCCTGTGTGTCACAGTGGTAAAATAGACATGGATCTAATTCTGACCCGGACCAGAGGAGAGGATGCTTGTGCAGTTCCAGAGCTGCAGCAGTGTTACAGCACAGATTTGCTGCCTGCCAAAGGGCAACAGCCTCCTGAGCTGCTTTCTTGTCCATTTTCCATCAGATGCATGGGGTGACGTGTAGGGCAAGAAGAGTATGTGAGTCCCTTCTGTAGAGATCTCAGACTCCTTGAATGAAGCAGGAAAATTTCTCTTTATGCTTAGTGATATTCACAGCTGGAAGGCCTTTTTTTGGAATTAAAATATTAGGAAGTTTCTTCCCTCAAATGCTGCTGAAGAGTCTGTGGCCTATCTGTGCTAGGTTCAGCTTGTCTCCTCCTGTTGCTCTTGTTTTAGTCTTTTATGGTAGGCAGTATAGGTAATATCTACCTATGTAGGATTGTACTAGTTAAAGAAGTGAAGGCATGACTGAACTTGATGTCCTGATTCTTGCCTTTTTTTTTATATGTTAGTTATGTCTATTTTTTTTTCCTTCTTAAGTTTAAAATAGCTTTTAGAAAAACCTTTTTTTTTTTTTATAGTAGTGGATGTAGCAGATGTTCTCTGTCTATAAACAAAAGTTCTGGGGATTTTTCAGACATAAGATTCAAGGAGATTTACATATTTTTCTTTTGCCTTCTTTCCTCCTCCATCTCTCTGTAGAAGACCATCAACCACAAGACTGAAAGCATGGAGGGCAAAGAAGGTAAAAAAGAATGTATTGCAGAGTAGTGGTTAAGAAGGTTTCTTTGCTCTCAGTATTTCTTTTGTGCTGTAAAATTTTGTCGTGGCTATATCTTTCAGTCCATACTGGAAATGACATCTTTTTGACATAGTGTAAGGTTTCAGTATGATTTTTTCATCTGTTTTCAAGAAATTGTGGACAAATTGTGGATATTTGATCTGAGGTGGAACAGGTCAAACACTCCAGAAGCAGAATACTCAAGGGTATCATTCCAAGCCCTGTCAGTTACATCTTCGTAATTTTAGGAGAGAAGACAACATCTTTTTATGAGATGTTTTGGTTTAGTGATAAGGGCAGTTATCCTAAGCACAGTCCTGTTCCCCATTTGAGATGGGAAGTTAAATAGAATGGATAAGTCCCTTTTCTTTCACTTGAGTTACCTGTTTTCTTCCACTTTACTTACCTATTTGTATGCTTTCAATCCAGTTCCACTCTTGTCCAGTAATTTAACAGAATTTTAATGAACTTTATAACTAATATCAATATTTCTTTATATCAGTGAGAATGGCATCACCTTTATGTTCAGAGCTGTACGTAGCATTTGCATGTTTCTAAAGGGATGTGTTCAGGTGAATTTTCCAGTCAGTGGAAAATTTGAAAATAATAATACTAGTTTGTTCAATTTCTGAAAACCTAGGAATTTTAGGTCATTTTTCCTAAGTATGTGAGCTCATCTTCTCATTTTGATGAAGAATTTCAGTGGTTTAAATCATAAATTACCTAATTTGTGCTTCCTTTGCCTTTTATTTAACAGCCTTTTAAAGGAATATTTTGATTAGCCTTTATGACTAGCATTTGTGAATTATGCTTGAGTGCGCAAAAGGTCATAAATACTTGAAAAAATATTTTTATAGTTCATTAGCCTAAGCCATTTAAATTTAGATGGGTATTTATTTATTTAAAGGTTTTGAGGAGCAACATTACACACTACTGTGGCATGACAGAGGCTTCTGTAGATTGAATTCCAGCTCTTAACGGAAGGTTCTTCAGTCCTGCAACTTTCCTATTTTATATTTTTTTTTTGTTTGGGTTTGCTTTTATGTTGAGTTTTTTCCTGCACAAGATACCCTCTTTGCTAACAAAACCCCTTGGTGTACTGGCCGTAGGAACTGGTGAGAATAGTTTCAGTCAGGAGGCTGTTGTCTGTGCAGCCCTCTCTCCCTTTCTGGGATGCCAGCAACGTGAGCAGTGAAGGCAGCAGAGAATTACGAAAGCACCAAGGATAGTTTCATGAGTTTCATGACTAAATGCTTAGAAGCCATCCTAGAGCATGACTTATTTTCTTGTTTTTATAGTTCTTTGATGGCAGATGAGCCCTTCCTTTTCCTTTGGAAAAGTGGTCTTAATTTTCTAGCCATTCTATGTGTGGCTTTAGGCTTACTTTGCTAAAGAATTAGGCATTCAGAGATCTAACAGAAATAAATGAAACCATTTGAATACCAGTATATTTTGTGAAACTAGGTACTTTAAAATGAATTGCTGATGGGTTTGGAACTTAAATATTCAAGACTAAGATATTTCAGTGTTAAAAAAAGCTCTCTACAGTTTCCCATTTACATGAAACCCTCTCTGCAGCTACTTGTGCAGGTTTTACTGTAAGTGTTAATGAATTTCTCATGTGGTGGTGTTGAGCATGGCAGATGAAGTCAGGAGGAAGTTAATAATGCAGGAAGGGTTTTTAGTGATGTGCAGTAAATAAGGCACAGGCTAATCAAATGATGAGGAAAGGAAAAAGAACACTGATTAACTGACTGTTAAGCTCTTTGTTTTAACCTGAGTACGGCAGAGTCCTGATTAAAATGTGCTGTGCTGTAGTTAAAGGTTGTTTTCTAATGCATGTATGTAAGTAGGTTAATTATGATCGCCCATGGAACACTTGGTGTGTCACACTATCCCACTTCAGAGGGTTTGGCACAGTAGACAATATTACTGTGCTGTTTACCACTTAGAGCTTCCTAGGTTTAAATCAATTATCTTCATAGATTACTTTTGAATATTGATTATATGGATAAAATAATCTTCTCAGGGTTGAAGTTACCTTCAGTTAGGTGTTTTATTTCTTTGGCATACACTTGTCCATTTCAGTCAAAATTAGAACTGTTGGCACTGGTCTGTTTTATTACATTGAATAGTCCATAAAGGAGACATGGGAGGTACTTTTCCAGTGAGTGTTGTTTGCTGACCGCATTTCTTTGTGATTTGGTTACCAGCTTCAACTTCAGGTCTTCTCCAGCCATTACTGGCTCCATCACTGCTCTCATTTCTGATTTGTCCCTTGTCATGGCTTATTTCTGACATTTACCTTTCTTGAGTCCTGATTCCAAAATCTGTCTAGGTCTGGTTCAAGTGTCTTGTCCTTGTGTGGTTCTCACCTGTGGTTCTCTCCCTCCTGTTTGTTTCAACACAGGATGAGTTGAAAGTACTGTGAAAAAGGTGCCTTATTTTTGTTGTAACTGGCACTGTAATACTAAAACAGCATGCTCCACAAATTTATTTAACTACCTCTGTATAGACAGATGTGTTGAGAGAATTTATCTCTGTCCTTGTTGAATGAATATACACGAGGAAGGTTTTCAAAAGCCTCTTGCTTGTCTTTGTCCATTTGGATGGATCTGTACAAGAGCAATAATACAAGGTACAAACTGATACTCAGGCCTTCTGCCACATTTCAATGCCAATTTACATAGATGAGTTACAGCTAATATTTTCTTAAATTGACATAGAATATTCTACTCTAACATTGTTTTAGAAATATTTCAGACATTTCTTCAGAAATTTGCCTGAATTTCCTAGGCAGTTGTAAAGGTAAACTCAATTTTAATACTTAATTAAGACAGCTGAGAAGGTAAACTTAATTTTAACAAATACTTTAGCAGCTGGAAACAGGAACTTATAAGGGCAAATAATGGGCAGCAATGGGCTTATGTCTCTCTCAGTACTGTGTCTCAGCTTGGTGCAGGGCTTTTTTTAATGTTGTTTTAAAATATTCATAAGTGGAATTTGTTGTACAGTAATAGGATAATTGTATGCCATTAAAATTACACTATTTTCAGTCTTTATGTAGAGGACTACAGTGCTTAAAAGTTCGAATTTCAGACATATATTAGGTTTAATTTAAATTTTAAACGTAGCTTTTTGTTTCTCTGTAGGATTGTTGTCTCAATGTTCACTAACTTTAGTTTGAGCTCTTTTCGGTTACAGGCAAGTACAAAAACATAGGCTGTAAATGTTCAAATTTGAGATTATTAAGGAGTTTTATTTGCAATAATGTGGGTGTATCAAAACTAATCTTGGCAATGTCTGTTTAGACATTTGAAATTGGTTACACCCATCTTTTGGCTGCAGTATCTTAGTTCTTAGGAGTGAAGTATATTTACAGGGATGATGCAGACGATTTCTCTGTTGCTGCATCATCTGTTTTAAATGGCTTGTTACCCACATGGTTATTCCTACATGCTGGTTACTGCCTTTTGAAAGTTGTAGTCCTGCACCATAAAATGCTGTTTCTTCTGCAGACAAGGAAATATTTTGCAGCTGCCATAGATGTCTCAGCCACTGACTTGCGGGCATCAGGAATGAGGCTTTGAATGATCAAGTCTTGAGGAAATGTTTGCTAGTTTGGTTAAAGACTACAACACAATGCTGTCATTTTAGGAAATACTAGTAAAACCAAATGCTTCAATAAAACATTTAAAATTATTTTTTTCTAGGGTAGAAGTATTTTTTGTAAACACTGCATCTGGAAAGTATAGTCTGTACTGTAGTAGGACAGGTCCATCTGGGACAATGTCCTGTCATGCAGAAAGAAAGGAAAAGAGGTTTTGGAGTAGGACAGTGAAACCTGACTAGAGCATCTTCCCAGCCCCTAAAAATGCACAGTGCATGCACTTCCTGAGCTGTAAGTGGTGTCAGTGCATGTAACAGGATTGCTGATAAGCATTCATGAAAGAAAAGAATTGCTTTTTGAACCCTGTGTAACCATAACATTTCATTGCAGGAGTTATCATGACCTAAATTTACACTCTGTAAAGAGACACTTCTTGTGATGATTTTGCATCTGTCATACTGTAATTTAGTTTTCTATAGAAAAGACAGTAAAGTGTCTTTCATCCATGTATTGTTCAGAACACTGTAGCCAGAGTACTTGAGACAGCAGTTTATTCAAAACATTGCAGGCTTTCATGAACTTTTTGGGGTGCAATGTAACTGTCCACATATTGTCCACATGACTAATAAGTGTGCAGTTCCATATCAAATTTTTGATGCACTTTTTTTGTTCTGATATTAAGCAACTGTTGCTACTGGATCCTCTTTTCAGCCAGTTGTGCTTTGCAGATTGCAGCATAGCTCTGATCAAAGGCATTGGTTTATTCTAAAGAATACTTAAAAATAAAATATGTATCTAGGTTGATGGTTTCTTGCAGTTGAGACAGCAACTGTTTCAAAAGAACAACGTTATTAAGTTCGATAGAACTGCTGATGGACTTTTAACTACAAATGTGCTGCCAAGCTGTGTGGCAGTGATTGCTTTGTGTAATGCATTTTTAAAAATTATTTCACATAGCTTAATTTAATCTGTTTGTTGTCAGGCTTTATTATTTGTAGGAAGTTTGGAGTGTTGGTTTATTTTTCCCTAGCTCTAGTTGCTGACCTACTTGTCTGTTTTATAAATAAAAATAGTTTTCCTCTTTTACAGTCAGTCTACCTGTGTAAACTACAACATAGTTTTTACTTAGAAATTTTTCCAATTTTCAAATTTTTTCTATATAATCTTGAGACTTTTGTATGAATTGCAAATTAGAGCAGGAAGGCCAAATGGTGCAAATGTAATTAGAATAAACAGATGGGATATTTTAGAAGGTAGTAAAATATAAACAGAATGAGGAGCTCTGATACTGAACAGCATGCTTGCTGTCAAACATCCAGTTAATTTACTTGTTAAAAGCTGGAATGTAGGTTGGCTGTTTGTGATACTTCCTTTTCCTCTCTTAAAGGGAACTGAAAAGTGTAATTTGATTGACCCAGTTTGTCTTGTCATTTTAAACTAGATTAAATTGAAAATACAAATATTAATTTCCTTCAAAGGTGCTGAATAATCCACTTTAATTGTTGAAACATGTATTTAGTAGCTATATCACTTTAAATTTTGTTTCAGCAAGTAATTATTGTAGATTTAATTTTAGTCTTTTTAGTTTCTAGGAATAAAATATGTTAGAGATGCTGTATTACTTCTGTTGAGTCAGATAACATTAAGTGGACATAGGTTTCACTTGAATGTGTTGTGATACAGCTGTGGAAAGATAATTCTATTGTAAGTATTACTATAGAATACTGTTGCAATGCATATTTACTTTATTATTCAGTAGCTCTTTAGCACATTAAGTCATTCTAAATTCTTCCATGTGAATTGCATTACTTTTTTTTAAACTGGTTTGGCAGCTCTGCTGGTACATTTTACCACCTTTTGACTGTTTTGTAAAAATCTGCTTAGTCATGTCACATGCTGTTTTGACTTAAACTTCATTATCTTTACATATTTTACTGATTTGTGGTATCTCCTTGATTGTAGTTTGTCTGATGGCATACTGCTTGTATTGTCATTTTATTCAGTGTTTCCATTTTAGCTCTCATTTTGAGGACCTCACTGAATTCTTAGTATTTTTCAACAGTATGCCCAAGTCCACTACAGACTTATGTCTACTTAGAGTACATTTGCTAACCTTGCAGAAATTCACTAATTGGCATATAAATAGAAGAGAAATGCCAGCTATTTGGTACTGAGAGAAAAGCTGGCTGCTTGCTTTTGATTTTCTTTAGCTTCCCTTTCAATGAATACAGTGTGGTTATGAATGAATGAAATAATTGCTTTGGCTTGCATTTTCTTTAGGAGAGATTTGGAATACTCTTAAAGCTTTTTTCAACTGTTAGCCATTGAATTGCCTTAAAGAGAAATTTAACCATATTTTTGTCCAGTTTCAAGTAAATCATATTGTGTAAAGAAGTTTTCTGTACAAGATTTTATCCATTTTTATGACATTTTAAATAGCTATGGGTTTTCTCTTCTGTTTTATGGAATATGTTGGATCTTTTACTGATAAATAATGGTAAAGTTTTGTAGGGATGCTTCTTTTGGATTTCATACTTACAGATAATCTATTCTAATTTGTTCATTTTGTTCTGCTTCGTTTGCAATACTAAATGCACACTGTTAAATTTCCAATAGATGTTTTATCCTGAAAAACTGAGATTAAATAAGAAACAAAAGTTCCATTAATTTAATGGAACTGGTGCTGTACAAAGGACTTGAGCTTAAAATCAGATGAGGTGGTTCTTTTTCACAGGAAAATGTCATGACATGCAAGTTACTTGCTGTATTTTGTGAATGTTTGCTACAGAGCTGTTTGTTGGTTGTGATAGCGAAGCATTATTGTAGCAATTATCTTGATAATCAGTGGTCAAATGCTAAAAACTTTCTGACAACTTGACATACAACTTTGGCATTAACTAGCTGCTTGCTCCTTTTGCAGAAGGTTACCAGTTAATTCTGCCCAATTGCAAGGAGCAGAGCCTGAGAGTAT
Organism: Melospiza georgiana; assembly: GCF_028018845.1. Classification (NCBI taxonomy): domain Eukaryota; kingdom Metazoa; phylum Chordata; class Aves; order Passeriformes; family Passerellidae; genus Melospiza; species Melospiza georgiana. Next base: position 45,330,348 of record NC_080432.1, on the reverse strand, counting down.
GCAAATCTGAAGCCTCTCGCTTCCTGTGATTGCTGGATTCAGTACATGCTATTGAGAACGCTGTATTTTCAGAGGCTTTTTGTATTCTGCTCACAGTGTTTGCTGAGCAGAAACTGAAGCTAAAAATAAATAAAATGAATTTCTCTGTCTCTTTCTTTCTCACTGCAGGATGACGTAGCTTTGCCAAGGATTTATCAGCTAAGCAGAAAATGAGCTTAACATCCTGGTTTTTGGTGAGCAGTGGCGGCACCCGACATAGGCTGCCACGAGAAATGATTTTTGTTGGAAGAGATGACTGTGAGCTGATGTTACAGGTAATTGCTTCAGCCTTCCATGTGCAGCTGCTCAAATCATGAACTTAGTGCACCAGCTTCATGCATTCCTTTTGAAAAAGAAATTTCCCAGATGTTGGGGAGCAATTGTTTTGAAGAATCTTTTGTGTCCTTAGGGAAAAAAAATAGTTTAAATTTTTTGCCATCAATCGTGCAGTTACTGCTTAAGTACAGAGAATCACATTTTCTTCATATAAATCAAATGCAGAATGCAAGGATAGAAGATGAAATATATTTTGCAATATGACCAGTAAAGTAAGTAGACTGTGTTCCATAAAATGTGATAATGTTAAGAGAGCTGGATGCTTTTGAAAGGACCCTTCTTTTTTCAGCAGCTTGTAATCTAATTTAGTCACGTGATTTGATGTAATTCTATCCCCATGGCCTGATTGTGTTGTACAAAGGAAAATGAAATTTCTAGAGAAGAGTATTTCTCTGTCTCTGAGGAAGTTGAATGACTCAGTTTAAATAGAATTGAAAATACACAAGTCAAAATAGCTTGATCCTTCAGTAACTTCCTCAACTTTGAGGATGACTCTGTGGAGCTCTTAGATGTGTGTAGCTGTGTTGTTATGTAGCCATATTGCTTGCACTTTGCCCTGTCAAAGCTGTAGTCCTCTGACCTGCCTTTTTCTAATTTGTTTTTTAATGACTGATGGTAGTATTTTGGGAATTTCTTCTTATTGTTTCGTGTAGAGCTCTTAGGAAGATTGAACTTAAAACTGATATTCTCAACACTTCCTACCATTCAATAAAATACTTTGTTTTGGAGTTTTTGTTCCCAAAAGTTGTGTATGCAGCCATTATTGGCCAAATTAGAGTCTTACTTGCAAATGAAGTGCTTAGAGATATAATTCTACATTTATTACTCAGAATGTAGTATCTCTAGTAAATTGCATTTGGCTCTCAGCCTCAGAAGGCATTGAGATATTTTATTGGTGATATTAGAAAGCACTTGGCAGTACTCTTGATTTCTCTTTAAAAACAGATAGGATGATGTCTTGGTAATTTATGTGGGAAGTGTTTAAAAAACCCAAACAAACAAGTGCACAGATAAATCCACCAACATCCAAAACAACAATGAAAGAAAAGCAACCAAAAAGCCCCACTCCACTGGTTCCTGCCCAGTAGCTTATAATCCAAAAATGCTTTTATTTTACCAGTGACTTGTTTTAGAGGGCTGTTTTCTGTAAATAAGAGAGCATCTTTTTTCTTCTCTGCTATGCCATCCGTAGTAGATCACTCCTTAGAGTGAAGCATTTATTCTTTTGTGTTACAGAATTTCACCTTCAGAGGTAGCTGCCTCTTTGATTAATACTGTGAATAGATTTGATTTATTTACAAACATTATTTGTTGTGCATTTTCTTCAGAGTTAGTGAAAAAAATCAAGGGGCATGGGGATTTCAAGAATATTCTTTTTAGCCTGCTGCTATGTTAGGTCTACATGCCAGCATGACTGTAACACCACATAGTGCTGCAGGGGGAGGAACCCACCAAGAGAGAAGCTAATAATGTGTTCTTGTTCTGTGTGTGTAGCTCTTTGTGCAAGACCTTCCTCTCCACTCTTGACAACTTGGTTGTTCTCTTACTGCAAAGCATGTGGACAATGCATGATAAAGAAAGCAGAATTTAATGCTTTTATTCATAATTGCTTGACATATTATAAAGGCCTTAATGAAAATAATTTTGACTCTGTTTCATGCTTGATAGACCTCAGATCTCTACCTGTAAACACTGTTGCTCTAAAAGGTTTAGTTCACATCTGGGAATACAGATCTACCTTTTTTTTGTAAATATGTTCAAAAAGTCTTCCTGTTTAGCTAACTGTTCCTAACTGTTCCAATGCATCAGCCTGCTTGTGGATAAATACTACATTACCCCTTCTTTCACCTTATAGTTAGAAATCTTTTTGAATGTTATTGGAGAAATCATCTCCAGGAAAAAAATATACATTATTCTCAATATCAGAATGGTTTGCAAAGAAGAGTGCATTTATTTTCTCAATATACAGAAAATATTCTGTATTCTGAATATTTTCTTAGTAGTCTGGATTGAATTGAAGAGTATCTATGTAAAATAACACCAGTTAGAAATTTCTTTTAACTGAGGATGGAGTTTTCGTATGGCTTTTACTGCAGTTATTCTGTGATTCTTATTTCTGCAGAAATATATAAATCTTTGTACTGGATCTGGCTGGTTCGTAGGGTTTTTTTTTTATAGAAGCCATTATGGTACTGTTTTGGATTTGTGACCAGAGCACTGTTGATAGCACACCACTCTTTTGGCTGTTGCTGAGCAGTGTGTGTGCAGTTTCAAGGCATTCTCACTCTGCTCCTCCTACACACCCTTGACTGGGGGAGTGCACAGAATGTGGAGAAAGAGCACAAACGAGGACAGCTGACCCAAACTGTCCAAAGGGATATTCTGTGACAAATATTGTGTTGTGTTTGGCAGTGAAATCTGAGGAAGGGGCTTTGGGGAAGATACCCACTACTCAAAGCCTGTCTGGGCACTGTGCTGCTTGTGTTAGGTGGGAAGTGATTGCCTTCTCATCACTTGATTTGTTTTACTTCTTCTTCCTTCTTCCCCTTTGCTGCTGAAACTTGACCCATGGGTTCTTTCCTTTTGCTCTTCCTGTTCTGTCCCACATCCCGCTGGGGCAGCAGAGAGTGAGTGAGCAGCTGGGTGGCATTTACTGCCAGCCAGGGCACCACAGTCTTACAAAAAGGAATTTTAAAAGCCCTTAAATTTGAATGGAAGGCTGCAATAACAAAGCCAAAGGAAAAAAGGCATTCAGAAGACTTGCACTGTCTTTGCACCTGCAAAGATCAGCTGAAATGAATAAAAAGTCCAATTATATGTAAGTAATTTGAACCTGAGGAGAACTGTGATGTTCTGCGGAATTTCAAGTGTTTCTGTAAAAACCACAGACTTGAGTAATCATTCTTAGCATTTCAGATGATGTGACACAGTAGCATGATGCTTTGAGGATTTTTTTCTTGTCCTTTCTGTTTTAACTTATTTTTAATAGGATGTAGCACATAAATATAATTAAATAAATTTTTATTAATACAGTATATATTTGAATAACAAGACAGAGAAGTTCAATTTTTTTTCAATAGCTTAGGTAAAAATAGGGTAATTCTTGGTGCAGTGGTTCCACTTGAGTGTGGAAAAATGTAATGTGTGCTTGATATTGTAGGCTCAGCAGAACATGCACATCAGTGAATTTCATTGTATTGAGATTGTTTTCACTTGAAAGGTTACTAAGTTAGTAGAAAATGAACCATGTTGCTGTGTCTTCATCTGCCATTAAAAGCATTTAATTGATGTAGTATATTAGTGCAGCTTATATTGGCAGGCAGCTTGTTCATTTGTCTGTCTCTTCCTTATTCTGCACTTTGATACCCTGCCCCCTCTCATTATATCCCTCAAAAATGTAGAGCAAAATAAAAAGTCTAAATATAAAATTGTAAGTATAAGCAGGAGAACAGTGATCTCACTTCTTTGGGGAGAAAGCACAGTGGTCATAAGATTAAATGGACAGGAAGAATGAGAAAGTAAATTGAAAATAAGGAAAATAATAGTAGCAAGTCTCAGGAAATGGAAAAAGTGTGAGGTGATAACTATGGGATTACAATAAGAGAAAACATTTCCTTAGGAGTAATGGTTGTGTGTTCTGATGCCCTGTACTGGCCAGGGCACTTGGTAAGGCAGGTCTGTCCTACAACTGACAGACCACAAATGCTGGTACACAGAAGTCATGGGAGTCTCAGACAGAAATGTATCATACTGTGCAATACAGTCCTGAAAAATGAGTTGAGTAGCAAGGATAGAAGATGCAAACTTGAAATTAGGAGCTATGCTGGTGGAAGGAATTTGCTGCTGTGCAGTCATTTTGTGACAGTGCACTAGCAGAATGAAGAGCAAACATAAGATCAAGTTGGGCTGATGGAGAGGATGAGCTGTGGTCTCCATTCTCTTGGGAGCTCTTGAAGGTGTGCAGCTGCTGACCATATGCATGCATGAAGGAGACACATCCAGCCCCACATCCCTTGCTTGCCATCAGCACCTCAGGCTGCAAACACTTGGCAAGGAGTGAGTGCTCAAAGAGGGACTTGGCTGTTGGGGAGCTGCTGTTCTTGGATGAAATAGTAGCCAGGCTTGTTCCGCATCTGTGTGATGATGTTTGTATGTAAAATAAAGAATTAATGAGAAAAATAGATGGATACTGAAGTGCTTAAGGGAGGACTGAGAAAGTCAGAACTGATGGGAATAGTAATTCAGGAACTGCTCAGACATTTAGTGAAGAGACTTTAGCTAATTGGTTCAGGAAATTGAGATCAAGGAGAAACACTTGGAATGCTTGTATGCTGCAGTAATTATCCCAGATGTGTGACAGGAAATGGAGTTTGAGAGACAACAGCAACACCCCAAAATCATAGTCATGACTTGAAAGATGCATGTTATTAAGAGGGAAGAGACAGTGTAACAAATAAAGTGCAGATGATAATATTAGGTTAAATATCAGTGATCCTAGACTGAAAAAAAAAAAGCTTTGGATGAGGTATATCTGGATCTGACTGATCATATTTAGGGAAACATTAAGAAAATAATTATTTTGAATTAATTTAGGATTCTGCTATGGGTACCTGGAGTTGGGTTAGATATTATCCTTTTAGTATGTGGGACTGTCTTTTTAATATAATTTGAATAAATGTGCTATGTAGAAAGAGAACAATCACACTGCTCTAAGAAATAGCCACCTCATGCGGTTTTCAAATACCTTATTTTATTTTCTTTAATATATGTTAGTCACGGAGTGTGGACAAGCAACATGCTGTACTCAACTATGATGCCTCTACAGATGAACACTTGGTGAAGGATTTGGGCAGCTTGAATGGGGTAAGTTAACATCAGAAATAGATAGCTCCCCATAGTGTTCTGTATCTTTGTTTTGGGATTTCTTCGAGCCATTGTTAATTGTACATTAATACCTTTTTAATGCGAGTCTGGAAATGGGAGAACATTCAAAAGGAAAGTTTAGTCTTTGCAGGGGTTTTCCACTGCATGTTTTATAAAGGGCTGCTGTTAATTCCGGTAATGAGAGGGCTTTGGTAATAGGAAAAACTCAGAACAATAGAAAGGAGTGTGTAATACTTATGTACTTCAGAATTAAAGAAAAAATCTTGACTATAATCTTGACTATAAAAGCCCTGACATATTTCTATTTCTAAAATGTGCTATTATGATATGGATTTTCTTTCACATGCTATTTCTTTTTCTTCTGTTACAATAGAGAAAAGAATGTTAAACTGTATTTCTACTGTACATATGTGGAAAAAATAATTTATTAATAACCATGTATGAAAATAAATTTAACTAATAGTGTATTTGCATTTCGTTTTTCAGAATAATTTTTATTAGAAATCTCTATGAATAATTTGTGTCAAGTAATTGAAAACTAATACAGGAGAAATCCAAAGTTATGGGAAATACAAAGTTTTGGATGACATTTTATGTTCTAAGGCTTTTCTAGGAAGTGCATATTCAGAAGTCTAGCTAAGAATCACTTTTGATAAAAGTTTTTGATATCATAGCAAATTAATAAAAACATAGTAACTTTGTTATCATTTTGTAGCCCTTTAGATACTCCTTTATGACCTCTGTATTTGCACTAGTTATGGTTGTTATTTTATAACTTTAAATGTTTGGCTCTGTTGTGAATATGTACAGAATAAAATCATGAGTTCATCTGTGACTGCCTATTTGAATAATACTTAGAAAGCTGCTGATAGTGAATAGTTTTGTCAAGTACTTAAATAAATAGAAGATGAACTCTCATGTTGCTACCTTTTGATCTTGAAGTGCATTTTGAAATAAAACTCTGCCACTGTCTCTATTAGTTTTTCTGTATTTTAAGGTAACTGACTCAGCCTTCCAAATAGTCAGTCTCAACTCCATGTGAAACCACTGAAGGGCTATATCCTTTGAACAGTTGTAGACATACAAGGACTTTGGTCCTTAAATATTTAATATGCCCCTGTATTTTCAAAGTTGGTGTGCTGTTTCAAGGCAGTGATCAAAAATAAGTTGAGCACATAGAATTTTTGCTGAGACATTTGATTTTATTCCCTAGTTGTGTAATTCTTGTAGTCAGTAGGCATACCTTCAGATTTTTGTTGCCTTGTCACAAAACTGGAATTGAATAGAAATATATGTTAAAAGGTCTTCATTCAACTCCTTTTTTGCCTCTGATACAAAGAGCTTTCAGTGATTTGCTTCACTTGATCTAATTCATTCTCAAGTTTGAGGTGAAGCTTCAGTTGCTTCAGAGCTGTTTACTCAGAGACATCAAAGGAACTTTCTTCCCACTGTTTTGGGACAAGGAATATTAAATCTCAGAGTTCAGTCCTTTTTCTTTGTCTTCACAGTGTTTTCCTTACTGTCACTTTCCCACTGTGCTTTTCTTTCATATCTCGGCTTACCTGGTTTCAGGTTAATGGAGAAAAAACATTATTTTTGTAACACAATACTTAATTGTGTGGCAGAACAATGGCTCAGTGCCATATGGTGAACTAGGTAATAATTCTTCTAGTCTAGCTGCTGTTTCCTCTGAGAGCACCACCTCCCTAGCAGCCAGGTGCCTCTTCTAGTGCTTCAGCAGCTGCTACCCTGTCTTATTTTGCATACTTCATGGAAAGATTTATTTTGCATCTCTCTAGTTGGTCCCATCTCTTTTGAGAACAAAAGAGATACTCTTTCTTAGTATAAAGTATTTCTCCATTCCTGGTAGAATGCACTTTAACCACGCATGATAATTCAGAGTTTAAGGGGAGGTGGCTAGTGCCTATGTTTTGGTTTTGAGTGTTCTGAGTGTTATAATTTCACAAGCTGACTATGATTGCACCTGATGCCCTAATGCCTGAATATTCTTACATGTGTGGTTGATTCACACTCAGACTACTGTAACCTTTTCACTGAACTTTCTCGTGGACTTCCAAATCTAGAAGTCTTTATCCTGGACATCTAAGATTTGAAAAAAAAGGGCAAAAGTAAATTTTAACCAGTTGTACATTAAGTTAAATTGTATTTCTGATAGTTTGTTGTGACTCATTCTGGACACTCCTGTTTTTCTTTTTATTTTCCATACAAGAAAGATGAAGGAATTTCTTTTTTCTGAGGCAAATGCATGCAGTTGCTAGTATGTAATTACTATTTCCCTGGTATCAGTAGAATTCAAGTGTGAACTTGTGAACTCAAAAACATACCAGAAGAAGTATTAACGATCCATGGCCCTGTTGAGTAACATTCTTCTCAGGAATATTTACAGGATAGCAAACTGATGTTTCAGGACTGGATTCTGAAAAACTTAGCAAACTTTATGAAGGCTTAAAGACAGTTGGCTCTCACTAGTTGAAGAATAAACTTTAGAAATCACGTGAATGGAGTGATTTAAAGGGGCAAAGGATTCTTTATTTACAGAGTAACTAGCTTTTTCAAGCTAGCTTTGTCTGGCATCCCAAAGCATGTGATGAGATTTTAAAGGTCCAGTGGCAGAGTAACCAAGACTTGGTTGTTCTATGCTGTCACTTCAGTCCTGAGCATGAGGCTGTCAGTAAACTGCACTCACAGTCACACACAGCCTTTGGAGTTCCCTGCATTGGCTATGCTGTGTCTGCACATGAATTTCAGAACTCTGACCTGGGAGGAAAAATGCATAGATATAGACATAGATCTCTGCAAGGTGGCCTAAATTCTGTAGGTTCACTGAAATTCAGAGTGCCTTGATGATAGTCTTCACAGAGGTTTATGCCCTGGACTCTCAAAATGTTAAAGTGAAATAAATTTGCCTGAAACCTTCCTGAAAGTTTCATGCTTACAACAGTGACTAGTTGTACCTTTTGTTCTTATTTCCCATGGAAGATATTTTTTACGAAGTAGGTAAACAGCTTTTAAAATAATGAAATAAACATTCTTTTCCTTCAAGAAAAGAAAATTAAATGGAAGATCCTCTTACTATTTTGAAGAAGGAGATTGTCTCTCTCTAATCACAGTTCATGTAATACTAGACTCATGAGAAACACAGCCATTCAAATATTCAGATTTTTGACTTATTTAATGATTCAGGTTTTTCCAACTTCCGAGTGCTTATAAAATGGCATATTCCAACTGTTTCTTTAGAAACATGTACATGTTGTAGAAGTTTTAAGTTAGACGTAGGATGATCCTGTAGGGTTGCAATGTACTGAATTCTTACCACTGATTTTTGGTGTTACTCAGATGCACAAACTTGGTCCATGTTTTCTTAAGTCCTTTGACAATTTTTAGAAATAAGCTGCCTCAGAACTCTCATATCCAATGCTAAATGCTGTACAAATACAATGATAAGTCAATTCTGGCGTTTAATTTGGGTTGAAAAAAGCAAACTACAAGAAAAATAGTAAGTGGAGGTGCTAATTCAAGGGAACATTAATCAACACTTCCATGAATATTGCTAACAAGATGGAACATGCAAGGAATTTTTCAAGACCAGTGTGCATCTTGGTAATCAACTGGTGTTTTACCTTCCTTTTGACATGGTTTGTTAAACAGTTGGCAATTTGAGCTTGTGGTTTCCTTGTGAATCACCAGTAGAAAATTTGTGGTGCTGAAGACTTTCTTATAGAATTATTTAATTTTGTTGTTTTGGAATTTAATGATATTTCTTTCTGTCCTCATTTGTTCTGCAGACATTTGTGAATGATGTGAGGATTCCAGAACAGACATACATCACTCTGAAGTTAGAAGATAAATTGAGATTTGGATATGATATCCTTGCCATAAAAATGCTGTGTCAGGATGGACTTGTCTTGTTAGAAGTATGGTTGTGTTAAGTGTTGTCGTTGCTACAAAAATGCCTGTATTAGCTAAAATCTCAGAGTTTAGGATATTCTACCGTGGTCTGAACTACTGATAAAGTACATTTCATTGTCTCTCACTGCAAGAAACCTCAACTTTCAATTATGATTTAGAACATAATGTGTATCTTCTGCGTTGCTAAAGAGTACTACTTTTCTTTGAGGCAGATATATAAATATTTGTATCATATGCAGCTGTATACCAGCAGATAAGATTACAATTAAATATTCAGCAAACTGCTGAATGAAAAAAAATTGCTTTTATTATTAAAACACTAAGGTATCCACTCAATGTTCTGTTTACATATAGTCAATAACTTCGTTTGCTTTGATGAATGTGATAGTGCACAGTATCCTAACAGTGACATGTTTTGAAAGCTGTCACCATGCCAGTGGCATAATAGACTGCACAATTGTTACTTTTCTGTAAAATCCTCTTGTGAATTCAGAGTTTTTTCAGCATTTTCCTTATAATTTCCTACATACTAATCTTTTTACTGTGGTCAGGGGAGAGATGAGAGTCCCCGAAGAAGCACTTAAGGTAACAATGTGCAGTTCCTGGATGTTTTTTTGTCATTGTACAGTTATGTACAATGACATAGAGAGGTGTTTTTTTTCCCACTCTTTGAGGGTTTGTGTTTTGTTCTCTATTTAATATCATGTAGCATGAAAAATTCTCAAGCCAACTCCAGTTATCCCAAAAATCTTCAGAGGCAGAAGGATCGAAACAAAGCAGCTCCAAAAGCTCAGAGTCCAAGGCAGCAGACTCCACAGCTGAAGTGCACCACAAAACTACAGAAGCACTGAAATCTGAAGAAAAATCAGTGGGTAAGGTTCATTTTATTGTTGCAGAAGCACAAGAACTTGGAAAGGATGTTAATTTGCTTCAGTAGAATGATTGTGAAATTCTGTGGACAGTAAGAATTTCACATATATGAACATTTAACCATAGTTTAGATGTAAATAATGTTTTTGGCAGTTAATTTCTACCTTTTTTACGGTAACATCCACATGTTAAGAACATTTTTAAAGAGAGATTTGATTGGCTTTTTTAATATTTTTGCATATCTCTTTGCCCAAATCACAAACTTGTGGCATTTGTGGTAGAAAATTTCTATTTTTTTGCAGTTTAAGTGAAAGTATTTGTTCAGTTTGTACTTTTTACCATTACTAAGTGCACTGATTTTCTTTTGGTTGGTTTGGGGTTTTTTCCCTTTTTAAATGGGCGGGAGTTCTGTTTGTTTGTTTTGCAGTTCCTAGCATTCTTTGTTTGATGTGTCAGGATATAACCTCAGTGTTCTATTGTGGTTTAAAGATTTGTAGATACTGTAGTTTCAGCCTTGTTTCTACACCATCATTCCTATTTATTTAATGTGTCATGGTGGCTCTGCTGTGGTTGTCTTAACTTTGTGTGGGTTGTGCTGCCCCCAGTATGGGAAGGGTTTGGATCTGTTGGAGTGAGGCCAGAGGAGGGTCAAAAAGATGAGCAGGGAGTTGGAGCAGACAGGCTGTGGGATGGAGTTGTTCAGCCTAGAGAAGGAAAGGCTCCAGGGAGACCTCATAGCAGCCTTTCAGTACCTAAAGGGAGTTGGGAAAAAAAGAGGGAGAGTGTATTTAACACAGGCAGCTAGTGATAAAAAGACTAGGTCTGGTGGTTTTAAACTGAGAGAGGACAGGTTTTGATTGGATGTTTGGGAGAAATTTTTTACTGTGAGAGTAGTGAGCCACTTGAACAGGTTGTCCAGAGAGTTTGTGGATGTCCCATCCCTGGAGGTACTCAAGGCTTTGAGCAAACTCGTCTGGCAAAAGATGTTCCTGCCCATGGCAGGTCCCTTCCAACCCAAACCATTCTCTGATTCTCTGATGAGCTTCAGCATGAGGCTTCCTGAAGTGTAGTGGATATAACCAAAAGAATGAGAAAGGGATCAAATATTGTTGTTTCCTTAATATGGAACTGTCTAGGTCTGATTTCCAACCAGATCAATGCTCAACAGTTTTGTTTAGGTTTCATCTCTTCTTCCAGAAGACTCACTTCAAAGAATTCTCTTCCCCCTATACAGAATTCTGTGGTATACTTAATTAACCTGTTTGTTTTGTTGGCTAATCCAGCATCTTGTTAAGGGTACATAAAGAAGCACAGTGGCGGGGGTTTATCCTCACCTTCTGGTTTTCTTTTCACTCTTCCAAAAATAACAGGGATAGGGATTTATATTTGAGTGCAACTCTCCTAAGCTTTTTGGGGATTGATTCTTTCACTGTTGCTTTATAAATGCACATCTGCTCATTATTGCTAATTCAGTGCACAGGAATAGAATTGTGGGATGGTTTGGGTTGGAACAGAGCTTAAACATCACTTAGGTTGCACCCCCTTGCCATGGCCAGGGACACCTTTCACCAGACCAGGTTGCTCAAAGCCTCATCCAGCATGTTGTCCTGGAACACTTCAGGGATGGGGCATCCACAAATTCTTTATGTAACCATCAAGGTTTTTTGTTTTTTTTTTTTTTAATTTATATTGACTAAGGCATAATGCTGTGTAAAAAGGAAGTACTTAATGTCTTAAAATCATGTTGAAACCTTTGGCATGGCTATGAAATCATCTTTGGATTGCAAGTGTATAAAATACTGAAAAATGTTGACATTCCTAATCAGAAAAGTCACAGACAGGCACCTAAGGTAGATTTTAACATATGATGTTTTATTATATAAAGACTCTTTAAAATACATTCAGAACATCTGTATGACACTAGAATAGCTAAATCTCTGTAGGGTGAAGTATTCGTCCAAAAGATCAGGTCAAACCTAACCCAGCAATTTATCATCAGGTTAGAAATCTCCATTATATATCAGTGGTTTTTTTCTTACTTAATTTTTGTAATTAAATCTATTTAACCATGTGCTATAGCACTTTTAGTTGTGCTATAATTCAACTGATGCTTTTAAAAAAAAACCCAACCTGTAAAATTGATTGTGCTCAGTAATGTTTTACGCACAAGGTAACTTTCAGCACTCTGTAGTAGCTGTCAGCAATTTGGAACCTTGGCAGCATTGCAAAATTTGATCAGTTTTTCATGCAGTGAGTTCAGATTTCATTGAAAGGTCAGTGTGGGTAAGAATGAGAATCTTCTCACAGAAATAGCAGCAAACAGCTTTTAGGAATGTTCTGCTGTCTTGATGACTTCAAACTGAAAGAAGAAATAATATTTACGGATATATCAGGGTAACAATTAGAGACGGTGGCTGCCTTTGCATAAACATTTGTGCCAGAAGTTTTATCAGGTCATTAGTAAGCTTTTATATTTAGAACCCAGATCAGTTGTCTGGCCTCCGAGTTTGTTTTGTATTTAGGCAAATGCATGCATCCATTTCACTTCAGCTTCCAGGAGAAATGATCCAAGCATATGACTTTCTCTTCATGTGATTCTTAACCTAAATATCATAGCTAAACAGAAAAGTTATTTCCTCTGTTTTGGGCTGGCTTTATAGATATTTCTGCCATGCCTCGTGGGACACCTTTGTATGGGCAGCCAGCCTGGTGGGGTGAAGATGAAGCTGATGAAAAAGGTGGTTGTAAGCCAGATAGCAAGCATGAAGAGAAAATGCCTGAGACAGGGGCTTCAGGTAAGTGTGTAGTCTTATTTCTCCTCTTTACTGAACTGCATATATTCTTAAATAGGGAACTAAACAGATGTTTGGAAGTTTCACAGTTTATGTAGATAAAAGCCTATTAAAAGGTAAGGTAGTTGAAGAACATATTTTTGTGAGAAACTGTGCATTTACAGATTTGTACTATTATAAAGAAATCAGTTTCACATAGAATGTGTCAGTTTTCTAGTGTATAACACAATTTTCTATCAGTAAGTATAGCAAATAATGTTACCTGAACCAGTGTGTCCTTTGTTTCAGTTTAATCTGTATCTGTCATTTTATATAAGAAGGAGTATTTTATTGAATTAATTTCTGGAAATAAATTGTGATTTTTACATTTGTGTCTGACTTTTAGCTATATAAGGTTATCAGTACTAGAGAAGCAGTCTCTTCTGTAATTCAATAATGCTGTATTAGTGAGAACTGCATGTCACAGTTCTTGAAGTAAAGATTTGTGTAGTCTAAATGGTAATGTTTATTCCCCTGTAATACAGACCTTTTTATTAGTTAGCTTGTCTAGACACAGTATGTATTGCCAGAACTTCAATCTCTGTACCTATAATTAGGCTTTAATATCTATCGTCGGGCATATAAATAAAGTGACTGCTATTCTAATAAAAACAGTAACTTAAAACTTATTCAAGTTAGCACAAAATTCAACCATGTTTATTTAGCACTTTAGACACCCATTTAGAGTCCAACAGTTTTAAGTTGGCAGTTTTTTACAGTACTTAAATTGAGGTCAGAATTTCTCTTTTCCTGTCATAGTACTTCCCTTGGTTAACATGAATCGTATTTTGTAGGAGCTGAAGTGAAGTCTAAAAATGTGTAAATCAAACTAAATGAACACTTCAGTGTAGTGAAGACAAGATCTTTGAAATTAACTTTTTACCATGGCCTTTTTAATGACCTCTTTCATATTATTCTAAAGTTGTCATCATTCAGACACTAGAGTCTGTTAAGATTTGGACTATTATAAAGAAACCAGATAAAAACATTTAAATTACTTTTTCCTCATTAAATATAGGATTGTTGAAAAGCTATATGCTGAAGTCTGTGTTTTTGATGCAATGCCATTCCATTAACAAGGTGACAAAAGATGCCAGCTTCTATTTAGTGTAATGTGTCTGTTCTTATTTTTTATAATTTTAGATTGCTTTTTCAGAAGTATCAAATTACATCAAATGGTTTACATGCTCTTGTATTCATTTTATCAAGAGATTTTTCAGCGAGTGATCAGTGCTTCTATCTTTGTTCCCGAGCTCCAAGAAAAATGAGATTCCAACTTTCACTCAAACTAATCATGGAGATGCCATCTGTTTCAGTAGTAGACAAAAATAAGTTTGTTCTAGACTGAACTTCAGTAATGGGAATATTTTTGACATGATTTGCTTAGTGAAGTCATCATAAAGTAAATGATGAGTAGAGAAAATAAATTAATGTTTTCTAAACTATTTAAATTTGGTCGTTTGTTTTCCATATATATACTATACAAAACCTAAATTTGGACCCAAAGCCTTCTTGGCAAATACAACATTTTGTCCTTTTTAAAAAAAAATATTAGAAATCCCTTTAATTAGTGTTGTTGCTTTTGTTTAGCCATGAATGTATCTCCTATGAATAGTATTGATCTAACAAGAGTGTACGAATAGCTTTTATTTCCTCAAACTTAAAGATTCATAAGTCTGCAAGAATGGAATTCAGTTTGAAAAAGCACATACTAAACAAAAGCCTATGTGAAAGGAAGGCACTGCAGAGAAAAATCCAAACCCTGACATTTTTGCAGAACCATTTCGTTTGTGAGGATGTAGAATTAAAATCCTGTGTATACACAAATGATTTATTCATTGTGATCCTCTGATCTCTGAGCAGACGTTAATTGTATTAATTGTATTAATTGTTCTGCTGGTCTGGTTTTTGACTGTTGTAGATGATTTTTAGTAGTGTTGGCAGAGAGTCTGAGAAGACAAACCATGTAAAAGTTGACATTTGCTTCTATGGTCACTTCTGCAGTCTCAGAACACTGTGTCTGTGTAGAGGTGTGCAAAAGACATTCTGGATGTTTTCACGCAATTATAAAATCATAAGATTTTTGGGCTGCTTTGGCCTACAGTTACGTTCTGTGAAAAGCTGAATTTCTTTTCAACAACTTATTATGTATTTTCTTCAAACATTTAGGTTTTATAATATAGATGAATATAATTTTAGGAAATCAATATAAAGACACACTTGTATGAAGGAAAATTGGAAACTTCAGAAAATTGTCATGCTTGGATATTTTTAAAATATAATCAAACTATTAAAAATATTCATGATTGCTGCAGCTAATTATTCTTTCATGGCTTAAATTGTATTAAATGTTTAAAACACTGATCTGGGATATGCTTTTTAATATAAACTGCCTAAAAGTCATTTACAGGTGAATTCTTAAACCAAATTGATAAGTCAGATAACATTTTAACAAAGTAATCCTATTAAAAATCTGTGTCATGTTTTAATGATTTATTGCATGATTATTTATTGAATAGAGAAGAGGACTTGAATGCTAAGAGATGGGGTAAGGTTTAATGAGGAGATTGAAGTGGGAGATTTATTTCTGTTAAGCCAGCTATAGACAATTACTCTTTACAGTCTCAAGTTAATAAGATTATTTCAATGTTAATGTATTTCTATCACAATGGAAATTCACTAATGAAAGTTATTTACAAACAGAGCAGAATAGCCTGGAAAACTTTGGGGAAAAAAAATCCTTTCTACGTTTTTCCGCCATATGTAATGCTCTGATGCAATGATCCATAGATCTGCTGGTCTGTATTAAAATGAGCACTTGTGTGTACACCTCTGGCATGACTTTATGCTGCAGCTGTTAAATATCCATGTTATTGGCAGGTTTATTGGGTGTGTAATTATTATTACTGCCATATGTTACACTCTCACTTCCTGGGGTAATGAAAACTGCCTTCTCTGCTGATCTTACTTGTAGTTGTAGAATTAATGTCAGTAATGCCTTTACCAGAAATCTAAGAAAAGACAGAAATAAGATTTTAAGAAGACTTCAGGAATCTGAAGTAATTCTTTCCACTTGGCATGAATTTTAATTCCAGCATTGCATAAGAATATGTCAGATTAAACATTCCTTGCAGTTAAGAAACAATATCATTTTCAGGTAAAGGAGACTGACAATTATTTGAGAAATTCCAGTGTAGTCAGTGTGTGCAGGAGTTTACACACATTGTAATGTGTGATGCTTAACCAGCAATATTAGCAGTTAAGTTCCTAGAAGTTTGTTCTAGAATTTTGATGAGTTTTGTCATTAAATATGTGCAAGTTCTGCATGTAAGGCTTGCTTTGCAAAGCTCTAGCACCAAATGTGCACAGTATGTCATGGAGAGCTTACAGAACTCTAAAGACCCATCACAGCAATATATTTAAGTAGGATTAGTTTTGTCCTTTTTTTCACTTAAGCTCCTTTAAAGCAGGTAGTAAAATGATTTATTATGAGAGATGGGGATTTATATACAGTGCTGGCTTGTATTTCTATTTTGAAAGAGCAGTTCTGATATTTTTTCATATGACTGGTTATGAAAGCATTAAAAGACAAAAATCTTCATATTCAATACTAGGTGAATCTTATGTATTTATTGAAATCTTGTCTCTAAATGAAAAAGAAAAGTTTACTTCAGCTGCAAAGCAAAAACCCCAAAAAACAAAAATGTAAGTGGGAAATAAAAAGTAGGAATATGAAGAGAAAGAGGAAGGAAAAAAATTTCTATAAAGTATTTGAAAACATTAAAATCAGCTCCTTTTATTACACATACCATTGCACAGTGCCAAATATAAAGCTAACGTTAAAAATATTTTGGGGTATTGTGTAAATATCATATTTTGGCTGTTTCTTATACCTACTGCAAATAAATATACTGGTTCGGGTATACAGAATTTTTTTATGGGAAGTGCTTTGTAAATTCCAGATAATTTTCTTTTGCAAATTTAATTCTTAAAATTGTATTTTAAAGGCAGAAAGAAAAGAGAATGACTAAAAATCTGAAGATTGTGCAAAATATTTTCTGAGAAATCCTGTCATTGCAGATAATATATTAATATACAGAGGCAGTTTTTTGCACATCTGAATAGCACTGACACCTATGATTTTTCTTGTCCAGGTAGCAAAATGTTAAAATTCTGAGTACTTGTTTGTGTAACTTGAGAAATAAGACTTTAAAAAATCCAGAAAGTCCTAGAAAATGTAGTTGATTCTGCTAATTCTCAAAGTGAATATTGTATTTCTGATGGTCATATCGGAATAGGAATAGGAATAGGAATAGGAATAGGAATAGAATAGAATAGAATAGAATAGAATAGAATAGAATAGAATAGAATAGAATAGAAATCACTGAGGTTGGAGGATACCTTCAAGATAATCCAGTTGAACCATCCACCCAGCACTGTCACCCCTAAACCACTGAGCCATCACCCAGTGCCACATCCAGATGCCTCTTGCACGCCTCCAGGGATGGTGACTCCACCATATCCCTGGGCAAACTATTCCAGTGCCTGACCACCCTGACAGTGAAAAAAAAGAAAAATCTAGTGTCTAATCTGAATCTGCCTTGTCTCAGTTTTGGGCCATTTCCTCTGATCCTCTCACTGCAGGCACTGTTAAGAAACCAGCCCCACCTCACTACAGGCTCCTTCCAGGTGGTTGTGGAGAGTGATGAGATCCCACCTGAGCTTCTTCTCATCCAGACTGAGCAAACCCAACTCCCCCAGCCATTCCTCACAAGACATGTACCCTAGTAAAGGATCTCTGAATCTCTCTTTGGTTAAGCCTCTGTTTTCCCAAATATTCCATAGTTTCCTTCCTAGCCTCTCCTAGTTTTGTTTCAATCATAGTATCACTACACCTGGGTGCCAGCTACCAATTATTGCTTCCTTGCTTGCCTTGTAAAAACAGTTGCTCAGCTGTCTTTTGTCACTGAGGGTCTTTGAAGAGTGAGAGTTCCCTTTCTACAGATAATCCTGCTACTTTTTCTGCCCCTTTCATTTTAGTCTTGCCAGTTATGAAATCCCTTCAGTCCCTAAAGAGGTTGATGTTCACAACCTACCCATCTCTTCAGTTTCCCAAAACTCACTTGCAATTGCCTTTCTTGCTATACATATATTTTACTTGCTCTGGTTTTAAAAGAGCAGTGACAACCACTATCTTCAGTATTTGCTAGGAGATTTTTTCTTAAAGATGTCTGTATTTAGTCTGATATATAATTTCCTTCATCTTGGTAGATGACTTTTTATAGTAGGATTTCAATGGTAAGGCTGTTTTATAGATCACTCTTTATAATATTTAGAAAGGTGTAAGAACTTGCTTTTCAAGTCTGTGAGAAAAATAATGAAGGGTGGTTCAGATCAGGATCTCTATTAATTTTTTTTGCTTCAGGATTTTCTATTTCCTATTGTAATAAATTCTGATGCATTTAACTTGCCTAAAAATGCACTTCTGTGTACTAAAAAAGTACTTCTGTAGTTTTAAACTGTTTTTAGAACACTTCTGTTTCTAAAAAATACTTCTGACTGAAAATAGTATTTTTATGTAACTAAAATTAACTTATACTTCAGATATTTTTATTTATATAATTGTTAAAAATTTTTCTAGTTTAGTAAAATTTACTATTTAGTTGTAGTTTGGTTTCTCGCTTCTTTTGATTAAGCTCTGTCTTAATTTAGATTCAAACTATTTACTAGCATTCTGTTTAATCAAAAATATTGGAATCAAATACTGTGCATATCATGATAATATTTATTTGAAATGTTAAATTTTGTGCAGACAAGTTAGACACAAATTTTTTTATTAAGTCCTTCATCAATGCTGGCATACCAGTGTGAGAGATCTTCTCATTGCTGTACATCTCATGCAATTTGCCTACAGTGTTATTATTTTCAAAAGATGGTAATAAACCAGGTATTTCATAATTACTGAAAAATACTGTGTCTTGTGTGACCAGCAGAATGCTCCTGCCTTGCCCAAAATTAGAAATAGCTCTCAAAACAGAGTATTAGCCAGTTATCTTCTATGAAAGAGTGTTGAACACTATATCTGGCTTAATTATTGGCTACAGGAATTGCATGATGTTGTTGACTTGAAGTTCTGAGCAGAACCACATGGGGGAAAAAAGGTTGTCTATGAATTGTCTGTGTGGTGGATTACTCTCTTTTTTGGTCACCGTGTTTCATATTGTAAGGATCCAAGCTCTAGATTTGATCCTGCCAGCGCTTGATCCATTCTAGCTTGTTAGCTACAATGAAACAAGTGGACAGTGATGGTAGTTTGCCTAAAGTTTAGGACGTGCAAAATATGAGTTTTGTTTATTTATGTACATTTTCTGTATAAGTAGAGATGATTTTTAATAACCTTTGCATCAGTAAAACAGATTCATTCTGTATTGTATGTCTGCTGGGATAAGTGTTTTCAGGAATGGTCTTAAAAGCATTCTTTTCCCTGGGAGAGGAGTAGTGAGGTGCTGTTATAGTACCTGAAAACTCCCTCACAGACATAAGGTAGCTGATAGTGCAATGAAAAGCATTAGCCAGGGGATTCTTGGAATCCAACAGCACAATAGAAAAACCTGTCTGAATTGTGAACGTGTTTTGTGTTTGTAACAGCTACTGGTGGAAAAAAAAGAATTTAAACTGCTTTGTTACCTCTATTGGAGTAATATTACCCAATGGTGTATCACATTACCTTTTTTTTTTTTTAAATTTTTAGCCTTTCATAAATCCTCACAAGAAATGCGCTTGTGAGACACAGCACAGGTGCATTGTTCCATCCTGCATCCTTTGCCCCTTAAATTCCTGACTTCAGTATATGAAGTAAATACTGACTTCAGTATAAATGATTTTATTGCTATTTTATCGCATAATAGTTTCTTACACAAGTGCTAACTTCCTCATCTGATGTAGAGTTGCTTTTCTCAGTACCTAAAATCAATTAGTTGCAGTCTTAATTCTTTAATTGGCAACTAAAATGTTATCTTAAACATCTTAATGTGGTCTGTGATAAGTTGCTTCAGAACTACTCAGAATTCTTTTGCTGGAATCTAAGTTGCCGTTGCTACTATGGTCTCAAGCTTCTGTTTCTTTTAGCGCATTCTGCACCAGGTGTTTTGGCTGACTTAGCGGTTGATAAAATGCAATCAGAAGGTTTGTTTTCTTAAAGGCACATTGGTATCTGCTGCAACCACAGGAAGCTTTAGCCTTCATTTAGGTTATACAGTGGAACTTGGAATTACTACCCTATATTTCTGGTTTTTTTAGCCAGTGAGAGCATGGCTTCCTAACATTCTGCATGCTTCCAGCTATTGTTCCTTTTTCTGTTCATCTATATGCTATGGCAACAAGTAAAATAAGAGGACATGACAATAGGATTTAGCTTGATTCTTTGGTTTTATCTTTTGTAGAAACATAAAGTCTTTGAATTCCAAAACACTTTCCAGTGCTTAGCAGTGTTTAACTTTTCAAGCCAGAATTAATGTTTGTCTTGCATTAATGTGTGAATTGTTTTTCTGAAGAATTTGGCCAAACAAAATTAGGCTTTCTGTCTACTGCAGGAGATGGCAGATCATTAAAATTTGTTTTGGGAGCACCCTGATTTGATGTTTTTTCCGGTAGATGGGAATTGTGATAATGATCATCTCAACAAATCTGCCATTGTGATTTACCTGTTTTCTATGTTCAAATAACTCATCTGACCTTTACATCTTCTAAAAATATTTTGCATGTACTTTGACAAATTTTAAGTGAGCTTTTTCCCACTTTATATTTCTCACAGCTGAAGTTCAAACCACCTTTTCATTAATACTTCCTATATGTAATTCTGGAACTATTTTTCCAGAACTATGGTGCTCAATCTACTCCACAATCTTACTGTTTATTCCAGAAATTACTCAAGTGGCCTCTACAGGATTTCAGAAACTTTTTGAAGAGCCTGAAGTTCCCAAGTATTGTGAAATCTGTTTTTTTTTTATTTTTCCTAATAGGATGCAGCACAGATGCCAAGCAATCTGAGGAGCAATCTGCATCTGCAAATGAAGAACTTTATCCTTTCTGCAGGGAGCCCAGTTATTTTGAAATCCCTACTAAAGAATGCCAGCAAGCTTCACAGGTAGCAGAGAGCACTATTCACGAAATTCCCACAAAAGATACCCAAAGCTCCCACGCAGCAGCTTCAGGGCACGCTTCCTTTACCATTGAATTTGATGACAACACTCCAGGAAAAGTGAAGATCAAGGATCATGTGACAAAGTTCGCGTCGGAGCAGCGTCACAAGTCGAAGAAGCCTTCCTCCTGCAGCGGGCAGGACCTGCCGGGGCTGCAGACGGTGATGATGGCAGCCGAGAGCAAAGTGGCCGATTGGCTCGCGCAGAACAATCCTCCGAGAATGATATGGGAGCCCACGGAGGAGGACTCCAAAAGTATCAAGAGTGATGTTCCAGTGTACCTGAAGAGGCTGAAAGGTAAAGTGAATAGTTGCAGCTGTGCTTAGCTCTGGGAGCAGCAATTCCTCGCCAGTATGCAGTCAGAGGATCCCCGAGCCTATGCGGAGTTCAGATCTGGGCTGGGAAGCTGTATTGCTGAATTAAGTCTTGCAAAGGGCATAAGAAACCAAATGCTGAATCATTTTACAATCTATGCTAATTGGAGGTGTTCTAGTGTGGCTGAAAACATCAGGTACTTAAACACTGATCTTGAAAAAGAAAAGGAAAAAATCCAACATTTAGTTAAACTTTATATATCTCACTTTTTCTCATGAAGTACTTTAAAAACCTGGATTGCTTTTTAGAATCAAAGCTCTGAAGTTCAATTTATGCTTTTAGCAACTTTTTCAATAGCATATCTTCTGTGATTATTTGAATGTTCTAAGAAAATCATTTATAGCAAAGAATACATCATATACTCATTCTGCTTATATGGATCATGTTTGGTAGAGTCCAGTTGGAGTCAGGAATCAGACATAAAGCAAGTGCTTCAATTTTTATACTCACCTTGTGGACTGTTGTGTTCATATGAGTGCTGCTGTTGAATGGAGTTCCAGGTGATCATACATGTTAATTTATTGCAGACAGTGACATTTCAAATGAAATTAAATAAAATGTTACACCTGACAAGTGCCCTTCTCTTGAGTGTCACTTAATGGAATAGAGAAGCTGGTAGTCTTGATGTTCAGATGAAGAGTCCAGTACCATTCAAACTTGCATAAGGAAAACTTCTGGTGAACTTTTTCAAGTCTCTCTTTTTTTCCATTTTTAATTTCAGCTGCATAACACTACAATTCTCATTTTCCTTGGCTCTGCAACATTATCATGTCTAGTTTGTAAACCAGCTGGGACTGGGTACAGAATTCTTTGCCTTATTGATCAAAAGTCTCCTTTTTAAGGTTGTCCCTTTCAAATTAAGCTAAAAATAAAATTCTGAAAGCAGAATTAGATTAACGTGCTGACATAAAAATAATAGTATATTATTTCTTCCAGTGTAAATCACATTCTTTGGCCTTCATGTAAATGTATTATATTCATGAATATTCTTATAAATACTAGCTGTGACACTTTGATAAATAGAAGGGGCTTTGTTTATAAGCCTTTTCCTGACAGAAACGCCACAAAGTCTGATTAATTTTCATCTGAAAGAGGTGTAAGTTATGGGTTGCATATGACCATAATAAATATCTGAATTTTGTAGTCTTCTATGGCCTGTTTGTATTCTCAGTCATTAGTTTTATTTTTAGATAGTAAATATACCTAGGTGCTTTGAAAGTTTGATTTTTTTTTTAGAAAACTCAAAGCTTTTTTTTTCTCCTCAGCTTTTTCTTATAGTATTCTGTACTGAAGTCCCACTGCTAAATTAGACTATATGACTTTCACTGTGATGTTGGTACTGCTTTATTATTATTTGGAAACGTATGAATAATCACAGAATTTTTGTAGGCATTATTCTAACAAGTAGAAAACAGGAATGTAAGTTGGGATTTCAGCTGTGTCTTCAGTGGTGTTAGTCTGATAAGTAAGATCAGCCAATATGTAATTACTGTTTAACTGAATAGTAGCTGCATATCCTAACTATTTAAATGAGAAAACCTTAAAGAAGCTGACCTCTTGAGAATCAAAAATACAGAAATTCTTTTAGATCCAATTCTGCTTTTACATATATATATATATATATATATATATGTAAAAGCAGAATTGGATCTAAAAGAATTCAGAGAGGATGAAAGTGTTCCTTCCCAGCTACTGAGCTAAAACTTAGGAGCATTGACACTTTCATTGTACATGAGGTTACTTTGTGTTAAATACACTTACTATGTGTAAGTATCCAGCCTTCATACATTTTCAGGTATCATTGCAAAGTACATCTTTAGGTGTATGTATGATTTATGAAATATGTAATCCTTATTCATAGCTCTCAGAGTAGTTCATGGAATGAATGAGTAATAACAACCATTTTACTTGCACACATCAGATGCTGAGCGGAGTGAATTATGGAAAAACTCATTGCTCTTCTTGGAAAAAGTAATAAAGAATTCAATCCAAGTTTAAGTAGACATTTCTCATGATAAACTGTTGTAAATGTGAGAGGAATCCAGCAATATGAACAGTGGCTCTCTTTCCAATGTTGGGAGGACTTTATTAAGGTTTTCTTTTTCCTCTTAACCCTGCCTGGAATGTGTCAGTAGTCATTTGTAATCAACTGGCTCTCTAACAATACTGATACAATTCAAAAACATGCTATAGTACAGCTGGTAAAATACTGGCTTTTGCATGTCACTGGTAAGTATTCACAGATGAGAATATTGGAGAAAGGATACTTCAAATGCACTGCTGTTACTGATCAGCTTTGAAAGTGTTTCCTTGTTTGACTTGTAGCAAGTTGATTGCATTTCCAGGAACTGTACCAAATTTGCAGAGCCAGGTCTATAAGCTATTGGAGTTTAAACAGAAATCCACTTTGAAATAATTTCCTTCCTAGTTTGCTGCTTGACTTTTTTTGTAGATGTAATGTTGTGGTCTTTCTTTGTTTCACTGTGCTATATATTGTTTTGCTTTGCTTGTAGGGAATAAGCATGATGATGGCACACAAAGTGATTCAGAAAATATTGGTGCACACCGGCACTACAGTAAACGAGCAGCACTTGAAGAGCACTTAAGGCATCATCATACAGAGCTGAAAAAGTCACACCAGAAAGTCCATTCCACAGAAAAGCAGCAAGAGCAAGCTGGTTTGAGTCAGACTGCCTTTATGATTGAGTTTTTTGATGAAGACCATCCTCGCAAGAGACGTTCTTACTCTTTTTCTCAGAATGTAGGAGCTCTGTGCCCAGAATCTCCATCTCCGACATCTCACGCACGAGCTGAAAGAGTGAAACCTGCATCAGGAGAGAAAGTCCCTTCACCTGTGCAAGCCAGCACATCACACCACAGAGCAGTACATGGTGTTCACGCCAAACTTCTAAACCAGAAATCAGAAGAACCCTCTGCTGCGTTGCCTGCCTTACAAGCTGCATTGTTAAGGAGTTCAGGAAGCCTTGGCCATAGGCCTACTCAGAACCAGGAGATGGACAAAAAGTTGAAGAGCCAACATATTTCTGCTGCTACTGAAAAGGACAATGAGGATGACCAGAGTGACAAAGGTACTTACACTATTGAGTTGGAAAATCCCAATCCTGAAGAAGTGGAAGCCCGCAAAATGATTGACAAGGTGAGAAACCTGAAAAGCATTCTGATCTTAAAAGTGTTATTGGATGTGTGGGCAGCTCTCTATCCCTTCAGTTCTGCTTATTAAAACTGCTGCAATAACACAAGTTTTTAAACCTGTCTATAATGTTGAAATATAAAGTGTTGTAAGAGCAGCAGCAGGCATTTGGCTAAACATTATTCCTTCTTGCATACTGCTGTTGTCTTCAAGCTTGGTAGTTTTAATGTGTTTCCAAAAGATTTCAGTACCAGGCACCAAAAATCATTTAACCATAAAAAATACGAGGCACCAAAAAATCATGTAGCTGGTACTTTTATCAGGATGGTTTGTGTTCTTGTGGAAATACTCACTTGTTCTTGAAAACCTCTTGTTTCTAGTTTTCATCACATGAATTGGTTCCATCCAAATTATCATATAGATATAGATTGCAAATGTTTTCTATACTTATTAAAAAAGTATATTCAGTAACAGTAACTTAATTTCAGTGTCACCTGCAAAGAGTAAGTATGGAAATGCTTTGATTTTCCAAAAGTGTTTATATGATAGCAGTGTAAATTTCCTAGTTTGCTTGTTGGTAACCATAGAAATATCAATAACAATACAAATTGTATTTGCAGTTTAAAAACTGTATTAAATAACTATTCTTTGGATTCAACAGGAAAATATGGGTAGCAAAAGGCTATGTTTAATAATTTTGCTTAACATGACTTGAAATTGACTTTTTCTGCTCTTGTTGTGTTTTCCTTGATAATATATCATTGTAGAATGCCTGCATCCAATTCTAGGCTAGGGTTTTGCTAATTTACAGTAAATTCATTGTTTAGAATTATCTTTGGATTCATTTGCATGTCTAAAACTTTTCAGAGCTAAACAAATACATTCATACATTTAGAATTCTTCTTGGTTAGTGTTGAAAACTGTGCAAGACAAGCTAGCTTCACTTGTTTGATTTTGTAAAAAAAATCTAAAGTAGTGGGGAAATGAAACATTGCATTTTAGATGATTTTCTTTTAAAAAAGGTGTTTATGGAGCATTTGGAGACAGAGATTAAAGTAAAGGGTGTCACCTTCAATAAAATAATAAAGATAATAGTTTCACCTCTTTGGATTCTGGAAAGGAAATTTTTCACTTCTTTAAATCAATGTTCAAAAGACAACTGAGAACTAAAAGCATTCCAAATGAAGCAAGTAAATATTAAAGAACTACAAATTTCTACATTTATTCTTAAATTATAAATCTTCAACTAAATGATATCAGAAAATCTGTAAGTCAAGTTTTAGCTAAATCTAGTAGTTCAACAGGGCTGTTTTGGAAAGCACGCCAAGTAATAACATTTGAAAATAGACAATTTATGTACTTGATAAAAATGTTAATACTGTCTAATATTTATAATCAGAGAACACGCTGAGTTGGAAGGGGCCCATTAGGATCATTGAGTCAAACTCTCAGCCCTACACAGGACATTCCAAGAATCACACCCTGTGATTCTGAGAGAGTTAATAAAATTTCAACTTTTTTGTGGCCTTCAGTAGACGTTCAGATTATCTAAAGTCAGTTTTTTGTTTGAATCAAATCTCTCCTGTTACAGGAGAGATTCAGGAAGAGGAAGTGAATGGAAGCCTTAAGAATGATAGTAAAGTATTGCTTAATAATCTTAGTGTTATATAAAAGCTTTTGGGTATCATAAATTTCCTTTACTGCTAACTTTAAAGGTGTCACCACTACGTATTAAAGATTTACTATGAAGTAAAGCAGAGATATTTTCTCTTCAAGGTCTTCTGTATCATTTCACTTAGTATCTGTGTTGAAATCTTATGAACACTATATTTTACACCCAGTTCAAAGAGCCCTGCTATGCAATTATTATTTGATTTGGTAATATGAAGTAGTATGATACTATTTTTATGAAGTGCAGAAAAACAGCCAATGAAGAAAATCTAAACCAAATGGAAGCCAAAAATTTTGTCCTCCAGCTGAGCTCAGCTTTGCTTCCTTCCTATTTTAAATTGCTAATGCTTTGGATAATCTTACTTGGCAAAGGGGGATAAGTGAGGTATAAGACAAGGACTTTGTAAGCCTGTTGACTCCTGTGCTTCTTTATTGAGGATTTAAGAGAATTATTGGTATACATCTTATCAATTATTTCAGTATAACCACTCTTTCATTGTTGGCAAGTCAGTCCTTTTTCTGAGTAGTTACTATGCCTGCTCAACTGAGTCATTTAAGGGTGTCTCTTGGGTCCAAACTTTAATTGAAATTCAGGAGTTTACTTTGCTGGGATTGGGATGAAAATGCACTATAAATAGGATCACTTTCTAAAACATTTGCACAAATAATGCATTCTTCTGAGTAGCAATTTACATTAGAATGGTGCTAAAATCTGTGTGTGGTTTACCTAAAAATTTTTCAATGGAATAAAGTAATTCTGTATTTGGATATTTTCTCCCTTTTATTGGAGAAAAGGATGAGAATGACCAAAATATCCAAAGATTACTCCCAAGTGTGACTCATTCTTGGCCTTAGCCTTATTTTTCTCTGGAAAGAAACATAAGAGCAAACCACAATTGCAAGAATAGTATTAACATGTGAAAAATCAAGGTGAGATTATTAATGCTTCTTTACATTAAGAATCCAAGAGAAACGTGCAGGAAGGCAAAGTTAAAATTCTCAGAAAAAAAAAATTGAAAACACCCATCTCTCTGTGTAATTCTAAGAAAAGGGGAGTACAAATCTTAATGTTGAGCTGTATTACTTCCTTCAAAAGTACTATTTTTGCTTAGTGTAGCCTGTTGCTAAAGATTGAAGGAAATAGTCTCAAGGAGAATAGATGCTTGTGTAAAATTATTTTTTAAAAGCCAGAAACTATGCTGTCCTGCTTATTCAGCATCTTTATTTCATTTAGATTGCTAAGGATCCAGTTCTTCCTCTGGTGCTTTTCAGCCTCTAAGAAAAAAGTATTGTCACTACAGCAGAAAAGGAGCAGAATAGCAAATGACAGAACCTTTGTTTCTCAACCATTTTAAAGCCTGACTTTTGAGAACAGAACGTGAGAAAAATGCATTATCAGAAAGAAAGAGGAAAATATGTCATAAGTAACAGACAAAAGCTTTTTAATTTCAATTCTTTTCCCTAACAGAGAGAGGTAATCACATATCTGCAGTCATGACTGTCTTGGGGTGAATGTCTTCTACTTACCTAAAATGCAAGTTTTCAAATATATTATTGCTTGTGTCTTATACAACTTTCGAAGATTTTTTAAAAACATTTATTTTAAGGTTAAAAAGTACAGTACATATGCACATAGTTTTCAATTGTAAATGTTAAAAGAAGATGCAAGTCGAAATTTAGTTGTGTCTTAATATTCTTTATGAATAGAGAGTACTTGAAAAATAACACTAAACTTTGCTTCCTGAAAGTCCTTTCATTAGTCAACGATATTTCTGCATGCAGGCGTTCAAATGTCACTTAAATTCATAGAGCAGTATGAATTGGTTAGTAGGCTAAGGTATAGAAAATATATTAATAACAGGAGAAAATAGATGATAGATCTCTTTTTATACTTGTAGAGCTCTTTTTTGAATTGCCACTGAGAGCAATTTCATCAATGTGGTAAGAAAGCAAGCTGCTCTTGTATGCCACAAAGCCCACCTTGGACATATGTGTCATAAAATATCCTCCACTCAAATAGCATCAGAAGGACACGACTTATTTCTAGCAGAATAATGGTCTTATTGTTGCAGCTAACAGCTAAGTACAAAATGAAAGAAATTCAGGATCTTGATTTAATTTAGAACATGTTTTCAGTGTTAAGTTTTCCATATAAAATACATGAGTAAATGGGGCACAGTTGTAGGATTTGTTTTTCCTCTACATCCAGCCTTTATGCTCTTTAGATGGATTCAGTGCTTTCTTCTGTTAACACTTAGCAATTGCTTTCTTTTTATCTCTGAGTTGTAAATTTTCTATCCATTTTATGTTTTTTTTTTAAATAAATCAATCTATTAGAAGAAAGTTGTTCTCAGAAGTCATATCACATTAAAAAAATCTTCATAGGCCACAGAAAAGGTAAGTCTGCCAGTGGATGAAAGAATTTAAAATGATGCTTCTGCAGTTCATCTTCCTTTTTTGTAGATATAAAGAGACCAAATTATCATGCTAATGACTTTCTTTTTTCAATAAAGCAAAGTACTGCCAGTAATAAATATTAATAAATGAATGTGCAAATAATTCTGCATGTGTTTGGAATATTAAATACTTTGAAGCTATTGCAGTAAATAAAAAGCAACTCAATGGGGGGTTTTGCGAGTTCTTTGGGGGTTTTCTTCAGGGCTCTTTTTCTGTTTGTTTTGTGTAGGGTGTTTTGTTGTCTTTCTTCTTCAGCCAGTTTCATTTAAGGGTATTTAAAAATTGAAATATTTTATAAAACTTACTATAGCAGATGTAAACTCTTCTATACATGTGTGGGAAGGGATGGAATAGAATTGAGGCTATATGAGGGTTTCAAGTCCTGTCAGATAACCAGGAAATCTGGGATGTTACAGCAGTTCATATGCATATGGAAACATTTGGCTTTGGTCCCCAAATTTTTTGGCTTTGGTCCTCAAAATTTTGGTCTTCAATTTTTTAACTTGATTTATGTTATTTTAATTTACATTTCCCTAAAGATAATTGATTTTTTCATCAGCATATAAATTTAGATCACAAATTCAACTGATTCATACTGATTTCCAAACAGATGACTTGAAAAAATGTATCAAGATCAAACCTCAATCCATCCTGCCACCTTCAGAAAGACTTACTGTGACCATGTAATGATTTTGTTTTCAGTGCAAGATCCATATTCTAGATGTTTTAAAGTCTTTATTTATGTATGTGGACGGGCCCTAGCAGTAATGATCTTGTTTTTAATATGCAGTCTATCACCTTGAATTTTATTTGATTGAATACTGTGCAATGAGTGTACATAAAATCTTACTCTATTGACACAATCTTGAGAGAGATTCTTCTTTCCTCTTTAAAATTTTGGAATAGTAATTATGGAGGGAAAACTGTATAGGTGTTCACTGTAGACAGCACATTTTCCAATTTTATTTTCTGGATCTTTCTGCTCATGGTGATAGTTATTTGTTTGGTTTGATATCTTTTTTTTTTCCTTTTTTTTTTTTTGAGTATGGATATGAATGGGAATCTGTTCTGAAAGATGATTGTTATATAATGGAATTTCCTTATTCTTTTTACACTCAGGGCATATCTGTCATACCACATTGTAATATTGGCTAACATGAATTTAAAGTAGTATTTACTTTTGAATGATTTATTGTTGTGTCTTTAAATGTTCATAAATGTTGTATACCAGATCTTGTCTTCTCTCTTGCAAATGTTAACAATTTTTCAGTCAGCTTGCAGACTGTTATTGTTATAATTCCTCTGGTTATGGAATTAACATACATGTTGTAGAACTGCTCTCAGCAATTTTTTCAGTATCGTAAGTGGAAAAACTACCTGGAAAGAATCAGTGGCTAGAGAGGAAGTTAAGAGAAAAAAAATCTCAGTATGTTTCAATGACTCTTTAAGGAACTGAGGTGGATGTATCTATTTTCAGAAAATCACTTTCAGGTCTCCTGTCTTTTCACACTTTCTGGGTTTAATAGCTTTTACCATTGCTTCAGCTGTTTCTTGGAGAGAAATGCTTTGAGCCCTATAGAGTGGCTTGTTTGCAGAATGACTATTTTATGAGTACAGTGCTGAAAAAGCAGCAGACCACTTGAAGCCTGTCCAATCATCTGAGCTTATAAATTTTGTCAGGAGTTCAGAGGATGTTTGTGACCTCTTCTTTTTATAAGGAAAGAAAACGCACTAAACTTGTTTCATTTTTAATTTGGAATCCTAAAGAAAATGAATTCTTCACAGTAGCAAACAGGGACAAAATATGTATGCATGTAAATATGTAACTGGTGTCTGCTAAGAGGAAGGTCTTAGACTTGGCATGTTGATCCTTTTCATTTGCTTATGTGGCTTTTTTTATACCAGAGCATCTTGCATCTGATTCTATAACTTGCATATAGAGTTAAAATCACGTAAAGAGCTTCTGTGAAAATCCATGCTATTCATGAGACATTCCCTGCACAGAACACAGTCTGTTTGCCTGGAAAGGCCAGGATAACTGCCAAGAACAAGCAAAAACTATTAAAATGAAACTCCTCAGAAGCAGCTTGGTTAAAAACAGTTCATGTAGTAGCTAAACACAAAAAGAGCTGAGGCATTGTACTCTTATCTCACTTTGTGAAAGATGAGAAAAAATGTTTGCCTTTTGTCTTTTCTCTATAATCAATAACTGACTTTTAAGGACCAATTTGCTGTGTGTTATGAATGCCTGAACCACCTTCTGTGGAAGAATTGTCAGGAGCTCAGACTGAGCACCAAATGCAGCGTTACCGAGATGATCTGAATCCTCTTCCATTTCCTTGCTCTCTGGAGTCCTCTTTTGCCATCAATCAGTCATACTCTGAGTGTGGTTTATTTACAATTTCTTCTTTCTTAGTACACCCGAACTGTGCTCAAATCTGAATTCCTGCTTGTATTTTCAAAATCATACTTATTTCTTTTTTTTTAATCTATTTGGTTTTTGCTGGTCTGACTTTATCAGTTTACAGGTCAGTTTCTGAAACCTACTTTTGTGCTCTGTCACAAATAAATATGCTCATCTTCCTTTCTCCTAAAAAGCTATGAAACACAATTGCTATCATAATTTACATTCCCATCACTTTACAATGACAAATACCTTATTTCAGATTAAATCATTCGTTCCTTGTTAATTTTGGCATGATCCTTCTTTAATGCCCTGTATAGTGTAGACCCTTATTCCTTACCATTGCTCTGCTTTGTTTTTATTTTTTTTAACTGTTCATCTTTGAATTCCCTTGTGTCTTTCTTGTCATTGGGTTTCATTCTGTTCCTTTTATACAGATTGCCTACACTGAAATTAATAGCATTCAAATTATGATATTTTTAAAATATGTTTCTAAACTATGTCCCTGACTGTTGTTAGGATCTAAAAGAATAGCAAAGGAGTTATTGAAATTATTTTACTTTTCTAATATCATCATTAATGAATAGGAATTGCAGCTAGAATTCTTAATATTTCTTTGTTGATTTGTTGTTAATTGATGGTATTGATAATTACTATATATCCTTTTCATTAAGACTTCAGCAGTAAGACTACTGGGGAAATTTTGTAAACTAAAAATTTTAAAACTAGATAGAATTCTTCAGATTTTCCCATTCTAATATACATAATTTGCTGTCAAACTGAGTGAACATATCTATTAGAAGTCCCAAATTACACTTTTTTCTATTTATATCAGTATCTTCAGTAATGATTTGGATGAGCAACAAGCTCTGTGCTCATTATGTACTGAATAATTATAGTATTGTAGAACTGCAGTGTGATTTTCTTACAACATGAAACAGTTTAAAGGTAAAGCAAGTAAGAAGTCCAGATATTATGAACCTGGCAAAACATCTAAATGAGATACAACTGGGAAAAGTTTTTTTCTTAGTCAAGAGCTTTCAGGTTTATAAAAAGCACATAGGAAGAACATCAGGTGAGTTTTGTGGGTGTGGGGGAGGGGGTTAGCAAACCATTGTCTTCCTTCTTATTCAGAAAAAAGGGTTCCTGCTGCTATTTGTGACCAGTTTTTATTTTAATTTCTATTGCATATATTGAGGAAGAATATTGACTTCTATGGTTTTAAAGAATCATCTTATAGTTAATTCTAAAGTCATTGCGTTCACCTCTAGTATCTGTGCTGTAAAAAAATATTAATTCCCTGCTTTGGGATAGGAGCAGGGAAAGTGATCAGTAATTCCTGATCACTAAAGCTAGCTTATGTTAGAGCTGTGTTGCAGCTATGGTGATGAGCAGGTGAACTCTGAGTCATGAGCTTTTGTCACAGGGAAGTGTATATGACCTGCCAAAAGAGAGTACTCTGCTTTCTGCAAAATTAGCCCTTGCCAAAGAGACCAAGGCACGGTCTCAGACTTGGTCCTGTAACTCACACTGTCTCCAAAAATGTGCCAGTACCTTGTGCAAGATTTGCATCTTGCTTTTATTGTGTTAGATAGATTTTGTTAATTATTGGATTTGGTTGGATAAAGAATTTTAGCAATTACTGGTTAATACAGATGAGGTTATAGTCTCAGAATATTGGAAAAACTGTTGCTCCTATAAAGTGATTAAATTTGTGAATACCCTCATTAACTTCCAATTTTTTTTGCCATTAGTTAGTGCATATTTTCCTTCTGTATTTTTTCAGGGCAAGTTTGCATTCTAACAAGTAACAAAATAGCACTTTGAGTCTTGTTATAGTTTTAGCGTGCTGTTTCAACCCTTTGTTACTGGGTGAACTGCAGAATGTAAATGGATTATCATAAGGGATCTTTGAAGCAGTTACTTCACTGCTTTGAAATGGAAAAGTATGTACCAGGAGTTCACCTTATCCCTCCTGCTCTGAAATACTTGGGGCTTTCTCAAAACTTTCCTCTAAGAGACCTGAGATGCTAAGCCAGGGTGCCCAGGACTTTATCCATTTGGGTCTTCATGCCCTACATGGGCAGAGACTAGGCAAGCTTGCTTGACTGTCCTCAGATTGGAAAAATGTTTCTTCATACCCTGTCTCATCTGACATGAGTTGTGCCTTGTCCCCCTGCAGTGTAGCACTGTGGAGAGCCGGGCTGTCATCTTGGTGCATTCCCCATTGTACTGGGAGGCTGCTGTTAGGCAACCCCAAAGCCTTCCCCTCTCCAAAGGGATCAAATCCAGCTTCCCCAGACTCTCCCCACAGGTGAAATGCTCGAGTCTTTGACATATTGGTGGCCCCTGCTGAGCTACCTAGTTAGACAATGTCTTTCCTGTATCACCTGTTAATCCATTTGCTTAAGGAGCCAGCTGAAATGCAGGTTAAACAGAATTACATCAGGAATTATTTCATAGATGGGTTTGGACACTCTACAGCACGTCATCGTTCCCATGCCATTTAGAATGTCCTGATTCAATGCAAATTGTTTCATGCTTCATAACAATAAAGTAGTTATTTTCAAACACCACCACCACAGTTTATACACCATGTTTGTGTCTGTTCTACATTATAGCCATGTGGCATAGACCCTGCAAGAACACCATGAAATGGTGCAGATTGCTGGGGTGTCGAGATTTTTCTCTGTCAGTCAACTTCCAGGATTTCTGTGAAAATTTTCATCCTGGGTTTTGTTCTGTAACTTCATGAAACTTGAAGCAACCAGGATGGAACAGTGTAATCTTCCTGCGAAAATATAATTTCAGAAAAATAAATAATAGGACAGAGCAGGGCAAAAAACTTTTAGCTTTCCAGAATGATTTCTGTGAAAGTCCCTGTTGTTTACAGTACTATTGAAAAAGGATAAATTATTGAGGAAACTTATTTTGCATTTACACCTGTGCAGTGGATATGTGAGATTTGTGATGGTTAGTCACATACATGGAATATACAGAATTATTTTACTTCCTTTATCAAAAATAAAGGCTTGCTTTTCATTTTTCAAGCAGCCTGATATGTCCAAATCTGTATTGTTTGTATATTGATTGCAAAACCTGGCTTCATCTTTTTCTTCTCCATAGCACAGTTAATCAAAATGTATTTCATAGTTGCTTCTGACAAATACAAGCTTTACAGAAAGAAACTTCAGTCTTTTTGTCTAAATAGATGAGAGATGCAGCAATATGTGTCATCAGCATTTCCTCAGAATTTTCTTGGTTTGATTAAGTTATCTCCTAGACCTTCCTTAAATGATTTTGTAATCATGAAAGTATTTAAAGAGAAGAAATATCTAAAGAATTGGAAGCCTTGAAAATAGTAATCTAGTTTTTGCAGAAAGATAAGGTCTCTATCCATTCATGCTTCAGTCACAACAGCTCACTGTTTGCACACATACCATATTGTATCAGCCCAGAAAGTACAAAATTGCATTTTCTAGATGGTGGAGAGATGATTTCCAGCAGAAGCATTCAGGTCGTTCCATGGCTGTTTCTGTTGAGGCTATATTCTCATTATTTGATAAATGGAATATTTGGATTGGTCAAACCTGAAATTCTGACAGTATTGCTTTTCTGCAGGTGTGTGACAGGTCTGTAAGTAATAATCTACATTTTGTCAAATACTTGAGTTATTTTATCTTGTGAATAATTTTAGTATTTAAATTGTTAATTATGTGTTAGTAGCAATTTTTAAGGGTTTTTTATATATCACAGGTCTGAAATTTAGTCTTTGGGCTACATCACACTTACATGCATCTCCTCTTTCTTGTGAGAAGAGGGGCTTTGCAGTTGTATAGCAGTGGAACTTAGGCCAGGTGCATCCACAAAGCAAATGTAGAATGACATTGTAGTATGAAAATATACTTTTATTGAAGAAGATGTTTTGCTTTTCTTTCTAATAATACAGTGCCCAAATATTTTGCTTATCTCTTCTGATATCCCCATTATATAGAGAGAAAGAACATTAGGAGTGCTAATACTTGGGTCTTAGTGATATTCATATCACCTTTCACAGAAAAACATAGGCAATATTCAAATATGGTTTTGCAGTAATTTCAGTAATAGAAGAATAACAAAATTTGCTTAAACATGAGTTCAGTACTAGAAAAGGTAAGACTGAAAGTGTTATTTCTGATACAGTAAAGAAATTTGATATGGTAAATGAATGTGCTGTCAGATAAAAGGAAGCAATTTATAGCAGCAGTTTGCTACTGAAGTCTAAATTAGATATGGATGTGTGGAATTCATATTTTCCTTCTGGTGCTTATGTGATAATACCAGAATATAGTTTCATTTAAAAGAACATATAAAATTCTGTAATCAATGAAAGGATGATACACAAAGAAAAAAGTCTCTGCAGAATAGTGATATATTCAAAGAAAGGTGTCAGTGGACGGTAACTGGTTTCTATCTTCAAAAATTGCCACAACTGTACAAATCAAAAGTATATCATGAAAGCAAAAATTTAGGTTTTACCATTCTATTTTTATAAAAATAAAACAATTGTTTTGTAAATGCTGTTAAGCAACTTCTAATCCAGAGACTCTAGATATAAATTGAAAATTTGGGGAGCACTGCCTGAATTTTAAGGCTTTTCTCATGAGAACAAAAAACATATCCAGAGCATTTGAGAAAATTTCCTCAGGTCTTAGTGTAATAATGCTGTAGCAAGGTCTTCCTGTAGTTAGCATAAGGAGTTGAATGTCAGGGTGCTAACTATTATTTTTTCCTTTGTCTGCTTCTCAGAAGCTGACAACATTATGGTTTGTGGCCATCTAGTGGTGAATCCATTTTGAAAACCCTAACCTTGTTCACAATTGTAATAAACCAGTCCTCTGGCTTTGCTTTGCAAAACTGAATTACAGTACACTTTTGGAGAAAAAAGAATTCTCTACACCTTTTCCTATTCTGCACTAGTAGTGTTTGTTGCAGGAGGATAACATCTTGAAGATGACAGAACAATTTTTGATGTTAACTGTTAATTTTTGGCAACCAGCTTGAATGTGTGTGGGAGGTTCATTTTATTCTGTAATTTGTTAATATCTAAGTCCCTAGTAGTAAAGTAGTGATTTTATTTCTTACACAGAAATTTGAAAATTTTATTAATTACATGTTTCCAAGATTAAGATATTTTCTAAAATGTATTTGATTATACATCAATTCTGTAAGCAATTCACATTCCCTGTTTCTATGTCTCATGAAAAATTTGCCAAACATTATGGTGGTTCTCCTGCTAAAGTTCTTATTATCAACTGCCTTAGTAATAATGTTTTTCTAGTATTTTTTTTGGAGCATTGTTTTTAAAATGTCATGGGAAAATTATCCTGGCTTGAGCAGAGAGATTAATAAAAGCATCATTAGGAAATAGAGCAATAAAAGAACTATGCCAAGTCACGTCTTGGATGAGATGAGTCTACATGATTCATGAGACCTGGTGGAGTTTTAATATCTGCCAAATCTCCAACAGCTGAAAAACTGAAATTTTGTTTGTATTAGAGAAATAATTCAATATGCATATTAATAGCAAATGCAAGAATTTATATTTCTTATTCTTATTAGATAATAGCAAAAATCTGAAAATTTGGTGGTTCTAGTTATTGGATTTTTTCCTTAATTGGTAAAATGGGTTCTGCAATGATTTCACTTTTATCTTTTGTTCCTTTCATCAAAGTGTCATTTTTTCATATCTGACCATTCCAACTAGCTAGCAGTTCTTTGAATTTTCACAATGTTGACATAGACTTCTGCATTTTTTTAATAATTGTTGTAGATTCTTCTTCTGTTTAATTTGTAAATTGCACTAAGGTGACAGATAAGCATAATACAATAAAACCTATTTATACTCACTATCCAGCATGCCACCATCCATCCATTAACATTGAACATTGTATCAGGATGGTATTGGGTTAATGAATGTAATGGTTTGTTTCATTTTCAGGTATTTGGAGTGGATGGCAGCCAGGATTATAATAGGCCTGTTATCAACGAGAACCAGAAAGATTTAGTAAAAGATTGGGCTATAAATTCTGCTACAGTAGTGCTGGAAGAAAAAAGACCACTGAGTACAACTGGATTTCTTGACACAGAGGTAGAATTTAATTTTTGACGGTCTTCTTTTTTCTTCCACTAAAAGAGAGCACTAAGAACCGACCAGTAAGTGTTAAACAGGAAACAAAATCTTGCCTGGAAAAGATGAACTCAGATCTATAAGTAATCTATTTCTCCTATGCCTTTATTGCATCATCAAAGCTTCTCTGTCAGAGGCAGACATAATTCAGTGTGGAGGTGTTTTAAAACTTGGCTACCTTTCTACATGCACTGACACAAGTGTATTGGAAATGTAGCAGAAGTTTCTTTGCCTCAACATAATTTTGCACAGTATATTCTTCATGTAAGTTCTTCAGCAGAACTGAGCAAAAGCTGGTTATGTTTTATAGCCCAAAGCAAGTAACGATATTAAAATTCAGAAATAAGATGTGTGCACTTAATGCATGATACAAAGTGATCTAGGAAAAAAATGGTGGATAATACTTTTCAGATTTTTTTCTCTGAAGCCAGAGGACTTTAGGTTTTTACATTCATGATTTAAGTTCTCCAATGAGATGCCACTCATGACAAGTCATTTACATGATTCAGACACAGTATAACTTAATCAGTTGGTGAAAGAATAAACAGAGGAAAATGCCTGTATGTATATGTGACTTAAAATATGCACACAATATATTGGTCATATTTCATATTGAAAACTTGGGAGGCATTCTGCTATCATTGTGATAGATAACTAGCTTGAAATGTGTCTGGAACAGAAAAGGATCACAGTGAAGTGGAATCAACTGGCAACTGTAAAGAAGCACATAACACTTATGTCTAATTCCTTGGCAAACTGTTTCTGATGTATGGTCCTGTAATTTAGCACACTTTATAGATACGCAATTTTTTGGAAGATATTAAGAGCTTTAAGTGTGCCTGCCATGCAAATATATTGATTTTAGTATCTGTTTCTTTTAGAGGTGTGTTTTCTCATGGTTGTATTTTAGCCACTGTGAAGCCACAGTCACTGTGCCTAGACTAGTACCTTTACCTGGTTTCTCTAAGGCACTTCAAGTGAAGTATTGCTACACAGCATAGGCATATCCTGAGGCATATCCTGTGGAAGGTTTTTCACCTTGCTTCTTTGCACAAATCTATAACCATATTCTTTCTCTCTCCTATATTCATGCCTTTTGCAGCACTCAGATCTTTTGTGCCTTGTCAGTTTTAAAGAGTATTGATATTTTTTCACTTTTATAATTAAATAAGCAGAAGAAGAATGTATGATTTGTTTATTAACATAATTGGTCTTTTCAGGTGTCAACTTTCCGAATAAAAGGTTTTGTTTTTAGAAGACTGAGACTACTTCTGCAATCATACAGCAGATCTAAGAAACCTTCTGGCAGTGATATACTAAAACTCACTTTGATTTAGGTGGAAATTACAAGAATTATGCTGCTTTATTACTGTGACTGCTTTGCTGCATTAAAAGGTCTTTATATAGTGGGAGAGAATAGGTTATTAGCATAATTTTAAATATTACAAGGCATGGTGATAGGGTAAAGAAATGAAAATTATTCGGTAAGTCAAGGAGCAAACTGACAAAAGAAATGTGGATAGAGCAAGGATTAGTAAGAAGAGTTGAGGACAGATGAAGATGGAAGAAAGCTTACAAGGGAAAGTTAAAAGTAGATGTTGGTTGATAGATATGTAGAAGTACAAGAGGAGCTAGTTCAGAAAATTAGAAGTGTCTTATAGGGAAATAATGGGAAAACAATAATGAGGATAACTACTGAGAGAAGATTGTTACATTTAAAGTGTTATTAGCAAAACTTGCACTCTGTTTACTCAGTAGGAAGGAGAGAGGCAAATGCGTTTGATTTGTAAAGTTTGTGGGTTATGTTCTCATATACAAACTTTTCTGCTTGTAGGTTTTGGAAGACTTACTGCATTACTGAGCTGCAGATCATAAGTTTATAAACCTTATTGAAGATCTTGGCTAAATAGTCAGGTAACATCAGGGTAGCTCAGTGTTCCAGTTCTGCATCCACTCACATTGTGGGTGGAACTTACTCCAGCTGCCCATCACAGTTATTCCTGTACATGATTAGAAGAATGGGGTGAATTCAGAACATGATTGACATATAAAAAGCAAAGAATAAAAATCTAAGACATTTCTATTCAAATAAAATGGAAAAGGTGGCCTGGGAAATTGTGAGGATTTTACAGAAATAGTTTACAGACTCAGAGAATAGTTAGGGTTGGAGGACCCTAACTGGACCCTGGAGACCATACAGTCCAGCACTGCTACCAAGGCAGGACAGCATCATCTAGAGTCACTTCAGGGGTTGAAAGCTTATTCTGAACTTAAATATCTTAGCTTTACAGGGGTTTTGAAGCATCATTAATAAAATGCTTGGAAATGCTGTACTTGTTCAAGAAGTTTTCAACTTTTTCTTTGATACAACAGTCTTTAAATATTTTGGAGTAGTGTATTTCATAAATAAAGTAAAATGCAGAGTGAGTGTCTTGACACAGTTGAAGTGAACCTGAATACACTGGTTCTTGCCTTTTCAGTGATTACATATAGGCAATGAAAATATTAAATCCATCTATTTAAAATATTTAAATGTTTTTATTTTCTACATTATAAGCTGCCACTTGCCAACCAAGGTAAGTGTGATTAAAGAAAAAAAATGAAGTAAATGGAGAACAAAGAGAATATTATTATTGTTGTTGTTGTTCTTATTATCTGTTCTTACCTGTGAGTTTGGTTAATAAAAATACTGCAGGCATTTGGGCTATGACCTATCCCTCCAACTTCCATTTAATTTTCAGTGGTCAGTTGTCTGTGCTAAACATGGTTCTTGAATAATGGTTTATCAGCATTGTGTTTGATGTGCTTCAGTTTTTTGGTTGGTTTGGGGTTTGTTTGGGGATTTGGTTTTTTGAGGTTTTTTTGTAAGACAAAAGCTTAGAAACCTGGTTCTTCATCTGTAGAGTCATCAATGCCATTGACTACAATGTTCTGTTGCTGTTTTGAGTGCCTACTTATGTCTTTCCCACTGAAGATCAGAAAAATAATACTACTGACATTCTGAATATTGAATTTCATTCATGTAAATATTTGCTATATTGCTTCTTAGAAGTGGAGAATTTAGAGGCTGTATTTCTTTTTGTTTGTCCTCTCAAATTACTCCAACTTTCTGTCTTGTAGAGCAATCCATTTAGTTTGGAGTTTGATACTTACTTTTTTTTGAACTTAGATGCTATACTGAAATGTAGGCTGATGCATCACCAATATCACAGGGCTGTGAAAAGGCAAACAGAACCCTTGAATACCCAGGAAATGCTTTACCAGCAGAAATGGGCAGTGTTATCACCATGGTGAAGCTTCCCCTGTAATAATAGCACTAGAACTGTTAACATTCTTGGTTGAGAAGGGTGGATAGAGTCTAGAGAAGGTACAGAGTTACTCAGATTGTAACAGGAATGGAGATTCACCTTACAAGAACAGATCAGTGCTGTTCAATTAGTCTGGCAAAGTAACAGCTGAGATGGATGCAATGGCTGGGTTTTCATGTATAAATGCAGTAACTGTAATAGAAGAGTAAAAGAACTGTTAAAGATAGGTGTCAGTGTTGTTCCAGGAATAACTTGAAGACATTGGCTGTAAATAAGTCAGGTATGGAAATGTGTAAAAAGATCATCACCCCAGAGGCATATGGTTCTGAAGCAGGTACAGTGAGAAGAACTGCTGTCAAGGCAGCAATTTATGAAAAGAATAAATAATATGATTCTTACAACTTGAACTGTCTCGAGTTATGTGTCTGAAAAGACATCTAATTTTTAATTAATTTTATTCACATTATTGAAATTTATTAAAAAAAAAGTTAATCTGCTCTGAAATGCCCAGAGCTGGACATGCTTTTAGGTGTAATGTGTGTGTGCTGTGGATTTTTTTCATATGTGGAGCCTGAAGCCCTAAATCTTCAGGCTGAACAATAAGCCCACAGAAATCCATTGTTACATTTTTGAAAGATTTCTTACTCCTATTGAAAGATTTTTACTCACTTTGTATGTGAGATAACCATAAGAGAAAGCAGATTTAACACAAAGGTAAAAGGCTGGTATCTCGTAGATAAACCCAGTTTTTCTGAAATACTAGGAAATTGCTTTTGGTATTCAAGAGAAGATTTGGAGGATTGTATACTTGAGAGCCTATAAGATGCCAATTGATATGGGTTGTAGGAAGAACATTAGGATATCTGAACATGACTTTTTAGATATGTTTTATAAACCTTACACCTTCTGGATGTGCATAAACTACTATGAAAAGAAAGGGCGTCTTTTTGTTATTGTTTATGCTTCTATACACAGAGAATGGGCAAAGCACACATTTACATTCACCGCTATGTAGAAACCAGTTTTTGGCAGTGTAATTACAAGAGAAAATAATTTATCATGTTGTTTTGCGGCAGTTAATCTGCAAAATCTTAGTATGTTTCTCCACTTTGAAGCAGAATTCAGATTTCTGACACATATCTGTATCTCAGAAATTGGTCAGGTGGTACAGAAGGAACTAGTTGAAATTTTCTGTTGCAAAGATGATTGGGACATCTATCATCTTTGGATTTGGCTATAATTAGTTGTTTTATTAGATAGAAGTTCACTAGTACAGATAGGAAAAGAGAGATTAGTGATAGGAAAGAAAAATGAGGTTTTGGTAGTTGCATTAATGCAGTGTGTTTGTTGTAATATTCTTACTGGCACTCCGCATTGTCTTCAGAAATGCCCATAAATAACAAAAACACTGAATTTTCTTCCTTTGCTATTGTTATGCTTGAATTTTATAGCATTTTGATTTTATAAAATTAATTCAAAATATGGAAATTTGTATAATCGTTCAAAAAATTACCTGCTGCATCTCTGATTTACCACATCCACGATATTCTGGAAGAGATTCATGATGTTGCACTCACTTGCATTAGCAGGAGAATTTCAAGATTGTAAATTCAAGCTTTTCAAATGTCTGAGTAACTTTTAATTTGAAAGAAGTTGTCATATAGTAGGTGACATTGTTCACCATTCTAGTTCTGCTAAATAAATTTTATAGAATGTATAGTGTTGTTTCCTGGTCAAAGACTAGAATCCAAGAGTTGTCAAGGCATTAGGCAGAAATCAGTGTTTTGAGTAGAAATGCAAAGATTTCAAGGGCTGGTGATGTTTTTTGGAGATGTAAGCAAGAGAGACTGCTAAGATATTTGATAGGACAGTAACATTGTACTATAATTAAAAATCAGATTTTGAAAAAAGGATGCTTTAGTAACACAAGTAGATGATTAAATTCTTGCTTTTCTTACATTTTAAAAATTTTCAAGATTTCAAAAGGCCTAACAAGAAACCAAATTAATTTCCTTTCTGGTTTAGGTGCAAAGAAATTGTAAAATACTGATGACATTGACTTCATTGTTATGCAGTAGGATGGTTTAGAACTAATCTTTGCTTCTTTTTTTGTTTAGGCCAAACAAATAATCTGAGCTTCCTTTCCTTTCCATCATAAGTTATTTCTCTTTCAGTCCTTAAGGTAGTCTTTCTATAATGAAGTAAATACAATATTCCATCTGGACAAGAGGGTCTTCTAAACCGGTAAAATGTCACTTTCTTGTCTTCCTGAAGCACATTTTTAATTTTTTAACACACCCCCACGTCCTATGTACTTTTTCTGCACTTCTGAGCTGAGGATTGAAATAACCTGATCTTAGAACTGGCACATGTTCTGATACATTTTATATAGGTTCTGGTGTTTAAAAGTTCACTGCACTAGGAACTGTTGTTTGTATGGTACTGATTCAGCAGCTATGTAGATTTTGTTTATTGTTTGCCATCCTAAAATTTATTGAGGTAAACTATTTTTTTCAACTTCCTCCAGGAAAATAGTGTGTGGCCTATCTATTCAGGAAAAGCCTGGAAAGATGACATGCTTTTTTATTAAACAGTTATAATTTTTTTCTGCTTTTTTTTTCTTTCTTAGGAAGGCTCTGCTAACCCTGGAAGTAAACGTTGGGTGTCACAGTGGGCCAGTTTGGCTGCTAATCACACACGTCATGACCAAGATGACTTGAGATTGGAGTCCTCTGTGCCTGCTCCATTAGAAAATGGTATTAAAAACTGTTCTTATTGTCATAATTTATGCTGAAAAACCTGTGAAAGGGAGAAAAGAATGATTGAGTACTGTACTTAATCACTTTTTTAGTCCTAATGTCTCAATTTCATGTGAGATTCTTCTGTTTCATTGAGTAGAAGCAGCATAAAAACAAGCTCAGCAGTAGTGGTGTCTGCATGGCAGTTGAGTGCCAGTATTACACTGAATGGTACTAAAACAGGAGAGTTTATAAACTGTTCAATATTAGAGAAACTTTCATTTAAATACAGTTTGGGTTGGTCTGCATAGTATGTTTCTTTCCTTGCATCTTTCTTAGTCTAAATTGGACTTCATGGTAATGATTATTAAACAATCCAACCTGGGACACTTCAGCTGAAGCATAGCATCCTTTCCTTATCTTGGAAATACAGAAGACCTTTGATATTTCTTGAAAAACCCAGAAACTTTCTCTTAAACAATGAGCAACCTTATCTCCCTTTCTTGTGAGTGCCAGATGTTCAGGGCATGTCTCTCCATAGTTTAATTATTCACATTTGTGATTTTGAGATGGTTTATTCTTTAATATCTACAATCTTGACTATAAATTACTCTTCTGCTTTTTTCTTCCTGCAAATTTCACTTTAGAGGTTGTGATAATCTTTGAGAGAAGTTTTACAAAGAAGTTTTGCTTTTGATGTTGCATAATGCATATATCTGTACCAAAGTGAAAAAATTCTTATCAGTGACTGCTGCTCTTCTGTAGTTTTTCCTCCACTCATAAGCATTGAACTTGGCCTAGGATACTGAAAGTCAGAGGAGATGGAAAGGGGTAAAATTAAATTATCTGATTCACACAGAATAATGGAAATCAAGAGCAAATTTTGCACTATTTGAAAGGATTGGCTGTGTACATACAGGACACTTAAAATCATTGCTATTGAGACTGATTCTTTGGGTGGTTAATTGGGAGATTTGGTGGTCTTTTGTTTTCTGTGGTTTTAAATGGTTGCTTTCAGATGAGGCACTACCTTGGATCTTTCTTCTTTGGAGAGGTAAAGGCTTTTTTTACCATTATGAGAACTAAGATAAGAGTTAAAGGGAAGTAACATACCTGTTCTGCAAGAACTCTAAAATACTAAAGGGGAAATAAAGCATTCAAAGCACCAAAGGTGTAATAAGAATAAAATTTAGTATGTACATCTAAAAGCCAATTCAAAAAGGATGTCTTGTTGACTTAGATGCCTGTATCTTCTTTAAAAATCTTTGTATTTAAACTTCACATAACATATACTTACAACATGTAGTTGCTAAACAACTCCATGCCTTTTTTTTTTTCTAAAGGCAGTTTGAAATTCACCAGGAAGTAGTCACATGCTTATATATGTATAAAATATTTGATCTAGTAGTCATGTCTGAGAGAAGTCAGTCTTCACAAATGGCAATCATAAAGATTTTCATTAAACTTTCAATTTGTTTCATAATTTTCAAGAAAAAAAACAGTCCTGGAATTAGAAAATCTTGCTTAGATTTCAGAGGTACTTACCATTTCTCAAATTAGTATCTTAACATAGATTATAGAAAAAAAAACAACTGTGAGTCATTTTGCATTCATCATCAAAGGTGTGACACT
This sequence comes from Melospiza georgiana, assembly GCF_028018845.1. Taxonomy (NCBI): domain Eukaryota; kingdom Metazoa; phylum Chordata; class Aves; order Passeriformes; family Passerellidae; genus Melospiza; species Melospiza georgiana. The sequence continues at coordinate 45,285,352 of NC_080432.1, read as the reverse complement.
GCAAAGAGAAAAGATAGATTGAAGAGCATGGATAGAAAGTAGGTACATACAGCATGATGGTTGAATTGCTTAGAGGATTCTTGCAGAGAGAGAAACCCTATACTCCAGTTCTTACTCCTGGAGCAACCAATGTTGGTGGCAGGCTGTGATAGGAAAGTCTCAACAGGGTGTGCAGAGCAGTTGCTTATAGATCTCTCCTGGCAAGAAAGGGATTTAACAGATGTGTGTTACTAAATGTGTCACATTATATTGCAACAGCAGACAAATGAACTGCAAAAAAATTTTTTTCTATTCAAATATTCAAAGTCAGGGCAATTTATAGAGCAATTTATATCACCTTTGAGTATTAAAGGTTGTTTCTGACAGCACAACTGCTGTGTTTGTTAAATGGGCAAAGAGGGCACAGTCATCATCACTGTGGAAAAATAAATCTTGGTTTCTAAAACAGTTATTCCTTGCAATAGTCTCCATGGGATGCCCATGCTTTTCTGATGATGGAGCATTCATTCTGTGTACACTGAGAATTCCGTGTGAGTGCTTTAGCACTAATACTGCATTCTTTTGATGCTTTGTATACAAAGCATTGTTGATGCATTTCCGTACATTTTTACACTACAGTGTCTTGTTTGGGATAAAAACATTATTTTTGCTTTCTCAGCCATAGTAATTTGTTTGTTCATGAGTGGGGCTTTTCAATATTGCTTAGTAGTGTCCCCAGCACTGCAGATTCTTGCCTGAATGAGGCAAGGCCTCACAGGGAGAGGCTGTAGTCTGTCCATGAGACAGACCTCAAGCTGTGGAACAGGCAGGTAGGGAGGAAGGAGAATCTTACTGGTTTTGGTAGTTTTGAAATCTGGTCCTAAAGGTGTTTAGGAATGTAAGACTTGCTTTCCACTTCCTGTTGTAATGGTGTGCTGATTGATATAACAGTGATTTCTGACCAATTTTAACCTACTGTGAGATCATAAAAACTTTGTATGATTCAGTTGGCTAAAAGAGTTCATTAAATGTTTTTCTACATGTCCAAATATAATTGATCTTGTCACAGAACAGCAGGATGGACTGATGACTTTTTCAGTTCTGTTTTATGTTGTATTAGCCTTACGCAGTCTTAAACATTTAGTCTTTCTATTTGCCTTGCAGTTGAATGTCTTCTCAAATATTTTTTTCTCTTTCATTTTTAGACACAGACATCAGTGAGTCTGGTATTTCTGTAAGAAGTGCTGGTTCAGCTGCTTCTCTGACCAGCCAAGGTGAGCGAAAGAGGAGGACACTTCCACAGCTTCCCATAGAAGAGAAAGTAAATGAAAATTTAAAACCAAAAACTGTATCTCATCAGAGGTCAGAAATAGGTGAAAAGCAAGACACTGAACTTCAAGAGAAAGAAACTCCAGCTCGTGCCTCAGATGCTAAGTCAAGCAGAACAATGAATGGTCTTTCACCCAAAGCTACTGGAGACAAAGTGTTTTCTTTTCCCAGCTCTTCTAGTAAAGAGAGAGTTGAAACTGGCAGAGAAACTTCTGTGGTGAAACAAGCTTTAGCAAAAATTCAACAACAAGAAAGAAAGGAGCAAGGACACTGGACACCTTCAAAATTATCCTCTACAAAATCTGCTGCAAACCAGATTGAGAAAGGTAGGGAGGAGATTGTTATGTCACCCAAAACTTTGGATAATCAAGAAAATGCTCCTGGACATGTTACAGATAAAGCAGAAATTAAATTGGCACAGATTGAGGGAAAAAGAAGAAAACATGAGGAAATCATTAGAGGACAAAGTCCTAAAGTTCTTGCAGGAGATAAAAAGGAATCTTCAAAACCCTTAGTGAGGCAAGGTAGCTTTACTATAGATAAGCCTAGCACAAATATACCTATAGAACTTATTCCTCACATTAATAAGCAGAGTGGTTCTGCTGCCCCTTTAGTATCTGCAAACAGGTTACGTGACAGAAGTGATTCAATGGACACTGATTCCAGTATAGATACAACACTAATCTTAAAAGACACAGAAGCTGTAATGGCTTTCCTTGAAGCTAAATTGCGTGAAGAAAATAAAACTGATGAAGGTCCTGACACTCCTAGTTATAACAGAGATAACTCCATATCACCAGAGTCAGATGTCGATACAGCTAGCACAATCAGTCTAGTTACTGGTGACACTGAAAGAAAATCCACACAGAAGCGGAAGAGCTTTACAAACTTATATAAAGATAGGTGTTCCACTGGTTCTCCTTCAAAGGATGTTTTAAAATCTTCTACAAGTGCTAGAGAAAAGATTGAAAAGAAAACTAAGAGTCGATCTTCAGATGGTGGGTCTAGAGCTGACGCTCGCAAAACTGTGCAATCCAGTGGAAGAATGAGGCAACCATCAGTAGATTTAACAGATGATGACCAAACATCCAGTGTACCTCATTCTGCCATTTCTGATATCCTATCATCTGACCAGGAAAACTACTCTGGCAAATCACATGGAAGAGTTCCTTTCGCCTCAGCAGATGAACTTGTACATTCCAAGATGGAAGGAAAGTCAGCTAAATCAAAAACCTCTCCTGTTGGACTTGGGCAGTCCAGTAAATCTACCACTCTTCCAAGACCTCGTCCCACAAGGACTTCTCTGTTGCGCAGAGCCCGCCTTGGTGAAGTCTCAGATAGCGAGCTTGCAGACGCCGATAAGGCTTCGGTCGCTTCTGAAGTGTCCACTACGAGTTCTACGTCAAAACCTCCGTCAGGGAGGAGAAACATTTCCAGGATAGACTTACTGGCCCAGCCTCGCAGGAATCGACTCGGCTCTTTATCAGCACGCAGCGACTCTGAAGCAACAATAACCAGGAGCACTGGCTCCCCGCGTACCCCAGAAGCAATCATCAGGAGTGGGTCAAGGCTGATCTCAGGAGGAGACAGCGCTAAAGTTTCTGCTAGAACTCGAGCCAATAGCATTTCTCGACTTTCGGATTCAAAATCCAAATCCTTGGCTTCAGCTCATAATTCTCCCTCAGGTATGTGAGATTATTTGAAATAATTTTGTACAATACTGGATGCTTTTAATGTGTGGATTTTTTAAAGAAATTGTTTAAGAAACCACTCTTATGAAACTGTTGAGTTTTAGTTGATGCAGTTTTTTTCTTTGGAGTAAGAGGCTTCCATGGCATTGTAGAGGTTTCTCATTTAAAATCATAAAGCCAAGAAACTGTAATCCTTCAACTCTTTGGATATGTTTTCATCTTGAAACTGCTAAGAACTGAATTGGGACAGTCAAATGCATCAACAATAATTCATTTTAGTGCAAAAACAGACAAAAGATCTCTTTGCTCAAATCGTGGTAGTAGAAGTTCAGAAGGTCAGCAACACTATTTAGTACATAGAAGATATAATATTTATTTATAAGGTAGGCTTGTAAATAGGCAATCAGATATTTTTTGATAAGAATAATAACGTTGAAGTAATTAATTGAAAAGCTATGTACTGCCTAACTAAATATCATAAAGGAATGTCTTTTAAAAGGTTTGCCTTATCTTGGATTATTTCCCATTTTGTGTTCCAAATCACGGCGATTTATGAGTTCATCATGATTTCCAGATCATGTTGATCTTCTTTTGTGTGGTGACTATTCTACCTTGTCTTACATTTGGAAGGAAAAATCTGCACAGTCTGTGAATTTTAACCTACTATTCTGTTAGAAGTTAACATAGCATTCTTAGTGCAGGGAGTGTTAAAGCTGGTAGGTTTTTTCAACAGCAGTATTAATGCTATCAAAATAAAATGTGGTAATTATAAAAAAGTGAACTTTCTTGTGAAATGAGTATTTAAAATAAATGTCTGCTTGCTTTTAGAATTGTCATGCTAGGAGCTTTACCATACTTGCAGTTAATCCACAGTCTCAGAATAAAATTGTGTAGCTTCCAGTTATGTAGTGCTCTGAAATTTTGCTACATCCCATTCAGACTTGATATAAGCCACTGTGATACTTAATTTCCCACACTCCTGCTGTCCTTCTATTGCTTATATATCATAAGTGGACCATGTCAGGATTCTTAGCATTGTATATTCCCCAGGTATTTAGTTTTGCTGTGTCATTTATTGGCTTAATAGAAATTTCTGCTGAGATACACTGCTGAATTGTAGAGTTGATTCGGTGTGATTCTCTGACAGGTGTCTACAAAGGTACCCAAAAGAGATGACCCTTCAAATAAAAATTCAGTCTTTCCTTGTCAGATATAATTGGAAAAGCAGCATGTTTTCAATTTTAATCAAAATTTTAAATTGTCAATGCAGCCTGAAAGGTGGCAATGCTAGAGTAGGGAAGTGTCAGTTAAGGCTTCCATATATTTATTTAAATAATGAATTCTAGTTTACATTATAATAATGCTGATTTCTGAAAAAGTAAAGCCCAGATGTTTTTTTTCAATTGACTACTTTTGTTTTTCACAAAACTCTGTATGAACTTTGAGTTTTGTGTCCATGTGAAGTACTGCAGGCTTCCTAGATTTCCCAGGTTGCTGCATTGAAGTGGCTTGCTGCTTCTGTTAAGGGAAGTGAGTGTATCTTTCTCTTCTCACTCTATTAATCTATCATTTTATTGTCTTTGTTAAATGTTCATTTTTCCATGTCCCACAGTAAAAGTTTACTGTAGCTTACATAAAATACTGTTTTCAAGAGAGAAAAGATGCCATCTTCTCAAGGGTACCCCAGCATAATAATCTAGGTAATTTTAAAAGACGGTTGTTAGAAAAATCTACAGTAGTAATCGCTTCTGTCTTATACAACTGTATCAGTTAATATATATCAGTGGAGAAGTCCATCAATATAAGGGCAGAATCTGAAAGCAATTAATTAAGCAGTCAGATACTTTCAAAACAAAATCATTGCCAAATAAAGCAATTAAGTCTTGTTAATATATAAGTAAAAAATATTATTACTACTATTTTGGATTTAGAGTTCTGAATTTTGTCTGTATCAGTAACATTATCATATAATTTTTTTACTGATTTATTTTGGTTATTCTTTAGGAAAATTTGAATTGCTTTGAAAGTGGTATAACCTTCTAGTGTATATAGGAGTATATGTAAAAATGCATCTCCAACTACATATAGGCCACTTTTAATTCCTCAATTTAATTTTGTTTCTAGAAAAGTCAACAATTAATGTTAGCACTTTTGGAAAGTACTAATGAAGTGCTTGACTAAAGCACCTCAGCTGTTTGGATATGGTTTACTTCAGGCACATTTAATCAAGGTGTAACAGGAATGAATTTTCTTCTCTCCCTGGACATAGAGAGACTGAAAAATGAATGATTATTACCAGTATTGGGTTACCAGAGGACTAGCCTCTCTCAAAATGTTAAATATGTTCCATGGGTTGTCTCATCAGAGGTCAGTTAACACTACCACATTGTAGATCAGTAAACACTGGCAGCCTCTTAAATCCAGCCCACAAAGAGCAACTTATTTCTGCACTTCCCAAATCAGTGTTCCAGACACATATACCTGTAAAATGAAAGCAAGAATAAGGTGTAGTTTCTGGATTTTTTTTATTGTCTTGTACTTCATGTGGATGAATTGCAACATGACAGGGTTAAAATTGTCAGAGCTATCAGAAAGTCTGTAATTTGTAGAATCATTTCTAATCCTTAATGCAGTGAAGTATTGGTTACTTTTATCTGAAGGGGCAAGCAGATAAATGCAACATCTAGGGTGAGAACTGTTAGCATTGAAGTCATTACCAGAGCGTTTCTGGGGTAGGAGGCTTGATAACTGAGAACACTGTGAAGACACATGAAGCAGAATTAGTAACTTTATAGCACAAGCTGTGAAAGGTCTTGTGAAGGCACTGCCTCATCAAACAGTAGAGTGTGATCATTAAAAACAGAGGAGCCCAAAGACCTGTTTTCACAACGACAGAGGGAAATTGAAGATGATGTTACAGAAGGAGCTGTGTATCAGGAATACAAACGGCAGGATCAGCCGTGCGAAGCTGCTGAAAAATTGGGCATTGAGTCAGAACAGAGAGACCTTGAGCAGCCAGCTGTGTTTGGCAGCTCTGCTGCCTTGCTGACCTAGCTGTCATAGCACATAGCTGCCAGATAGGTTGATCAAAGCTGTTGAGGTAACTGTGGGGGACAAGAAATTGATAATTGAGAAAAAACAGCCCTTACTAAGTAGATTTTAGTAGTAGGAGCTTGGAAATGGATGCACCTTGAGAAGTCAATGCCTCAATAAGAGTAGAATACCTTCTAAGTAGTATAAGGAATATATTCAATAAAATTTATTCTCAGATCGTTGAAGTGAGACTATGTTGTCCAAATCACCAAACTTGCCAGCTTAATGATTGTCAGGACATTATACTTCTCACAGGGTAGTCATTAAATTAGGTTTTAGTGCTGATTATTTTAGCCAGGGTTTTGGGGGGTTTTCTAGTTAATGGTACTGATATTCACAGTCTTTGGTGTCTGAGATAAGCAACTGCACAACAGCTTTCAGAAATGTACATAAACTACAGTGACATTTTGGGCCTGCTTAATTTAAAGATAGTATTAAAAGCATATATATGCAAATGTATAGCTACCTCACTGGGAAACATGCTTGGATATGCTTGTCATGAATTTCACAGCTTTGAGATTTTTACCACTAGGCCTACAGTAACTTTGTCCTCATATTAAAGAGAAACACATTGATCATATGTAACACCCCAACATTTCAAGGCCTTAAAATTTAATGGTCTTAAACATAGGGGTTTTATGATACTATGTAATGTTACAAATGATTGTTAATTATTTCATTTCAGTTGGTATCCCTGAAATGTTTAAACCTTTACAAAATTGAGTATTTTTGATCAAAAGTATAATCTTTTCCTAAAAAAGTGTGGGTGGAAAAGAGGACCTAAGACTAATTTCATAAATATATTTTATTTAAGCAAATGCTTCTAATCTGAATGTTTTAAATTGAATTAACGTGATAAAACACTATTTTGTACACAGAGAAATCCAAGCTTCTCCCAGACCCAGACCCCGATGTTGAAACTTACAGTGGTAGAGTACTAGAAATCAAATCTGTTTCTGATATTTCACTTCTCATTCAATTTTTAGTTTTTAAATATATTATTACATATGCTCATTGTACAGTGCTGAGTTGCTGAAGTATCTCACTTGAGAGATTTTAACATAAATTTTATAATTATTTTAAAGACTATAATTTGAACTGGGAAAAAGAATTTAAACAAAAATGGATGAAAAAATGTGGGCCCAACTCATAAATCTCTTTGGACTTTGGTCACACATTGCTTGCATGCTGTTGGTGGGAAAATGTACTTTTTCTGCTCATGTTCTATTTCCCTAAGATCAAACAACTTTGAAGCCGCCAAAAAAGAGATCAGAAAGTGATTGGAGAGACATTGTTACTTTCTACAATAAAGTTAGAAAATTTTTAAAAAGTAGAACTAGACATCATTTGAAACCCATATTTAAACCTGAAAAAATTGCACCAGCACATGTTTGTTTTCAGCAGTTGACACTTCATTATTTGTATGAGGGAAGGGATGTAAGCTTATACACCAATGTCATATTCTACATACCATAATCTTTGCATTATGCAAAAATTACTTCCATTATTTGTTACTTAAATTCATATTAGTGTGTACTTCATTTGTAATGTTCATTTTTTAATGTATCAGGAAAAATCATGATTAGTTCTTGAATTTTTTAATACTAAAATCCAATTTACATCATTTGGTTCTATATTTTTCAATCACCAATAGGTGGTCACACACATACTTCATTTTCTGCAGTACTTACAGAGCCTCATGAATGTCAATGAATTTGGGGTATTAAATCCCCTGCAACAATTTAGCAGGCTGTGGTGATGAGGATTTCTTTACACTTGGTGGTGTCCCTTCCTGCTGGAAAGGTCTGAGGACAGCACACCTGAGATCCATTTTCTAGATTTCAGTAATTCATAAGGGGACAAGAGTCTCCTACTTAGTTCCAGTTCTCCTGTACTTCAGGCTGTCCTCACCAACAGGGCTGTATAATGCTTTGTGTGCTGCATGTCAGAATATTTACTTCTTTCTCTGAGGCTGCTTTTCTTATGGATGTTCTGCAGATTTGCATATATTAATTTTATATATTCTTTTTCTGTACTAAAAACATAAGCATAGAATCATTAAGGTTGGAAAAGACCTACACATCATCTAGGAATTTTATGCTTTCCTTATGTAAGCATGCATTCCAGGCTTGGTGCCAGCTCCATCCCTCCTTCATATCTTCATTTTCTTTATTGTGTATTCATAAACCTTGAATGAAATTTGGGAAAAAATCTGCAGAAAAAGTGCAATCTGACTATATACTTAAATGTTAATGAATTGGGCCCTTGTTTTGTAATACAGTTTGAGCTCATACACAATCACTGGCTTTTACATCTTACTTTACTCATCACTATACAAAGAGCATTAGTTTTATGTTTTTATTAATCAATATTTTTTATTTAACACAAATTCTGTAGCTTTCTTTTAAAGATGTAGTAAATAAACCTTTCGTGAGGTACCTGGGGATGGATAATAAATAGCTGTGTATTTTTTGTGATGTTACTGAAATAATGCTGTTTTCTCTTATTAAAGACGCCATAATAATTCTTTTTTAATAATTAAACTAATTTAGTAAGTGCAAGATGGAGGCGCTTTCCTACAGATTATGCTTCCACCTCAGAAGATGAGTTCGGATCAAACCGTAATTCCCCTAAACATGCCCGTCTGCGTACCTCTCCAGCCCTGAAAACCGCGCGCCTGCAGAGCGCTGGGACAGCAGCTCAAAGCAGCAACACCTTCAAGCACAGGATAAAGGAGCAGGAAGACTACATTCGTGACTGGACTGCCCACCGGGAAGAGATTGCAAGGTTGGTTTGAAAGGAGTGCTCCCAGAATAGCAGAGTTTGTACCCGGGTGCACATAGAGGACAAAGGGAGCTGATGGATTTGCTCTGTCACTCCTTACTGCTTTTCTTCACTCACTGAATAGGTTACTTAAAATTCTTCTTACGAGAGAAGTGTCTGGCAGGCAGAGCACTCACATCACCAGCGCATCTCTTTTTAGTGGAAGTTGATAGTAACTTCTGATTTATGATAGCCAAATCCCAGAAGATGAACTTTCAGTTGCAGTATTGGGACTTGCAGAGGTACTTGGTGTGTTTCCCAAGGCTGAAGTGTATGTGATTTTGTACTGCCTTTACATATTGAGATAAAATTTCAGATCAATCACAGGTGACAGAGAGAGAAAAAAGTAAGCTTTGGAATGTGAGAGACCATGTTCTCATTTTCATTTTTGATTTATCAGGACATTATTTCATGTTAGGTACTTTCTGATTTAAGTCATGCGTATTCACCAAAAAGGAATTCTTCTTTTGTTGCAAGTCCATGAGATTAGTATCTCAATACCTCTGTCATTGCTGGCACTACTCTGCTTCAGGTGAACCAAGGCAAAGTTAGTTGCACATTCTGGTAACCAATTATTGCCATATCATGCAACACCCAGCAGTGAAAACTTCAGAGAGCTTGCACAAGCATGTAAATTTTATTTGACACTTAGATGTCAGTGTTCAGGTTCCAAAGATTTTCACAGAACTTAATTTGGAAGCCTAAACAAGAAATATGTTTTCCTTATAAGATTAGTTTTAGTAGTGTAGAGTATTTTCTTAATACTGTGGAAGTGTTTTGCTTAGTGTGATTAATTATTTTTTGTTTCCTGATTTTGGTAATATTTTTCAACATTTGTTTTTCTGTTGTGATCTGTGCAAAGAGAAGATGTAGTGACCTGAGAGACACACAGAATATGCCTAAGGGAGTCTCATAGTATCTGGACAAATAATGAAATAAACATTTTCAAAATAATCTTCCTAGAAAATCTCTTTCTTTTCAGAAGTCTAAAGTTAGAGATGGCTATAGGAAGGACTGTGTGTATATGGGAAAAATAATTGATAGCCATAGCATATTAGTTCCTCCTGATAACTAGTACTGCTGAAGCTCTACTTCGGTGAAACTTTTTGATATGTTTTGCCCATCTAAGAGAGATTGAACCTGGACATAATCGATGATTCAGTCTAAATTCATTTGATGGTTAGGTTTGCAGGTTTTTCTCTTCCCTTGGGATTCTTACTCTTTCCTACATTTATGTATTGGCTTTAAAATTTGTTTTAAAGGGTGTGTTCTTATCCTATGTCTTCAGCTTTATTTTCAGTTGAATTCCTGAGAGGCTCAAATCAGTACTTCTAAATTTTTAGGTTTATGTTGAGATTTTACACAACCTGCATTAAATGAGCTTATTTAAGGTAAAGAAAAGTAGCATTTAGCATCTGAGAAATTCCAGGTTACTCTCATCTGTTGTCACTGCTTCCAATACCAGTTTTAGCCTCTGCTGAGTGCATTTGCTGTAGGTCACTAGTTCATCCTTTCTGTGTCTCCATATCTTTGTAGTGATTCACATTTTTGCTCCCTTGGCTTTAATTTTAGCTTCTGTCCTCTATAAAAAACTTTTTGTCTCTGCTCCTATTCCCTTGCTAACCATAGGCTCTATTATTGCCTACCCTGTTTTTTTTTTTCCCTCCCAGCCATCAGTCCAGCCCCTATGTTCAAGGTTCCTTCAACTCTACTCAGAGTTTTAAAATAATTAAGATGGCTATATGCTCTCATTAAAATTAGTTGATTTATTTTTGTTGTTGTTGAATAACTGATTAGATGTAAGGATAAGCCTTTCATAAAATACATGTGTAGCAGAAGGTAGTGTAGAAACCATATAGCAAACATTTAATTGCATCTGTGTTACCATCATACTGTGTTTTAATGACTCCATGACTGCCACAGTATGCACTTTTCACAGACTTCAGGATTTACAGATGTTAATAAAACTGAAAATCTGAAAGAGGTATTTAGAGAAACTTCCTGGAATAACTAAATTTGATTTAAAGCACTTTGACATGGAGGGAATTTACACCCTCGGAATAATGGGAGTTTCACAAATATTTTATTGAAGGATGTTAAAGTATTGTTACAAAATCCACTGACTCAGTATAGGAAGTGTAACATAAAAATGTTTTTAGTAATCCAGCAGTTCAGCACTATTACAGATATCTTAGAAGTATTCCTATTTCCTTCTCTATATTTTTTTCTAACACTGGGTATTCTTTCACTACAGGTAAATAAGAACTAGAGTTCCAGGCTTGGAAAGGTGGTCATGCTCTCTCCATCCCAAGCCATGTGTTCTCACCTTATCCTATGTGCTGGAAGCTGAGTCTGTTCCCTTTGTAGCTGTGTAGCTGCCTGAGTCTGCTCACCAAGTGAATCTAAAGCAGTATTTCCTGGAGTGGATTGAGGGATTTAGGGAATTTGAGGTTTATTAGTTCTGCCTCTGTGAATTGATTTGCCTTGTATGCCTGCTAGGTCTGATGCAGGAAGCGGTAGAGATCTGCAAGGCAGCCTACAGTTGTAGTAGAGTAAATAATGTGCACCTAGAGCCTCAGTCTCTTGTCCCTGATTACACAAAATATACTCCTTGTACTTAAGCAAAAATGTATGCTTCTGAAAGTTAACGTAGAATTACTTGAAAACTTCATAAGTCAGGCTCAGCTCACAGCTGGTTTCTAGTCTTCTTTTTCACAGTGCTTCTCATTTACTGCTCTGTATTGTTTCTATACAGGAATGTAATTGAGTACTGGACTATAGCTTACTTTCACATGGAAAATGATTACAGATTTTGTTCACATGACTGATTTTTGACTGTGATAATTATCTGTTTTTTGCCATCAATGTTAGAGTTGTTTGTCCTGATACTTCTGGGATTCATTTGAGTTAATTTTTATATAGAGATCTGACACTTTATGCAATTTTGATTTCTTGCTAAGAACTCAAATGAAGTGGTTGTGTCATGTTGAAACATTGCTGATTTCTTTGAAGAGTTAAGTCTTCAGTAATAGATGCTTCTTTTGATTATGGTGTTTAATGACGTTTCTCTTCTGAAAAATTTGCTGATAATTGAAGTCTCCTGGTTTTATTTTCTTCACAACTACTCATTAAATACCAGAATTCGTCCCAGAAAATCAAATGTGAATAGTAGCAACTTTTCTATTTAAGGAAAAAGTTAGATGATTGTATGACACTAAAGAAGTAGCTCTTTTAGGGTGTGTACTACTAAGAATTTTTGACTTTGAATGGCATGTGTAAATTGCCATATATTTGTCTACAGCCTTCTTTCAATTATATGTGTATAATATATGTTATTATATAATATACTTTATTGTGGATTGCTGATGATTAGCCACAAAATCCAGTGTTGGAATTTGGCTGGAAATTTCTCTAGTTATGTTTGCCTTTCTAATTGAAATACTATTCACTTAATCTTAAGCTATCTGTAGGGCAGTGGTGTCCATTGTTTTTGACTTGAAGACAAAGTGAAAATTAAGAGCAGAAGGAAGCTCACCTTGAGCAATCAACCTGTATGGAGCCCAGGGTGTGTCACTGTCACGTGGCTGTGCACCTCCTTCCACTTGAGCAGCGGGCGCTGTTTGTGTCACCGAGTCCTCGGTGGCGGAGAAGTGGCACTGTCACCCTCTGTGCCTTCGGTGCTGTCAGGCAGAAGTGTGAAAGGGGATCACTTAGCAGTCTGCTCTTCTCAAATCTGTGATCCAAGCTGGAGATTCAGGATGCCATAATGGCTTTTAGCTTTTGCTTCGTGGGGTTTTTTGTCTTGTTCCCTCCTTTTGGGTGTTCTGGGGATGAGTAGAGCAAGCCAGAGCAAAGCTGGTTTTTTGATGCGCTGAATCAGAAGCAAAGAAAATAACTCCTTGGCTGAGAATTCAGCTGTATTTTTGTAATGCTATCATACCCAGGTTTTAAAGGTATGTTGTATTTTTGCCACTGAAAATATTTCTTGATTACATTTGGGGATTTAGGGCATTGGTCTGGAATTTCAGACCCATAAGCAGCTTGATCTGAGTGAGGTGAGGAACTGCTAGAAGTTCAGAAGTCCTGAAAACTTTTTTTTCAAGTAGGCAAACTAAGGTACAAATTAAATGATTTCTGAGCATTTCAGATTTACTGCCATGTTACACAGCTCATCTGTGCAGTATTTTCAGCATATTTTCTATGCATCCTCTGTGTTGGATATACTGCACATTGCATGTATCTGTCTGAATCCTAGGAAGAAAACAAGGATACTCTGTCTTTTGAGATCACCTTTCACCTTCTTCCTCTAGAAAGGCATGCTGTTAAAAGCTTCAGTCAAAATTTGCTTTTATGGCTCTACAAGTAAGCTTTCTGTTTAAAAGGCATGCAGCTTTTCATAGCATTGTCATCAGGAACTTGAACTTACAACCTCAAAGGCTGCAGATGGGGCTCTACTGGCCCAAAAGTGTTTGTAGGGGTGAATGTAACACTCTCTTTATTACTAGGATCAGTCAAGATCTGGCTCTCATCGCACGGGAAATCAACGATGTAGCAGGAGAGATAGATTCAGTGACTTCATCAGGCACTGCCCCCAGTACCACAGTAAGCACTGCTGCCACCACCCCTGGCTCTGCCATAGACACTAGAGAAGAGGTAGGAGATCTTCATGGAGAAATGCATAAGGTTCTTCCTTTTCTTTATTTCTTTTGCTTTTAGCATTTTGCATAGCCTTTTTAGTTCCTCCACTCAACCCGTATGCATGATCTCAACTTTTTTTTTTTTCATTTGAAGTTCCTTTACATTTCAACAAACAACCCAGGAGTTATTTTGTGAACATAGCCTGTCAAAAGGATGCATACTATCTGTCTGTCTCTTTTTTTCCACGAAACATAGGACAAGGTAGTTATTTGTTTTTTTGCTTGTCTGTAGCCTTAGATACTGTTGGACAGTATCTAAGTGCATTTAAAGACACTAGTGTGTATGCACAACTATATATAAATGTATACATTTAATTATTTGTTTAGCTATTAAAAACAAAAAAGTCCCTCTTTTCACAGGTGACATAAAACTTTCATCTTCTGAACATTGAAATACTTAGGTACCATTAGTTAACTTTAGACTTTCTTTCTTAATAACATTGTCAAAAAACTGCCTTTAAATAAGTTTGCTTTATGCTTCTAATAATTCTTATTTTCTTTGCCTACCTCTGGTGTGCTGTTCTATGAATATATTGACTAATGTTTTCTAGTAATCATCACAGGTCTAATGCTGGTAAACGTGTTAATCTGAATTTAAGTCATCACTTTCTACCATGTTACAGTTCACCATAATAATGTGTTGTAAATGTTTAATGCATTTTTTTCTTCATAGTATTCCTTTCAAAATGTGTTTTATTCATTTTTGTGTGCATAAATTTTGGTTAATACACTAGTTTACTGTGGTTAGTTTAATACTGTCTCTTTCTGTGGAAAAAAAGATATAAACAGCAATAAGAAATCTGTGAGCTGGGTACTCAGAAAACTTATAAATGCACTCAGATTTTGGGTTTAATTCTCATAGATTGTGGTTAAACTTTATAGAAATAAAATGCTCTTTTTCTCAGATCCAATTAGATCACTCCAAATTTTTTTTATCATGAAATAATTATTTTCTTCTTCAAAATATACAATGCATTGTGTACATACTGCAGGTGGCAGTATCTCCTTTAGGTAGTGTAAGTCTTTCTGTAACGCTATGACTTACTTGGCAAAAAACCCTAAATCTCGGAGTACTCTTCTCAATTCCACAGATATGTTCCATTAATCAAAGAAATTAATTATTCAGTACCAGTTTATAGGTAGCTATTATGTTACCTGCCCATAAGCAAAATTTCAGTGGGGTAGTCTGAATGTGCCATCTATGTCTAGCATTTAAAAAAAAAAAAACCCAAATCTTGTTCATTTCTACAAGATGTTTTTACATAAGAGATGCATCATTTTATACTATAGAAGACAGCAGAATGATTATTATTTGATAGACATCTTAGAAACTGTTTCGGAAGAAAAAACCCCAGTAATCTGATTTTTGGATGTGTCCAGTAGATTTCATGAACTTCGTTTTTCTTTTATCCCGCAGTTGGTGGACCGAGTATTTGATGAAAGTCTCAATTTTAGAAAAATCCCTCCAATAGTGCATGCGAAACCCCCGGAAGGGAATGGTCGGCCTAGTGATGCCAGACCTCAGCTGACAGAGGCCCTCGATCCCCCAACAATTACCCGCAGAAGGACTTGGAGCAGAGATGAAGTGAGCACACCACAGGATTCTCTCTAAGAATGTGTCAATTTTAAGCTTTTGCAATTATCTCCCCACTTAATATTCTAGACATTATCCTGCCTTTCCTACCTCTAGCAGGTGGCATTAATATTTGAAAAAATTATGTATTATTTTATCGGCAAAATGTTCAAATATCATTGTATATGATATTATCTAAAACATAAGCAAGATTTTTTTATAGTTAAAGATACAAAAATATGTGGAGTTGTTACTATTGAACTAATAATATCCTTTTTTATTAAAAACTTATTGCAGGTTATGGGGGACAGTTTGCTGTTGTCCTCAGTCTTCCAGTTTTCTCGCAAGATAAGACAATCCATAGACAAAACAGCTGGCAAAATCAGGTGGGTTGTTAAAAATTGCTGTTATTGCTGAAAATGTCTGTTCCCATCAACATTCCCAGCAGTAAAAAAATATATATATAATAATCACAGAGGAAATGTACATAGTAGAAGCTTGTCTTTTTAAAAAGCACTGTTACCTATGGCATTTTTAGCATTCAGAAGGATTTGGAATGAATACTTTTTCCATTATTCCTTTTGTTTATTTCACTTTATGTGAAGAGAAATATCAGGAAAGTTTACATGGACAGAACAGCATCCAGCAGAGGAGGTCTTCCAACGTATGCAGTACTGTACAAAATCTACCCAACCTCTGTGCAAGTCTTGTAAAAGTCCCTTCCTTAAAAGATAAGGTTAAAATGTTGCTGAACTCTAACATTGGGCCCTATAGGTTTGCCACGTTGTTGAAGGGATTTTGCATTTTAGGAAGAGAAATCTAATTGGACAGAGGAGAGCTGTTTCAGTAAATCCTTCTGAAAAACAGCTTGCTCTGGAGACAACGTGATCCCTATTGATTTGTAAAACAACAGATGTAGCCACCTCTCATTTTCAATTGAAAATTCCTGCTTAAATAGATTCCTTCATAAGATGTCATAGTAGTTAAGAAGAAGTGTAGACTTGTCAATAATAGTAATATGTTGCTCTACTTGTTCCATTTAACTTGAATATGTGAGTGTAAAACCAGTTGTGACCACTTTGGTTGACAAGAATAAAAGAAAATTCATAATACAAAGTTCAGGGTTATATATTTCTTATCTTCTTCATGTCGTTGTGCCATTAATAACTTAAAAATAAGAAGTCTTTGGCTTAATGCATACTTTTGTGAATGTGAGAAAGTATTAGGTCTGTAATTGATTGGTTTCTTTAGGAAGTGTCAGATATTGGAATATTAGATGAGTGACAGATTAAACAACAAAAATGTATGTCAGAATAGGGTGATGTAACCAGTGAAAGTAGCAAAATACTAATATATCTGAAGATTTTATTCTCATGGGATTACCAGAAAAGATTTGGCCATAGAAATCAAAAAGAAAAATAATAATCTATATAAATTAGTTAAAACTGTAGGTTAACTGCCATTTCTAGTCCTGCTATTTCTAGTAGGAAAAGTATCACCAATTGAAGAATGAATTATTTAAAAGCCTGTAACTCATTTTAATTATCCTATGCTAAGGAATTTTGTGTGTTGTTTTTACTGGTGATTAACAGTTAACGTTAAATTGAGATCTTACACATTTCTGATTAATTTTCTGATCTTAAAAAGCAAGTCAGCTACTAATAAATGCAATAATAATGTGCTCATGTATGATATAAATACAAGCATACCTACAAATATTTTATGCATACTTAAAGAAAGGGGATTTTTTTTTTCTATAAAAATGCAGTAAACTTCCATTAATAAGCCTTTTTGCTGGGCATCTTGCAAAGTGCACTGAAAGAAAAATGGGGATTGAGCACAATCAAGTAAGGTTTGCCTCAGAAAGCAGGGAAAAGCAAGAGAAGGCGGCAATTGGCATTTATAAATATATTATTTTAACTTGAAAAATATGGTTAGAAAGGGGAATGGCAAAGAAGACAGAGATGATGATCCCCCAGGAAGTTTAAAATAGCCAAATGAAGTGTTCAAAAAGATAAAGTAAAAAAGGAAATCAGCGTCCTAAGTTTATATTAAAAACAAATTGGCTGTCCACTTTATAGTTTACATAATAAAAGTTTCAAAATTTCTAATTAACACTTTCATTTTGTTCCATTCTTTTTTAATAAAGTGACCAATGAAATGAGAACCTTTCAAATTTTAGAAGAGAAGAACATTAGCTCTAAAAACACCACATAGAGAAGCAAAGGCACTAATCACATACATCAGGATAGAATTATTTTAACAGAACATGGCAAGAAGGTAAATAAAAATATCACACAATATCACAATAGTTGTTTTTTTTTTTTTGCTAGTGCTGTTTACTGCTAAATAAAGCCTTATTTTCTATGTTCTTGCTGATTTCCAGGTGATATAAATGCTATTATATTAGAGAAAGTATAGCTGCATAAGATTGTCTGTATACTGAATAAATATTTCCAGAAGTTGCTTTTTTAAAAATTATGATCCTGTAAAGGACTTCATTGTCTCTGCTTTAGTTTCTTCTTTTTTTTTAAATGTGTATTTGAACTCCTCAATGAAAAGCATGTACTAAATTTTCCATTGTATCTGAAATCTTTGGTATCCAGGTTGTATGGCTTTGCAAGCTTTTTCACTCCCTGCCAAGACATGAAAAATTTGCCAGACCTCTGATGATGAGCTTTTTCAAAAGATAATGACCCTGGTTATGCCCTTAACATGTTTCCTGCTTTCTTCACTGCACTTCTGATTACTTTTAGTTTATTTATTTATTCCTTCTCCAAGAAAAAGTGTGTATTAATGTTTACTCCTTGTATGCTTTGTACGTGAATAAACCCAAGTCTGGCAGAAGTTGTCACTTGCCTCCATCCCATGACATTTTGTCATCGAAGTAGCACTTCCTCACAGTGAAACCTCTGACATAAATACATTCCAAAGCAGCAGTGAGTGAAGACCTCAAAGATAGAAGGGTTAAAGCAGCTTCTGGATGAGTTGTCTGTCACCAACATCTGTATACTGATAAAATAAGGCAGGGTACATATTTTGCAAAATTAGATAATCCTGACAGGATAATAATGGAGAATGAAATTCCCCATAGGGTATGCAGAACTGAAGGAAGGTGATCAGAAATGCAGTACTAAGGCTCACAGCTTTCTTTCAAATTCTTAGTCTTTATGACATTCACTGTATCATGAACTTCCAACTTAAAAATTATTTCCTCAGAGACCTAGCTACAATAATAGCTTCTTTTAAATATACTGCTCTTTGACCATTATTTGGAATCGTGTGGTTGGTTTGTTTAGCAGTTTTTTTACTGCAGCTATTTTTGAACTTTTTAACTTTTAAGTACCTATTAGAGAAGAAGTGGATTCTGTGTCATCATGGTGTTACTTCACAGACCTTAAATATCTGCACATTGCTTTTTTTCCTTTTCTTTTCCAATTGCACCAATGGAGAAAGTTTAATTTCTGTTTATTATACGACAATAAAAACAAAAATTTTATCAAGCAGGGAAGCAAAACATAAAAGATGGGAATCTCCCACTGGGCTTTGGGTTTTTACAATAACGAGGGACTTCAAACATGTAGTGATATTCATACAAGTGATATTCATACTGCTAGAACACACACACACACACAGACACACACACACATATGTATATATATAAAATGTACATACATATTGAGACTTTTCAATGAAAATATTTTCGAGAAAATGCATTTTTTAAATTTCCTAAAGCATTTTAATTTTTATTCATGTAAAATACAAAGGTAAAAATTGAATTCCTTTATCTTATATTTTGCTGTTATTGTAAAATGCAGTATTAATGGGGGATTTTCTCACTACAGTAGAATAGTTGGCTTTCAAAAAAAATGTAAGTGCTGGAGGAAAGAACTAGCTGTATCTGTATATGTACCATAAGCAAATATTTAGCTACAGAACTGCCATTTTAGTTTCAATAATAATGATTTTGCTGAAAATCATGAAATTAGTATGCTTCCCTGAAAATTTAAACTGTATGGTTAGATTCTGTCAGGTTTCAGGTTTTGATATTTTCTTTTCATTTAGTACTCCTTATGCTGTTTTCTCCTATCATGTTATTTAATCTTTCAGATTATTTTGTGGGTTTTCTTTTCTATTTTAAACATACTATTGGATTTCTTTCTTCTAGAATATTATTTAAGGACAAGGACAGAAATTGGGAAGAAATTGAAAACAAGTTACGAGCTGAAAGTGAAGTTCCTATTGTGAAAACATCAAGCATGGTATGAATAGTTACCTTTTCTGGGACTGATTATGTTCCTCATCTCATGGCTAAGTAATCAGTAGAGGAATTTGGTGTTTTCAGTGACATAAGGGCAAAAATCTTTAAAAAACCTTATTTAGACACTAAGTATGTTTCAAGAATAAACCTAATCTTCAGTAATTACTAAGACTTACTGTCTTAGTAAGTAATTACTTTCTTACTGTCTCATTAAGAAACAATTAATTGTTCAGGGGAAATTTTCAGATTAAGAATGCAATTAAAGGGATTCAAACTATCCACAGACCATCAGTATGTTTGCTTAATAAAAGGTAACAACCATTAGTTTTAATGTTAGATTGCTTTTGAATGAACTTGGTTTACAGTCTTAAACCTAGTTTACCTACTAATCATTAATGCTTAATATGTAATACTTAACAGTAGTAATACTGGTTATTAATATTTAGAGAAATTGTTGTGTTTTAATGCATGTGATGAAAATAATCCATAGACACATTGCAATAAAAGGATTTTTCAGTGAAAAACAATCCTGTTGGCTTTGTCTGGAAGTGGTAACCATAGGTTGCCCACCAGCACTCCAGCTGTTTTATGTAATAGCCTAATTACAGCAATCAGCTATGGTTTATAGGCTAATTCAGGCCATTTCAAGACCAGACTGTGAGGGGACAGACCACACGTTGTGTCTCAGTACCCTTATCTTCTGCTTCTAAACATGAGCATAGGGTTTGAGAAACATCCTTGCATGAGACAGCAGGCAGAGCCCAGCTTCATTATCCATCTGCAGAGTCTGCTGTTAAAAATATCTGTTTACAGAGGCAGGGGTTTTTGTGGGAGAGAAAACTGCACAAATGTGAATACATTTCCTCTGGCATTGAACAGGCTAGAACTTCTCTGTTAGCTCATCATCAGTTAGTAAACTCCTCCAGACTGATTTTTCCTGGAAAGGACTTGGCCTGTAATTTCTGAAGAATGGTGTATT
The DNA here is from genome assembly GCF_028018845.1 of Melospiza georgiana. Classification (NCBI taxonomy): domain Eukaryota; kingdom Metazoa; phylum Chordata; class Aves; order Passeriformes; family Passerellidae; genus Melospiza; species Melospiza georgiana. The sequence continues at coordinate 45,264,927 of NC_080432.1, read as the reverse complement.
TATCAAGAGCAACAATTAGTAACTCAGTAATATAATTTAGTAGATTTGCTGATAGGTTTTGTTAGGTTTTTCAAAACTTTAATCAGGTTCCTCATGGAATTTTCTAATTTTTGAAATATAATAATATAAGGAGTTATATTATAATAATAATGTAACTCCAAATAAGATCCAAATTTAGTGTTTTATATTCTAAATGCCCTGTGGAGGGTCAAGGTATTCTTAAAAAAAGAAAAAGGTTAGTTGTACATTTATTCCGAAATTCACCATTTTACTGAATTTTTTTCAATCTATTAAAGCATCTCACACTTGAAAGTTTAAGGGTTGTTCAGGGTTTTTTTGTATAGGCACTGATTTTCAAGTTTCTGCTTAGTTTTCAGAGCAATTTGTTGTTCAAATGCAGTGCCTTCTTTTACCATAGAACATTAAAAGTTAAGAAAGGACAGTTGCAAGTGATGTTTGTTTTGTCCTTGGAACATTTATGTCCAGCTCAGATGTGAAATCTGCTTAAAGATAATGACTTTGTAAAGATAATCAATCTCTTTGCCTCCCGTGAAAATCACACTACTTAGTACAGAACAGCTTTCTGAAATGGATTAATGGTTTTCTGAAATCAGTGCCTTTGAAAATTCACAGCTTTAGAATACCACTGACAGCTCTTCTCGCAACTTGGTTAACTATTCTTCCATGTAGGATTCTTCAATTGTAGGATTTACATATTTATACTAATATAAATATGCTAATTCTATAGCCAGGGAGATTACTCAGGAAGTGGTCATAGCACCAAGAGTGCCAGAGTTCAAGAACCCTTGGAAAATGCTCTCAGGCTCTTGGCTTGATTCTTGGAGTGATTCTTGGGCTGTCCTGTGCAGGGCCAGGAGCTGGACTCAATGATCCTTGTGGGTCCTTTCCAGCTCAGGTTACTCTGTGATCCTACAGCATTAGATGTGGTACATTTAATGGTTGCTGCGTTTCTGAGTGCATTGCTCTGGCTGTGACTGTGTTAGCAAGCAGTGCAGCACAGTGGAGAAAAATCTTTAAGGCAGAGAGCTGTGGCCCTGGACTGGGGTGCTGTACAAGGTCTCATGGGGACAGAACCCTGATGCAGTCATCTCACTGTCTGACTCACTTCTCTACACCCTCATAAATTACTCTGTTCCATTTAGTACTGAGTTTATCCTGGAACTTCCCTTTCAAGGTCTGCTGTTACTTTGCCTGATCTCTACAGAGCTGTGGCATCTGTGCTTGAGCAGAGGGCACAGGCAGATGGGCAAGGGTCAGAATGAGGCCCTGGGGATGGGAGCAGGCAGTCAGTGCAGAGGGCTCTGGCTTTCCCACTGGGACCTGGCTCTCCAGCCTCCGGCACTGCCACCCACCAGCATAGATGTTCTTGATGCCAGGAGGGACAACCCAAATAGCATAATGCAATTGGACATGTTTGGGAGTGGGACTGTTCACTCCTGAGAGGTAGTTTAAATCTATTTTTCCATTCTGAAAATTTCCTTTATTCTTCCATCATGGCCTCAAGGAGAGAGAAGATAGGATAGATAGGATAGGATATTAGAAAAATATTTTTCACTGTTAAAGAGGTCAAGTCAGGAACAGATTGCCCAGGGGGGTGGTAGAGTCACCATCCCTGGAGGTGTTTAGGAAGCACCTGGATCTGGCACTGGGTGATGGCTTAGTGGAATAAGTGCTACAGTGGCAGTTCTGGGTTAACAGCTAGACTTAAAAGCTTAAGGGTCTCTTCCAATCTCTTCTATGATAATGAAACATGGATGTTTCTTTTCTAGGAAATATCATCAATCTTACAGGAGCTGAAACGAGTTGAGAAGCAGCTGCAAGGTACAAATCTTTTTTCACTTTTCTCTTCTGTGGTTGCTTGCTTCAATTTTTAATAGACATCCATATCTGTATATATATAACATGAAACAAAGTTACTGTGATTTATTAAAATATATTTAATACAATATCAGTTACGTACAGTTGTACTATAACTGCTATCAGTTATACTATAATTGCTGATACATTTGATAAACAAACATGGCTGGTTTTTTTTTAAGCGGAAGAGTGATCATATCTTTTTATATAGGATTAGTGGTCCATGCTTATCATCATTTTGTTAGCTGTAAATTTCCTATATTTGTTATTTTTAGTATTCAGATTTAATCTGAGATAAAATCATGTTTTTAAAAAGAATTTTTCAAGAGTAGTCATTAACCACCTTTAGAGACAAATCAGTGATAAATGTTAGTACATATCTGGAAATAAAAAAGAGAAGTTCTGTTAAATGTCACACATATGTTAATAGTATAATAAAATGAAATGGTTCTGGGTACTTCAGTTTTCCCTCACTGTGTGGATAAATGACTGCTCTTTTATACAAATTTCATTCAATCATGGAATCAGCAACTATGGCTATTTTCTGGGAGTGGGGTGGAACAAAGCATAATATAATGGTAACATCAGGGGAAAAAGCCACTTAAATTAAAACCATCCTTCTGTCTCTATAACCTAATCATAGATGGTTTATCATCTCTGTTTCTTGTCCACACATCAGTTCATGTTTAGTTTGTGCAGTTTCATTTCATCTAAAGTTTTAATACATGTAACTGATTTTGAATACATGTATCAGTTGACATCTGTGTTGGATACACCATTTCTTTGTCATGGGCAGAACACATAAAAACTCACATCTGTCATCATAAAAATAAAAGTGTGAGATAAGGATTTCCATATTTTTATAGTAACAGAAAATTGTATTTTTTTATGGCTTCTTCCCTATCCTTCTCATCTCTTCATGACTGCTTAGCAATTAATGCCATGATTGACCCTGATGGTACCCTGGATGCTCTGAGCAACTTGGGATTCGCCAGCCCCATCCTGGCAGCTCAGCCGAAGGCCAAGTCCAGCCCTGTTTGCCAAGGCCCCCGGCCGGCAGCGCAGCCCAACTGCCAGCCCGAGGCCCGGGCTGCTCGTCCCGCCACCGGCCCTGCGGCAGCCGAATTGGAAAATGCTGAATCCGAGGCAGATTTCAGCATACATTTCAATAGGTTTAACCCAGATGGGGAAGAAGAAGATGCCACCCTGCGTGAGTGACATCTCAGTGTTTGATACAAAAGCCTTTCATGTGGAATGTTTAGAAATCAAGGAAAACTTATAATGTTTGTTTTTATAATTAAAAAAAAAGGCTTGGTCAAACAGCAGTTGTTTTATTAAACCAGTTTTCTTTAATTGTGATGCTTTGATTGTCACACAAATACTTTTCAAATCATAAAGATATGCATAGATACCAGTGTAGGAAAGCAGATTGTGGCAGGTTTGCCCTTTGTGGTTGTGTGCTTTGCAAAAGAATTATTATATCAGCAGTTTTCCCTTAATAGATTTATTTCTTTTTAAAAGCCATGCAAGCAGTCTAACATTTACTGAAAACCCCAATCTCTTTGCCAAGCTGCTCTGATGAACAGACTTCCTCCTCTAAAGCTTGTACAGAACTGTTGAACAGTTATGTTTGATTCTGAATTAGATGATTTATATAGGAAACATTATCTTGGACTACAATGACACATTACTGCGAAAGTAAGACAGATTTCAGAAAGCATTCATTCTCATGTACTGGAAAATCTCAAACAGTTCTGTGGTTTATGTAACCTTGTTGCTGCGTAAATTGTCTTGGGGTTTACAAATAAGTTCACATATTATGTTTGCACTAAGATTTGCTGGGAGTGGTAGGTGAACATATCGATATCGTTGAACAGCAAGCAGTGTTTTGGTGTAAATAGAAAACTGATAATACTGTCCTTGTATTATCATTACAGTGTTTTAATCCACTTTCTGAATAAACTATTTGGCACTTTTTGATCTTCTTCAAAAGTCTTTTTGATGTTAATGAAAGTAGAAGTATTTCATATCTCATTTCTGTCCAAATCTTTGTTGAAACTAACTAGGAAATAAATTTGAACGTATAGTAGTGTGGGACATATTAAAGCATATTGAGGCAAATGGGCTCTCACAATCCAAATGCAAATTAAGCTTACAGAAGAAATTACTCTTTATTTGGAATGATCATGAGATGTAAAATTTTCTTTAGGGAACTTGGAAGTAGAGTTGTCATGATTTGCTTGATCGATAGATGCACTCCCAAGCAAATGATTTTATTTGCTTCTGTATATTTTCCTGTAGTCTTGCTAGTAAAGCTGTCCCTGTCTTACATATTTAAAAGGATTCTGGACGACGACTGCTAACATGGACATTTTGCTTATACCACTGAAAAGCAAGTCTATTTAAAGTTTCCTATATAAGCCTATTTTCCTTATCAGTTGTCCCAGTAACTTAACATTTGGAAATAATGAAAAAAATTAAAGTAAATTACTTTGTATTTCCAGAACACTGTAATTTGGAGGAATGTTTTTTCTGTTAAATGTAACTAATAGACTGGAATTTTCTTATGTTTGCATCAGTCTCTATATATTAAGGTTAAAGATACAGTTTTGCAGCTTTTATGAAATGGTCTTTAATATTTCAGCAATAATCCTATATGAGATTTGTTTTTAAAAACCTACTTTCTGTACGCTTTTGAATTGTACAGGCTTTCAGAAATCAGTAAAAGTTGGACCAGTTAATAAAGATGCAAAAACTTTTTTTGTAGAGATGTAAAAACAAAACCACTAATCTGTTGTATAATGGATTTCATATTTTCTTTAAAAAAAATTAAAAGCAAACAGTCTTCATGTATGACTCAATATGCTCTACTCCAGCTAACTGTGGGAGCCTGAATGACACTAGTTTACAGAGGCTACAGGAAAACTTTTTGAAGGTGCAGAAGGGCAAAAATAGATGGAAACTAGAGCTAAGTATTCAAAATTGAGTGTACCAAACCATCACCATAATTCCTTCTTTTGTTTAATGCTTGGGAACATAATTTTTCTGCAGATTCAAGTGGAAAGTAGGAAATGGCTAGGAAGGATTAAAGGTGCAGGCTCTTCATACGAGATTCTGTTTGTGTTATTTCAGGCGTTTTTACCTTTATGTTGTGTAATAAGCATTTTGCATTACTATGTTATTATTTTGTATGGACATGTTCTCCTTATTTATTTTTGTTACATTTATTATGTATGTTATTTTGTTATATGCATTTACAACTCCATTTTTAAATAAAGTGTTTCTGGAACTTTACAAATGTGTGAATATGTAATTGAGAGCTGGGAAGTTCACACAATCTTTCTGCAGACTAACTCGCCTTTACTGAAATAGGAAATTACATTTTTTTCATAAATATCCTCTCTCCAGAAAAAGTTCTGTTACTGCCACCACTGCATCATTTATTCTGTGTTGACAGTATTGGCTTGCTTTCCTGTACTCAGGTTCTTTTCCACACTTCAATTGATTTTGTGTGCAAAGCTAGAGGTGAAAATAATCCAGTATGCTAGTCACCAAACAGTGGCTCTGTTTCCCTTTGTAAATGAAAGTGAGTTTTAATGCGCCTGCCAGCTGCAGCAGTAGATGGTTATCAGACTGTTTTTTCCCTCTGCTTCACATATTGGAAAACTTTGCTGCATATGCTGATTTGGCTCCATGCTGGTGCCTTTTTTTCTTCTGTCCCAGGTTTGACTATGCCTGCTTTTCCTGCAAGACACTAAATTGCCTTTTTTTAGCTGGCTTCATGCAGGTACAAAACCTTGAATTTAGTAAAAGCTCCAAGCATTTCTTCCCAGGTTAAGCATTTTGGTGCTGCTGAGCTTTGCTGTGACTCAGCATCAGCCACTCTGATCTTGCATCTGTCTCTGTATTTTTCCTTTATATCCCAGCCTGCTGGCATTAATACACCACTAGTGGCACACAGTAACACTGACTAGCCCTCAGCTCTGTAGGGGCAGGAGATTTCTGCTGCTCTTCAGAGATGCCAGTTTGGTACAGTAAAAATCATGAGCAAGTTACAAGGGCTTTTTTACTTGCACAGGACTACTTCATATCTCCCAGCTTCATTATCTGCTATAGTTTCCTCACTTGTTGCCAGCATCCCTCTGTCTTTGCAGAGGATAGAGGAATGCACCTCTGGGCTGTATTCTCATGTGCAGACCCTCTGATCTTTAAGCAGAAGTGTAACTCTTCCCATACAGATTTTTATAGGACTAGTCTACTTGGAGCCAAGGTTATACAGGGCTGTTATTCAGAAGTATTTAGGAAATCCAGCCAGATGGCCTCAGTCATGTGCTCCCTTCAGACACCACCAAGTGATGCTGACACACCAGGACACAGGAAAAGCAGAACTCAAGCCTTTTCTGATCAGCACTGGTGGCTCCTCCCTTGGCTACATGTACTGCTCCAATTCTATACCCAACAACTTCTTGTAATGACACTCACATCCAGCTGTGGCATACAGAAATAAACCTAAGGGCATATTTCGTGTGCCTGACCTGATAACAGCAAGGTGGTGTTTCACTGCAGCATATACATTGTACCAAAGCACCTGGTACTGCAATCTCAGGAGAGAACTCTGCCTCTTACCAAAAACTGACTTCAGGCAATGCCTGTTGGAAGCCCTTTGTAATTTGACCTGGGAAGATTTTAAGCATAGGAAAGATCTACAATTACTGCTTTGGCATGCAGCCATGAAAAGCAATAGTGTTCCTTCATGCAGGAATGTGTGAACCATCGATGACATGGTAAAAGGAGGCCACTCGCTACCTGCCAAGGAGATTTTATATCACCAAGTCTTTTGTATCTGAAGAGAATTACAAGGAAGAAACTTGGCCACTCACCATACAAGTTCCTTAGCTTTGTCTTGGTGAATAATCAGAATTTTTCAAGTGTAAGAATGTCACCTCTGACTTCAAATAGAGCTAGATCTGTAAATGCTGACAGGGTTGCAATCCTGGTAGTTCAGCCATGATTGCCAAATATTAAATACATCCGACAATGTCTCTTGGCAATACTGTCGAAGGACAGCTGCCTAGTGCTGAAGAGCATTTCCAGCTGCGCTAGCTCAGTAATCTTGTAAAAACAATTTTTGTTTTCAACTTGGTAAGCCTTAGCCAGTGCTGTTCCTGCCAGTAACAGCCAGCAGAGCACTGGCTGGGGAACAAGGCATTTCCTTTTCAGATTCTTTTCTCACTAGTCACATATTTGGGGAGCAAAAATGCATTTAGCAAACAAGTGGGATAATGCATCCCTGGAAATACTTTAAAGCAGGATAAGAGAACTGGAAGCCTACTGTCAAAGATCTTTACCTCTTCCAGTGAGACCACAGTTAACAGTGAAAACTAAACTCAGTGCTCGCCTTGTCTTGCTGACAGTTTCACGAGCAGTTATTATTTTTTGAAACCGTTGTTACTTCATGTCTGGGGAGAGCTCTTAAAATAAGAGGGTGTTAGAAAATGGCTTCCCTGGGGAGTCGGTATTAAAACAGGTGTTTGTAGTTATTTAATATCCTTATGGCAATATAGGGCAACATTTTCAAGTAATACTTGCCAAAATTATTCAAACACTAAGGCCTTAGGGGGTGGAGTGAGGGGATATAGAGATTTGTTCATTTTAGACCTATTTCAAAAGATTAATAGATGTGTTGATGAGGCTTTCTGCTACTATGGAATAGCTAACTATCAGAAATCTAAAGATTTATATATATTTTTATAAATATTTTTAAATTAAAAAATAGCAGCTTAGAAGCAGTATTAATTGTCTTTGAACCAAACTGTGATCTTAAGAGTAAATTTTATTATTAAAATTAATTGAGTAATATTTTAAACAATAATGGGCAACATGAGATATCTAAGTTCTGTATGGAGTCGTGGACCTCTATGAAGCCAAGCAAAAAGAACAAGGGTTATATAGTAACCCTTGTAAGTACTTATACAACCCTTGCAAGTTGTATAGTAACCCTTTTATAAGTTATAAACTTAGAAAAGTTACCAGGCGATTTCACATTTCATTTTTGGCATCACTTCTGGGGTAATGTGATTTTAAGTTGAGAAAAATTCATTGAGGAAAGAAACCAGATGTGGATGTGAGTTGTAGTTTGGATTATCCATGACTGATTTTGTTGAGAGATGAGGGAAATGACTGCAGATAATTCAGGAGGTTTTAAAAGTATTTAGAAATTAAATGCCTTAATAAAGTTTTTGAAGAAAATGTCATTAATGGTATTTCCCAATATAGCATAAGTGATTCATAAGTGATCAGGCACAATACGATATTCTCAGCAGATGTTACTGGATTAGGAGACTCAGTGAAGTGCAGAAAATTAGGCAAACTGTTAAAAAAAGCTTTTGAAAGAAATCAAAAGCCAGAGATGAACAGAAGTGAAGGGGAGTGGGGCAGGAACACAGTGTCTCCAGCCATGGCAGTAGGTATGACAGAACCATGCAGTTGGTTCAAGGCAGCTTTAGCACAACAGAGAACTGTAAGACACAGGAAGCACATAAAAATTTGCCTGCAAGGAGGGTACTTCCAGAGCTGATAAGAAGCTGTGCAGGGAAATATCTTTCCTGCTCCAAGGTTTGCCTCAGGTGCAAGTGAGACTACAGCCCCCCCGCTCCTTGGCAGGGGATGGCAGCGGGAAGTACGTGGGAGTTACTGCTTGCATCAATAATTATGTATTTTTTCCCTCTGCAGAATAGCTGGAGTTTCTCAAATAAACTGACTGAACCAATAGACAGCACTTTCCTCCAAGTTCATATCCCCCAGTGCAGTTTGTTTTATGTTTTGCTGAAATCATTTTTGGTCTTCACAGAATTTCAATAACTGAGTAAAGATGCAGGTGTATAATATTGTAATCACATTACCTGCACACTCAGGAACTCAAGTACTAACAAAAAATTTGCTGCACAACCATGTTACTTTTTCACTTTTTCTCTTTTTTTCATACATGGAAGGAATATACACAAACCAGGCTCCTCATATGATTGCTGCTGTCAGTAGGATGAGCAGCTGAGCAGATGGTTGTTCAGAAAAATCCACTTTTAAAAATGCAATTTATGCAGTATTCTGAACACCTAATAAGTTGCTTTCTTCCCATCACAAATCTGATGTATAAGTGTGGCTTTACTAATTTCTTGAGTTGATTTCCTAAGTGTACAAGCTCCTCAAATTTAGATCCTCTTCAACACCTCTGCAGGTTTAAAAATGCTGGGTTATATTGAAACTCACATCTGAGGCTTCACTGAAGTTATTACTCCAGGGACAGCAGAAGTTCAAATACAAAATTGAAAACACAGCTTAGTGGCTTATCTCAGCCCTAACATGAGCCCCTGGCACCCAGAACTTTGGAGCCACATTTCAAGCTGCATGAGCAGGGTTTGCTGTTTGGTGCCAGTAACATTTATTACTTCTAGTTTTGAGAGTGTGTTTTTAAGCTTCCAAGCTGTTTGAGTATCTATATTCCTAACTTTGGCCAATTTAAGTATTTTACCACATAATCATAGAATAACAGAATAGCTTGGGTTGGGAGGGACCTTAAAGATCTGGTTTCAATGGGCAGGGGGATCTGCTACCAGACCAGGTTGCTCAAAGCCCCATCCAGCCTGACTTTGAACACTTCCAGGGAGGGGCATTTGCAGTCTCTCTCTGGAAGTTGTTACAGAACATCCCCACCATTGCAGTAAAGATATTTTTCCTGTTTAATCTAAAACTACTTTCTTCAGGTTGAAGCCACTTCCCCTTGTCCTATCACTATATGTGCTTGTAAAAAGTCTCTCTTCCTCTTTCTTGCAGTCTCACTTTAGGTACTGAAAGGCTGCAATTATGTTACCCTGAAGTCTACTCTTCTCCAGGGTGAACAATCCCAATTCTCTTAGCCTTTCCTTGTAGGAGAGTAAAAAGCATTTTCAGAGTTAAAAGTGACATGAATAAAGAAATCCATCATTTCCCTTTTAATGGTGAAGTGATTTGCTTTGGAAAATACATGGATTTTATGTTACTGGAAGAAAACTGTCAATTAAATTATGCACTTGTCCCTTAATGCTCCAGCAGTGAATTACAAGCTAAGCAGAACTGGTCTCCACGAAGTCAGTGGAAAAGTTCATGCAGCCACAGTTTTGTACTTGCTTGTTTGAGTGCAAACCCAGATCACTACATTTTGGTTTTCACTTGTATGCAGTTTTGTAAAATTCAGAAAAGCTGTCCCCAGCACAAGTATTTTCAAATGAGTTGGTTATAAGCTTTAGCCTGACATTGTAAAAGCAATTATTTTAAAATTTGTAGGGAAAATTAATCCTGACTGACATCAATGATTTCTTTTAATTGATATTTAAATTTCTCCAGATAAGAAAACACACTGGAACTTGTCTTACTGCTTAAAATGCAATGAGGGAAAAAATGGCAGGCATAGGATAGTAGGAAAAAATTATCCACAGAATAATAGGTATGATTAAAAAGCATATCTGAATGGAATTTCTAATTAAGGATTTTCTCCAGGGAGACACAGTGAAAAGCTTGATGCTAAATGAGTTTTGGAGAATCACTGCATATCTGTGAACTGGTCTTAGCACTTTCTGGAGCCTCTCAGACGGCAGTGCTGAGGACTAGCACAGATAATTTTACAAACATCAATATTGCTTGCAGGCTTTCACTGCAGTATTGAAGCCAAAGAAACAGTAATAAGATTTTACCTTCCAGTGGTGCTTTTCTTCTCAAATCTTTCAAGCCCTGCACAAACACTCATTCTGTTATGAAATTTATACGAGGAAATATTTCATCCTGATCTTACAGATGGGAAAAGGGACTCAGAAAAATCTCGTTTCCTCCCTACAAAATGCTGAGACAAGCTTTGTCATCACCTAAATCTCAGTAGGTGGCAACACACACCCTGGTGGTACTAATCATGTGCCACTTGATCTGACAGTGCCCATATTTAAAATCAAAGTTATCCCAACTTTTGAGTTGCCGTGACAGAGCCAGAGATCTGTACTTTTCCAGCCAGGTCAGTTTTGTCACTTCTCTTTCCCCAGTGCACCTTGCTGGCGTCTTTGGAGCTGCTGAGATGTGGGTACCTATCCCAGTGAGCTGCATTATCTGATCTTGGCAGCCTCCCCAGCAGCTGGTTGCAGCAGGAGGCTAACTTGGTATTTTGGGATAGTCCCTTCTTTCTTTCTTTCTATTTACCATGGAGATGTCACACACATAACCCTCAGTACTGTGCATATCTCAGAATTTCCATGTCTCCTGAGAATTCCTTTTTTCAGGTTAATCCCTGTTTCTTTACAATGCCAGATGCAATGATGTGTATCAGTTTTATTTGAATTTATATGGTCTGCCTGCACCTGAAGTGTTCTAATTCTCCATGCAAATTATCTTGGTTTATGTGCATATATTTAAAAATGTCTGATTTTTTTTATTCTCAAGATTTAAAGGACTAACAGAGATTGTATCAATAGGCATGTTCAGCCGCTGGTACCTGGGGTCTTGGATTTGCTGCTACAGCACTGCAGAAGCACTGATGTAGCCATTTATTTTAGCTTTAATGTATGTATTCCATTTCTGAATGTTTGCAGAAGCCCAGTATGAAAGGCATCTACTCAAGTGGGTTTTGTTCAATTGTCCAAAAATTATCAGCAGTATTTGAGAAATAGTCACAAAGCAGTTTCACTGAAGGACACAGCTGCATAGCCCAGGTGTTTCCAGAGGCTTCTACAGAAACACTGTGGTTTAGAGGCTCAGCTACTGAGTGTACATGTTTTCTTCATATGTGTTATCTACATATCAGAAAAAAGGAAAAATATGGTGATGAGCAAGAAAAAAAAAAATCTAAAGCCTCTAAAATTTTCTAGCTAAGCTGCCATTTTACCAAGAATTTAAGTGTTAGTTTTGAGATAGGCCACATGGCCCATTAGATCTGCCTTTCTTTGAAAAGTTTTCTAATTTCTTTGTCACAGCTGCCACTAAACTATAAGAAGTTAGTGTTTAAAGGATTACAAGCTTTCATTTTCTCAGGGATCTGGAAGGACAGAGCTAAGTGCATAATCCCACATTCTGTTCAAGTTTTTTTAGCAAAGGAGAAACCAGAGGTGGTAGAGAGAAATAACTTATTTCAAGTTAATCAAGTTCTCCCTGGCCGATTCTGAGTCTGGCATCCTGTGAGATAATTTCACCATGGGATATACTAGATTTATCTAACTGATTTTCTCTCCGATAGAAACCAGTGCACTGGCCTGACAGGTGGATAATAAAGACAAAGCAGTGCTGATGTTTGTAGCAGCAGAACTTCTAAGGAAAGCTGATACTTCTGCTGAACCAAGCTGCAACAAATAATGCCCTGGACTCAAAAGCTTGTCAATGTGCATTTCCATCAGGACCAGAAATTCCTCAAATACATAAAATGAAGCAGAATAAAAGTCCCATAAAACTTTTTTTTTCTTTTAGTATTTAGGTTTCACACAAAGAATGGAGGAAAGTAAAGCTTTGACTGGACCAACCTCTATCAAATTTTCAGGCAAACCTGCACATTTAGCAACAACTTTCCCAGTCTGGGTTTCAACAACTAATCAGTCATGCTGCAAAGAAATTCAAGGTGTCAGAGATTTCTCAGAAGTTGATTATGTGGATGGAAAATCAGGCTGTCCAGAGGAGACCCTCTCCTTACCCAGGACGACTTGGGTAAGAGGCCATGTTAAGCTCTGAGTATTAAAAATTTTAGAGAGATGCCTTTGCCTGAATTAAGGTGCAAATAAGACCATGTGCCAAAGTGAGTAGTATGAATTTTATTTAACAGTAAATGTGGGTGTAAAGGGTGGGGGGGCCAGGGGAGCCAAGGGGAGAGAGAGAGAAAGGGGAGGGAGAGAAAGAGAGTGACAGAGACAGATTTTGTAGAAAATATCTCCACTCCATGGCTCCCAGTGGTGTCCCATTGATCCTCTTCTTTTGGTCTCCTCACCTTCTTGGTGAGGGTCCCCCAAAATATAGAGTTCAGTGGGTTAATCTACATTCAGGCCTGGTGGGAATGAATGCCCAGATACCTTCCCTAGGGGATAGAATGAGGTGCAAGTTTGACAGAGTCTCTTGTAAGAGACTCTGGATCGGTTCCATCACTTGGATCATGCGCAGCGCTCTGGGGCCAGGCCTCAGCAATGAGTCTGGGAGCGCTTCAGGGCTCCTGGCTGGATGATGGCACCCCTCAGCTGCCTCTCACGTGAGTGTGACCTTCCCAGGATGGGGACAGGCTTACAACTGAGCCACTTTGTGTGAGGGAACATGGGTGGTCGCTCCCTCTGAGCAGAGGTTGCCCACACAGCAAAGCTCTCCTCCTGCCCCCCTGGCTGTGGGGCAGTGTGTGCCAAGCTGCCCTCAGCAGATGGGTCTGTGGGCTATGGCCTCCCCCACCCCGAACTGGGCCAGGGATGGATTTCAGCACAGCTGCTGGGTTTGGCTTTCTTGTGGACGCTTTCTTTTCCCTCAGCCTTGTTTACTCCTCCCTAGAGCTGAGGTAATTGCATGGCAGTGTCACCTTTTTCTGTTCTCAAGTACCCTCAGGGGGCTTAACTCACAGCCCCAAGTTCCCCTCAGGCCTGTTCGGGGAGGAGCGGCCTTTGGTGGTGACAGTTTCCTTATACAGTTCTGCCATAAAGGGCCAAAAGCCCTTCATAGCAATGTTCAAGCCATTAACCACAACATTTCCATCTCTCAGGGGGCGCTGTCCTGGTTTTGGTTGGGCTTTGCAAACTCGGTAATTTCCTAACTTGGGAGCTGTGAGGCTGGTGGGAGCCAGCGCTGCAGCTCATCAGGCTCTGGGCAGCCACAGCTGCTGGGGACTGTGTCACTGCTGGGACAGGGACAGGGACAGGGACAGGGACAGGGACAGGGACAGGGACAGCCCTTCCAGCCCTTCCAGGAGACACAGAAGGAGAGGGAAATGCCAGTGAGAGTTCTGGAAAGCAAGACTTCCTCTATGTCTAATACATAAGGTAAGAAGAGTCTGCTGATCTTGTTCGTTACATTTTAAACACCTTTGAAGGCATGAGTAAATGCTTACCCTGCCTCTTAGGATAAAGTGAAACGTAGATGGGGTTGCTTGAAGCAACAAAGGAAAATGCCTCAGGGGCTTTATGAAATCCCTCAAACTGCTTCAAAAATGTGAAAGAGAGGAAAGGGCCATTGCTGAGATGGCCAGAACCAGTCGGGTGTGCTAAAACTTGAATACATCCACAAAATCAAGAAGAGCAAGGGAAGGGCTCAAACACAGTTCTTTGCCCTGATGTACAAACAAAACTGAAAAATGGAGAAGCCAAATGCAATTGCTTGCGGTCAAAAGGAGAAGAGAACTGGGAAGTTGAGATTTGATTTTTAACCCAAAGCCCATCCCCTCGGCCCCCCTCACAACACACATTTACTGTTTAATAAAAGCCAGACTCTGAACTTTGGGCAGGAAGGCTTATTAACTGAGCTGGTAGTGTGCTAACAACCAGCCAGAATTTAATTTTGGGAAGTAATTTGAGAAAAATTAATGGAAAGGTACTTTGAATATTCCCTTCATTAAGATTGCCCTTTATATGTAGTCCAGGCAACAATAACTTTATTTCTCCAGTTTAAAATCCTTCTGCATTTCAAAGTTTCTCAAATATATTTTTATTTCCTTTTTTAAGTGACATTTGTATGTCAGAACTATAACTTGAATCATTCTGTCTTGAATCATTCATTTACTAGGTTGTCATTTCTATATCTGAATCTGTCTTTGACTTTCTGAGAATCTGAATAACTGGAATATTTTTATCCCTTCCATGTCAGCACGTGACTTACACGTGTATAACAAAGAGAATAACTTTGGCCATTGCTTATTTTTTGTGAGTACCTTTTCTTTTGACCTGCTGACAGATATTCAGAAGAAAATTGTGTGAAGTATGAATGAACAGTGGAAAGACTGTTCCACATGGAAAGACTTCTGTGCAAGCTATTACAAATGCAGATTGAAAGTTAGATTGAAAGGCTGCGTTAGTGCCGTGTCAAACATGCCCCAGCTCTTTCAGGGACTAAATCTCCTATTGTAGCTCTCTGGACTGTCCTCCTCATTCTCCAGCTGAGTTTATGAAGATAGCAACATATGCGAAGAGATTTGAGGAGTTACCACCACTGCAGTGTTCCACTAAAAGCCAGTGGGACCATCTCAACAGGGATATGTTTCTGGAACTGCTTGCATGATTGATAGTTTCTCATCACCTCCTGGGGTTTTTGGCTGCCCTTGGCCTGGCACGCAAGATTTAACACAGAGGAAATAAGGAGAATCCTCTATTATTTCCATCAGAAAATGGGATTATAAAAAGATCCTGTGCTTTGCAGAGAATTCAAGTCAAAATAAAGCTGAGTATCTAGCTATCAAATCTCTAATATTAACATTACAACTGAGCAAATAAAAGGCTTCCACTGCCTACACAAAACTGGATTAGATTGATTGGTCTCTATCCCTCACAGGATTATTCAAAAATTGTGAGTCAAGCCTAGTTAACCATCTCATTCCAGCACTGAATATCACTGTACTGAAAGGATTTTCAGCATATTGAGACCTGTTCAAAGACACCTTTATGGTCCTTTCAGTGCTCTTGCAGTCTCATCACAGTGTCCATCCCTTTGGGGAGATCCATGTGCTTATCAGAGAATTACCAAGTTCCAAAACCCCTGCTGTGGGCAGACATGTCTTCCCAGGCTCTGCATTCTGCTGCTTTAGTTCCAAACACTCTTAATACTTTTGAAAAGAGGTGAGCACACACTGAGGATGCAACATTACCTGTCAAGGCAGTAGAGGAAGACAGCAATGTGCTGGGTGCATGGAGCACAGCACCAGGAGCTAGTTCAGGTGTGGACACAGTTTCTCTGTAGAGGAGATACTTTCAAGAGGAAGATGGGAAGGAATATCAAGTAGCTGCTCTCTTATGCCGAAGCACAACAAATGAAGGGTGAGTGCACCGTGAAGTGCTGCATTGCAAGGTAGGCCAGCAAATTTTTCTGTCCTTATTACAATGAATTTAAAAGAGTTTGACTAGATTTTCACTATTATCTGAATCCATATCTTTCTCAGACTACTCTATTTTTACCTAAGTCAACCATAATTAGTAATTCTTTTGTTTTGTAATGGAAGGAACTCATGACTAAAAGCAAAATCTGTCTTAAAAGGTTCATGAGAACTTTTCTTAGCTGTTTTTCTTTATGTTGTTTTAAACCATATCTTAGACTAACGCAGATTAGTAATTTATTTTTCTTTTACTATCAAACACCTTTCTGAAGGGCAAAGCAGGATCATGTATTTCCATCTGGGTTTTTTAAGAGCTCTTTCTAATAGCATAGTCCAAGATAAATCAGTTCTTATCCACAGAATAGAGATGGATATAACTTAATTCTGCAGTCCTCAAATTCTGGATGTGTCTGACAACTCCGTGGTGATCCCTGAGTTTTTCTGGGGAGTCAGAAAAGTAGCTCCTCTTGTCAAAAATAAGCATCTTGGAATTGTTCAACAAGCAAAGAATTCCTGTCTCCTGTACAACGAATCCTCTAAGTTCACTGCCTCTCAGATTTCAGTCCAATGATGACAGCCCAGAGTGCACTTGCCAAGCTGGCTGTACATTCAAAGTAAAAATGAATGAATTGAATTATTTTTTTGCTCCTACACTAAATAAACAAATGACAGAGACATCCCAAGAGGTTGAACAACCCACTGGTCTTGATTCCATTCACACAGAAACAGAACAGGAGCCACAGAGTGTGAGACATGCCACCTTCTCCTGAAGAAGGTCAGGAAAGGCCATTTGAGTGTCATGTTCATTAGACACCCCCTTCTGTATCTTCTCTCACTTGACATGACAAAAAAAGTCTGATTTTTTACTGTTTTGTTGTGAGTCTGAGAACAATTAAGAACATTCAGGGTTTTTCCTTTTGTCATCTGCTGTGTGAGCAAATCTTGTTATGGATTTGACCACTGCGAGCCTCACTAATTTGACACATTTCATCTGTTTGTGGCTTGTCTCTATGTGATGCATTTGCCAGCAGCTCAGGTTCTGTGTTTTCCTGCAATTTAATATCCCTTTTCCCCCCTGCCTCTCTGGTTGTTGCAGCTTCTCCAGACAGTCACTTTTAAGAAATCCCATAACAAAGCTCCTCAGGATAAGTACTTCTGCTGTCCAAACCATTTCCTCTCTCACAGCATCCATTACATTTGTACATTCAGAGAAACACCATCCCATGGACAAACACACAAGAAGCAAAAGCAGTATTTCAACTTGATATTTTTGTGCCTGTACTTATTCCCTAATTCTCTGTGTTTTCCAGGGGACCATCAATAAGAATTAATCCATGTCAGCTGTGCTGAGCAGTGCAGTTAAATGCTCTTATTGGGAAGCTAACCCTTTGCTGCAAAATGGCATTTGGTACTTATCATGGTTTCCAGATTTTTCAAGCTCTCAGTAACATGTGCAATTACTTACATCAAAAGGCAAATTAATGACCTGTAACTGAGCTTTCAAAAATTGTAAGTTATCATATTTGACTGCTTCCAGGAGTTTGAGTTACCTGAGCAGTGATGAACAGTAGCTATTAGACAAGGAATGACCAAGCAGAATTAATTTAAATTAGCTTGAGATGGCTTTAATAAACTGCTATAGATAAGTGATTTGTGCTAGGTAATCTCAGGAGTGAAACACAGCAAGAGATTTTGCATCAGCTGCTTAAATAATGATGTTATTGATATTGCTATCACCAGATGCTTACAAGGGCTGAGCAACAAACTCCTCTTGGTTTCAGTGCAGCTGTGGACTGCCTGCTCCTGTAAACAACCAGCCAGTGAGAGCTAAAGCAAGTCTGGCTCACTCAGGGAGGAATAGCTGCAGCAAAGGTCAGGTTTTGCCACAGGCAGGAGGAAGGCTGGCCGGCACCAGGCAAGGTCACATAACAAAACTCCTGGTGCTGCAGGTTGCCGTGCCTTTGTGCACTTCAGAGAGGAGGAGGGAATTTGAACTGGAAAATCTTGCAAGAAGTCTGCTGCAGGCAGGATACTTACTGTCCATGAAATGAAAAGGGAAACCATGTAAAGAAACAACATCCGAAAAGAAAGCACCAACACTGAAATAAGCACCAGCATTTACTACTGGTTTTTTGTCTCTGCCTCCACCATTTTCTTTTGAAGTGTAGGTCCTGGTCCTGGTCCTGGTCCTTTTTCTTTCACCTTTCAACTCATCTAGAATGGTCCTAGATATGTGGTGGCCAGTCAGCAGGACTATCTGGTCTAATGGTCTGAGAGATACCATTTTATACAAGAAGAAGAGAATACTGGGTCAGTCTCCTAGTCTGGCTTTTCTTCACCTTGAAGGGAGTCCCTTGCCCTCAGAGAAATGAAACTATGACAGTTGCATCTTTCTGCTGTTTGACACTTAATGTTATAACCGTGATAGTAGTGGCCTTTGATTTCTGCTATTCACGTTTACATTTCAGAACAGTGTGACACAATGAAGTTCCGTATCTGGTTTTGAGTGCCGTCCTGCCATCCCCTACAGGGTACCTTTCTCATTGTCTCATCCATCTCATAACATTTTCCTGAACTTGGAGAAAAGAATGTGATTAAAGTGGTTTGTAAGAAAGCTGTGGGGTTTTTTCATTATAACTCTTTAGACATTTTCCATCTCACAACTGAAGGATTCGATCCTCCTTTGTAACATTTACATTTCCCATGCACATCTGAGGAATGGCACAGAGTCTAAAGTGCCTGTTGGTCATTAGGGAGTAAAGCTTGAGGCCATGAGAAACAGCCTTTAGTATTTCAGCATTAGTCATGGTGTAGAGTTAATGAAATCAAATTAAAGTTCAAACTACAGCATGGCTTTTCTCAAGTGACATTAAAACCACCTCCTGATTTGCAGTGCAATATGCAATAGCTCTTGCTAAATTTCAGCTCTCCGTCTCAACTGCACAACCAGATACAGCAGTTCAGACACAGGCAATTAATGCTGAGGGAGGCTGTGTAAATGGCTGGCTTAAAAATAACTGGTGTCTGGCTGCAAATTTTGTGCATGCAAAGTGAATTGACAAAACATTACTTTGTTTTGTATTTAATCCTACTTCCTGTATACACTGGATTTCTGCCAGTTTCTTCAGTTTATGCAAATAAGGATTGATGTCTCTCTCAAACCTCTCTCATCTTTCATCCTGTTTCTTTTTTATGCTGTACATAGCTATTTGCTTTATCTTTATGGACTCTTTTCAGTTATAGGAGGAATTCGTAGTGAAACTCTTGCAACAGCTAAGTAATATTTTGCAAGAGACTTCTTGTAAGCACTTCCCTGCACCTTTGGCAGTGAGCTTTGATGATAATTTGGAATGTGAGATAGGATTGCAAACCATATATACATATGTATTTTTGGTACTAAGGAAGGAACTAAGACTTCTGCTAGCTGTGAAAAGAAATTGAACATATCAAACTCATTTCACACATGACTGACATCTGGAAAATAAATGCATTCACCACATTTCTGCTGAGCACACTTTGGTGATCTAAAGCTTTAGATTTTTATTCCACAGATGTTTGAAATATGGCATATATGGTTAAGAGAAAACATGTGAAATCATCTCTAAAATCATTATTTCAGATATGATATGAAATCATCATTTCAGATGTTTCAGATCCAAAGAACTTGGAATTTTGCAATTTCATTACTTCATTTTTTTGTTTTCCATTTAACTCCTGTGCATCTCTGGAGACTATGCTGTGGCTCAAAGCTGAAGAGTGAAGTGATTAGGAAGATTTGTATTATATTGATTTACCTTCCAGTACTTAAACCAAGGGTTCACACTGCTGCATTTAGCTGTTTACCCTTCACTGACACTCACTCCATTACCAGGCATACAGGTAATGAGAACTGGTGAAAATCAACTCAATTAGTCTGGAATGAGTGCCTGCACTATGCTCTCTCAAGTCAAAATGTTACCTGTGTCAGCCCTATCCATACTGAGGCTTTTCTAAACATTTGTGAGGTTATCCTGGCTATTTGCCATAGATGGACTCTGGCAGTGGTTGTTGGGATTCCTGGCACAGACACTTTGCTTCTCTTGATTCTCCATCATTCCCAGCCCAGCAAGAGGGGGAGCCTTAGAAAATAAGTACAGATGCCCAGGTTTTCTGTTCCTATGCCATCTATTACAAATGTTCATCAGCTATTTCTTCTAGAAAGTTCTCTGTCTCAATTCCAAACAAGTTACTCTTCTACTCACCCTCCACACATCACCAGGTAGCAAACTTTGATGCTATTTTCTTGGGAAAGACTACACAGATAGACAAGATCCATTAATACATGCACATTGATGGAAGGATTTCTACACTTATCTTGCAACACAAACATGTCCAGAACTTAAACACTCATTGTAGGTGAAATGAGGGAGCCAGCAGAATGTGGTGGTAGCTGTCAGGTCTCTGTCCCCTCCACTGTGTGCAACTCTTCAGTACAGGCTATTGTTTCTCACCAAAGAGCTCAAAAAAAGCCAGCACACCAATCTTACACACATCAGATGCACTGGCTCTGCTGCTGAGTGAACATCTGGGAGGTGCTGAAATCTCACATTGCTGCTGAAAATAGAAAAGAAAACATAAACTAGGAAAGACTGTGGAGATTTTATGCCCTCACACTGATGTTTCTTCTCTTCTCCCCATCTCCCTGTTTTGCTCCTTCTTTCTTTCACAAAAGCTACACCTGTCAGCTTTCCAATCAGTCGGAGTGTAACGCAAGCCATCCAGCTGTGTGGCAGATGGCTGAACTGTGCTTTGTCCTATATCCATGCAGAATTATTTATAAATACCAAACCTGATACAGTAAGTGACTCAGCCTGGTTTTGTAATTGGCAGCTGGATAGTTCTGTGCTTTTTAAAACTGCAAAATTGCCTTGCTTGACTCAAATAGACATAAAAATTCTTAAAAATGGCTCTTGGATTTGAAAGCCATTGAAGCTGCTGTTCATGTAGCAACTTGCACTAAAACTCCAGTATTGTCTTCTTCAGGGATTCTCAAATCCTGGCTGATTTAGTGGATCTAGGGCCCTCCATGTATCATGTTTCCTCATCCTTTCTAATGCACTTGCCCTGGCTCACTCTAGCCATTGTTATTATCTTTCACTGCTAGTAGGGAGCTACCCCAAGTCCATCAGACATGAAAATGACTCCAAATGTTTTCACTGGACTCCAGCTGAACTCAGGGGGGTGTCTGCTCATCCATCTGTACAGCACTGGTAGTTTCATAGGTTTGGGTAAGAGAAATCCCAGGAGAGAATCTCATTGGGATCTGACTAACCTCCTGTAGTCTGACCCAGGATGCCCTTGGTGTCTTGGGACACTTTTTGGAGTGCATTACTTCAGCTTGTGCAGCATTGTAAACTTAAGGACTACAAATCAAGTGACAGCTTTACTGGGAATGCAAATGTTACAATTATAGTAACATAATGTTCCTACCTGAACCTATGCTATTGAAAAAGATGTTTCCCAAAGGGAAACAGAAGTAATAGATGCAAATCTGACCTTCTCTATTTGCCTGTTTGCATAAAGATAC
The DNA here is from genome assembly GCF_028018845.1 of Melospiza georgiana. Lineage (NCBI taxonomy): Eukaryota > Metazoa > Chordata > Aves > Passeriformes > Passerellidae > Melospiza > Melospiza georgiana. Next base: position 45,243,430 of record NC_080432.1, on the reverse strand, counting down.
ATGGCAGGTTGTACAGCTCTTTCCCTGTTATATCTGCTATTTGCTGCAGTGATGTCTGAAATTCCTCTGCAGCTGTCCATTTTCACAGGTCTAATTCCTTTCCAGGAGAGATACCATCTATGATGAGGTATTTCCACCTGCATGCTGCTCATGTCAGGTTTAATAACTTGCTGTTATCGCTCAGTCCCATCCTATTACACCTTGAGATGAGGTGAAGTAGATGAGAGGAGGGGGTTGGTCCATCATTGTGTCTGATTCCCAGGAAAACACCTATCTGAGACCATGAGCTCTGGCTGGCTGCCCTAGACTGCCCCAGAGTAGGGAGAGAGGATTTCATGATGACCTGGACTTTCACAGCCCTGCAAGAAATCATAGTATGCCACATATTTGTTAAAGAGCGTGCTACCATGACCCTTTCTGCCTATTTTTCTGCCTTGGCTCTGGAATAAGTGAATTTCTGTGGGCCTGTCTTGTAAAGCTCTGCATTCTTTGACTGAAGTTCATAGTCTGAAGTATTCAGGCTACAGATTGAGTCAATACAGTGCTCCAAGTCCTGCTTGGAAGGAAAAACTGGGCCCCTGTAGACTATAAATATTGTTCTGTGTCTTCACTGCTAAACATCCTCCATCTAGAAACTTCAGCTCAGAAGATGTAATGAAATTACTTCTTTTATGGCTGTTATACTCAAGAAAGCCTGTGAGAGAGCAGTTTTGCTTCTGAGCTACTGCTTTAACTGCAGGCTTGGAACTGGAATCACTTGTCACCCCAAAAAGTGATCTGTTCCTTGGATTTTTTAAGTTTGATGGTATCAACTGAGAAATGGTAGCAAAATACAGCACACAAACACAGCTAGTCTGGCCCATGATGTTTGTCTTAGATATGCATCAGTTCATCACGTTCAATTTCAAAAGCTACAGTTTATTTTTGTTTTAGAATTTCTTATGGATTTGCAAATTCTCTTGGTGATTGTACTGGACAGGTGACTAAAAGGAAAATGTGTTTTAAAAGACGTGATTTTTTAGTGTATTCAAAATTTGAGTTGTTTTAGAAAACTGGCATATTAAATAGAGCTGATCAGTACATTGCCTTGTATAACTAAAAAAACAACAAACCAAACAAACCCAAAACCAACATGCTATGTAAATCTATGGTGAAATTTTAAAAAATGACAAAGCTAAGCACATCCTGTAAAGTCAAATCTTTGGATGCCAAAATTAGAGGTAAACAAAGTCACTGGTCACTTCAAAGCCTTTGTGGCAGTAGAAACAATTACAGTAATCACTTTTTAGTACCTCTTTGCTATAGATCCTGATTTCTACAACTGAAATGAATGACTTTATTCTGTAGTCAGAACAGCATCTAGAATGACAACTTCATTGCTGTGATAGTGGACATTTCTATTACCAGAGCAGACTGGTAATTATTTTTCTGTTGTTTCTTTTATTAATTGTTTCTTTTTTGAGCTTCTCAGGTACTTTCCAGCTTGGATCAGCTCTTCTGATCATATTGTGCTTTAGTAGTAGCTGAGTGAAGAACTTTATTTAAAAAAAGTTTGAATAGGGATTATCTTCTTATGATTGAGAACACCTGATTTCTTTTCTTGACCTTTATCCATGTTTGAGTGACTTTTAGTCAGTTCCTCTCTTGGTAGACTGTTCAGTGTGGTATCATCCCAGTTCTGACCTACACAAGCTGTCTTGTACTGATATCTACCTGGCACTGCCATATTCTGCCTCTCTTGCATTCACCACTAGAAACCTGCAGTCAAGAATTCATGCAATTCATTCATCTTTATTTAGACATAATTTGACAGGTGTCTATTTTTAAACACAAACACACACATACATGGATATATACACATATATATGTTGACATGTATTTAAGTTTAACATAAACAGAACCCATATCAACTATGTTGATCAACATTTTATTTAAAACAAAGCTGCATGCAAATTTTAAAAGAATCTAAATTAAACTCATGGGCTTCTGTCAGCTTCCTGATATCTTTTTACTGGCCTTCAGATATGGTTGCAGTGCAGATGATGGTATTACTCTGCTGAATGATCACCTCTTGCTAATATTTAAATTAAGAGCATTTTTCAGAATAAAATGTTAATCTCTCTTTCATCATCTGCTTTCCCTGCACCGATTTCCTGGCAATTGGACATTTTCAAATATAAATGAACACCATTATAAAGTAATCAAGCTGTTCTAGCTGCAGACAAGAAAAGGAGAAGAAAAGGAAAGGACTCATATAAAATCATAAAATCGCAGAATCATAGAATGGTTAAGACTGGGTGGGACCTTCAAGATCATCTCGTTCCAATGCTCCTGCTATGGGACACAAGGGACAGTGTCCTCTAAGCTTGGTTGCTCAAAGCCCCATCCAGCCTAGCCTTGAACACTTCCAGGGATGGGACACCCACAACTTCTTTGGACAGCCTGTTCCAGTGCCTCACCTCCCTCATACTGAAGACTTTCTTCCTAACACCTAAGCTAAATTTACCCTCCTTCATCTTAAGGCCATTTTGCTCTTTTCCTGCCATTACATGCCAATGCAAAAATCTCTCTTCTATTCTCTTTTCGGACCCCTTTAGGTACTGGAAGGCTGCTATAAGGTCTCCCTGGGGCTTTCTTTTCTCTAGGCTGGAAAACAAAAATTCTCTCAGCCTTTCATCATAGAAGAGGTGCTCCATCTCTCTAATAATTTTGCTGGTGGTCCTCTGGACTTGCTTCATCAGTTCCATGTCCTCCCTGTGCTGAAAACCCCAGAGATGGGTGTAGCACTCCAGGCTGGATATCACCAGAGCAGAGTGGCAGAATCTTCTGCCTTGACCTGCTGGCCACACTGCTTTGAATGCAGCCCAGAATATGGTTGGCTTTTTGGGCTGCAAGAACACAACTTTCATCCTGCACATCTGGCATACCCTCATGAATACCCATGTGATTCATGGATGAATATAAAGCAGGATTTTTGAAGAATGTGGGTGTTTAACAGAACGTGAAATGCTGTAAATAGGAGTTACAGAGTTTTCCATTTCAGGCTAAGCATTGTTTCAAAACAATCAAATTTGTATGGAAATTCATGACTACAGAGTCCACAGATTCTCCTACAGCACCAAGTAAAATCCAGAAAACACAAATCTCTTTCAAGGAGAATTGGGGTCCTGTGGCAGAAGGCAACGATTTCTATTTCAGATAAAATGGTAGAATCTGAGTTTAGTTTTCAGGATCATGTGCATTGTCACTAGATGGCACATTGGTCTAAAGTTTCAGCTCGTAGTTAAAGCAAATGCATGGACGAACAGCAAGTTATAGATGGGAACCAGCTAGTAATTACATAGTTAATTGCTCTGTGTGTGCATGTGTGTATGTTCACATGCCAGTGTATACAAGTCCCATGTATGACATATAGGATTAAAGCTGTGTGGATGCTTTTTCTGAGATTCTTTCCCTGTGCATAATATAGTTACATTAGATACTTGATGTTTAATGTACTGGTATTCGAGGCAGGGATGGAGAGAGAAAAACATCAAGATGTGTGTCTGACTACCATCTGTGTGTTCTTATCTGTTTTGTGCTTGAGGCAGGTGAAGGTCAGGCCAGACTGTACACTTCAGTGCCTCTTTGAAGCAGTTTCTGTTATCTAGGACCTCACATTTAAAGGAACGTGCAATGTACCTTAGGAACACTACTCTTAAATGACTAAAAAAGTGGTCTGTGCAGAACAGATAGCAAGGATTTTAGTTTGCAGGTAGAGAGGGGTAGACTTCCTCCAGTATCTCAATAAGGTGCTTTCAGATGCTTTTTCCTGAAATTTGAAAAAAGGCAATGAGTCAGAGCCCAGAACACTCTTTTTTGTGTTGTGTTGTGTTGTGTATCTTTTGTCTTTATTTTAAGCCATGAATAGGTGCTTCTATTCCTAACTACTGCCGTTTACCCCTGCCCTGTCCCTTCTCCTGCCATTCTTTATGAATAAACCATTTTCTGGCTGAGAAACCCACTGCAGCTTAGAGAAATGGGTATCTTGCATATGGATTTCTGCAATGCACTTCGACTAGCAGCACATTTCAGAGATTTGTTTTCTCATTTGTGGGAAGCACTTTCTTTTTCAACAATTTCCAATGCATTCACTTTCTTTTCCAAGATTTTTATGCCTTCTTGAGGAAGACACATGCAGAGATTACCTTACATGTTCTCTTTTGCTCATGGCTATCTTTACCTATTTTCTGCTGTTGCTTACCACATGAGTCTTGTATTTGTATACTGAGAAAGAGCTTGGTTTGTAGATTTCAAACTGCTGGGAACTTTGATTTTCAGAAGTAATTTCAAGTTCTGAATTGAAGACAGAGTGCTAATACATATTAAAAACACAGGATTGAGCTCTATCATGGAGAAGGTGTTGCATTTCTTTTATTAATAGCATAAGCACTCAATTTACCCCAACTTCTCAGCTCACTGGAAAAAGCCAGGCACGTTGAGAAGCTTACAGAAGTATAGAAATCATTTTTGTTCTTCGTAAAGCTGTTCTGTACTGAAGCAGGAAATTCACAGGAGACTCAGCACATCAGGTTCATTTTGAATTCTACTGTGCAGTAAAACTGATCTTGATCTTAGACGAATTAAGTGGCTTTCCATTCCCCTCCATTACTTTTATTCTTTATGTATTATGAATTTTTGTCCTGAGATGTGGGACTGGACCTTTATAATTGCATATATTAAGTGGAAATTCAGATTCAGATAAAATCCAGGGGAAAAAGGTTATTAATTCAACAACTTTTCTTTTTCTTTCACATTACAGAAATTGATTTTGGTAAAAGACCTTTACAGTTGGTGCAGTTTTAAAATTACAGGTTCACCTCTGCAGCTGGATTCATTCTTCACCTTAATTCTGAAATATGACTTGATTTTACCAAAGTCTGGGATAGTCTTGAATTTTTAACCTTCAGGAATTAGCTAACAGTTCTGCTGTGATCTTTGGGTAGGAATTAAAAGGACTATCCCAGTTCTTGAAGCAGGGAAAAGCTGTGGGGACAGCCACCATTGGTAGTGTCTTTTACCAGAGGTTTTTAAAGATGGACTTAATCTTGCTGAGGGTGGTTCTGATTCTCTCATGTTATATACTGATAAAAAAAGGAAAACAGATAGAGATGACCACATGGTACAGGTTGTGGTAAACAGAGGCATGTGTCAGTATTCTTTTTTTGGATTAGTGGAGAGCTTATCCTTTGTCCTCTGGAAGAGAAGCCAAAGATGAATCTTGCTTTTCATCTGTATCTGACCATGGGAAGGAGTCAAGATTTGCTGGTTTGTGTTTTACAGGCTGCTTCTACCTGGGATGAAGAACATGTATGTCTTATAAAATGAGACCTCTTGTTCTGTTTGGTGGGGACAAAATTAGTTAGGAAGAAAAGTCATTTGTGAGTAGCCTACCAGGAGCTCTGACAAAATGGAGATAATATGTCTTTTTAGGGCTGTTCATCCATTTTTCTTATATTCCTCAAAATTTCTTTGAAACCAATGGAAGATTTGGTCAAGGAATTTAGGATCAGATCTTAGATCTCTTCTGAGAGGCATTCATCTGATCCCTTTTCCAGAATCTGAGAAATGGCATACTTACAGCTTTGCTCTGATTACTTGTTGATAATAGATATCTTCACTCAGGTGAAATAATAAAAATCTACACCTTTACCAGTAAAGAAAAATCATAGAAGATAAAGAGAACACCCAGACAGATGAAAATCACAATGAAGAAAGATTCTGTGCACTAAAGGTTAAGGGGCCTCTTTTGCTTCTATAGGCAACTTAAAATATAGACAACCCAAACCTTCCTCATAGGTGATATATAACGTCAACCAAAATCCTTTCCAAAACTATTATTTTGGAATTAGCTATCAAATATATCAATAGTTTCACTCCAGTACCTTTCATTGCTGCAAAGTTAATGGAAAAATTATTGATTGGTGGTTCAAGCCATACAAATTAACTTTGTGTGACAGTAGCGTGCAGAGTTTAAGTACCCGTGAGGAAGCATTTCACTGGTATAGACATTCCTGTTTCAGGTAACACAGCCACAGCAATATCTTTCACACACTGTGTCATTCTACAGTGTAGGCTTTGTTGACAATATTCCTTACTTAATTTGCAGTCCATGAAATTATGTTACTGGTATGGACTATTTTATATGAGGAAAACATGTACTATCTTTGTCCTGAAACTGTGACCCAAATGTCTCCAAGAGGGTTCAAACTGGAGAGAAAAAGATGGCTTATTCTGATGCCAGACTTGCTTGATGCAACACTTTTCCTCATTCTCTTTGCTATCAGCAACTCACAGAAGCTCTGTGTAGCTTGGGCAATAGCTTGTAACAAGGTGCTGCTGTAATTCATTTTAGGCAGTAGCCCAGCTTAGTAAGTTTCCCATCATATGAGTCTGCTGTGTTTTATTGTGTTTATTCCTTGATGGTAGCATTCATAAAAATAAGGAGCTTTGAGAACAAACTTATATTTTTTAGATTTTGAAGAAAGTCTTCCAAAATCTTAGTATCAATCACATCACCCAAAGTATTTTCTTTTGTACCTAAAAGAATTTTGTTTCCCACAAAAAATGAATTCAAATATGTTAGCTGAAATTTAGAGAAAGAGGAAAGTGAAATGATGGCAAATGCAGGGTTTTAGAAATTATGCATGTTCTTCAGTTGCATCCACTACTTTTTCCCTAGTCTAATTCTTGGGGAAACTATAACTGTGAAATCTGTTTTCCTGCCCCCTATTTACTTATGAAAAAGCCCCCTGGTAATTCTCTGTATCAACATGCTTATCCCACGTAAGCTGTCATATAGGCAATGATAACTTTGCATCTTGAGCTTCTTTTTGTCTTTGAGGAATGCCCAGTGTCTGAGCTGTCTTCTACAGAGAAAAACTTCAGCATAGCTTCACCAGCAGACCAGCTACATGTCAGCATATGAAAGAAATCCTCAGAAGGCCAGTTCCAGTTTAACAACAGAGCATACTTATCACTTGATCCTCTTTTGAACAAAACGTCTACTTCATAATATCACATGGATTATGTGACATTTTAGGTGGCTGTTGATTTAGAAACACAGCAGCTCAGACAAATTTTATCTGCTGATGTTTGGCTGCAGCATTAATTTTGTCTTTACTTTGAGCTGTTTATTACAAGTTGGTCGTTAATCACAGATAATGACTGATACCCTGAAGGTTAATGCTTGAATGCATTCTTAAAAAATTTAAAAATATTTCTGTGTTGAAGCATATTCCACTGCCATGAAAGGTAGAATTAAACAAATGTTGTGATTCTGATGTAAGGGTACTGTTGATATATGTCTAATTAACGTACTCCAGATGTCAGCACTATTAAAATCTGTCTGTGATCTGCATAATGGGTAATTTGTTACACCAAGCAAAATACCTGGTTTTCAGATAACCAGATTTAAAAAAAACAAAACAGATATATTTCATCCCAGAGCATAATGAATACCCCAGAAGAGTCATAGTGTCAGTAAGATTCATTCCTCTGGGAAAAGTTAGTGTTGTTCTATCATTTACGTCAAGAAATACCTGATTTGTGTTTCAACACTGTAAAGCCTGGCATTAACTCTCTCCTTGCTACCTGAAATCTTCCAAACCCTTGTTTTTAACAAATATCACTACCCATAAAATATTCATGCTTCATAGCAGCCATAATTCACTACTCCTCACCAAATAAATGCAGTTAAACCATCAGCTGAAGGCTCTCCTGCCCCTAGGGACACTTTAACGTAAGCTTTATTAGGATGTCTTGGTATATGTGCAGTGCTGTTTGGTGATATCGTGGCCATGCTTCAAGCCTGTAATGAGGCAATTCACATCAGGAGAGCACAGTGGAGGGATTGTCAGGCTGCCTCCTGCAGCAGCTCTTTACAGACTGTCATGGTGTAGCCCATTTGCAGACTCTGAATGCTCTGGGATGTAACCTTGCTCGTCTTCTTTCTGCTGACAGTACTACAGGCTCTAGAGCTTCTGGAAGAATCTGGCTGATTATCTCTCAGCTATGAGAATATAAAAATACAGTGAAAAGTAGCTTTAAGATCTGTTCTCATTACATAGACTCGGAAAAAAAAAACAACCTAAATTAGCATAGTATATCTAAACTTGTCACACACAATGAGGAATAAACAAGGAACTTCAAAGATAAGCAAGAGGAATATCTTTAAATAGCTGAAAGGTGGATGAAGTAAACACCTGCTGATTAAATACTGAGGTCATTAATAAAAGAAGGTTTTTGAATTAGTCATCCCCTTTCTGTCTGTGGGATATTAAACAGTTGCAAAGCTAAATACAGAGGCAGAGCAACTGAGGATGAACTCTGAGTTGAGGTACTTGCAACAGTGTGAGACAGAGAGCAATGTCTGTACTCCTTCTGCTCTTCCTCATAGTAGTTTTGTAGTGGTGCAACCCCACTGAAATTTTACCTTTCCTTGGTTGTAAACCAACAAGTTAATCTCACAAATGCAAATTTAGGGATCTGATGTTCTTCCTGTACAGAGCTGGCATGTGACATTAGACTGGGGTGCAGGATGGAGACACGCCCTGTTTTTCAGTAAAATGGATTAATTCCAACTGTATTTCATGGAACTGTGGATTAAACAACATTCACCAAATCAGAAGGGAATTCAAATTCTTTAACACAAAGAAAGCAAGGAATATTTACATATCAAAGGCATTAGTGTTCTTCTCTTTAAAAACAATAATTTTTCACTGCATGCATTTCTTCACCCGTTCAAGCTAAGGAGACCAAAGACCCAGGAGCCACTATAGTTACCCCTCTACAGAATTTATCTGTAAAATTGTATGAGATGATTTTTCTCCTCAAAGTCACTTCTCACAGGAACAGCCTGGTTTTCACATAAATTGTGCCAGTAATGTAGCAATGATGTTTCAGGCTCTGTACTGAGGCTTTTTCCTCAAGGCTCAAGTACATGCCGGTCTCTTACTTCTGTACACATTCAGCTTGCAATAAGACTGTCAAGAAGATGAAAGTGACTGCCTCAAGGACAGACAACCTCAGCCCTTATTATCCCTACAGATTCTTGGTTCTGTGTCTTCTGACCACTCTGTCCTTCTTCTTAGTGGAAGCTGGACGCCATTGTAGAAAGCCTTATTCAGCATTAAAGCCCTGTTTTTTCCTACAGAGTACCAGCAAGGACCTGCTGATTTCTGATGTCCAGGTAACACTCACTATAGAAAGCTAAGGATGTGTTCCTATGCAGATAATTGCTTAGAAAGGGATACTTTGTCTCTGGTGAACAGATGAAGAAAATAGGCCAAGCACCATAATTTTGACTTCAGTAACAAAGCAATCAGTCTTCATAATGCAATCTCACTAAGCTGGGCTTTCACAGGTTTGGGTAACAGTGCCAAATGAACAATCATGAAAGACAAGAAACATTAGCCTGCAGTCCAACAAAGCCTCCTATTTGTGCAATTTGAAGATGTGATTGAAGTGCTCCCAGCATCTGATCTTCAGCAACAATTCCCAGCTGGCCTACAATGCATTAAGACTGCTGCTACATTTATGAAGTAGTAGTACATTTAGTGCTTGGATTGTGTTTTTCACAATTTCTTTTATCATGGGGACTGACCACCTTGGGGTGGGCAGTGCTGGAAATACAGTGTTGGGGTAGAGATGCAGAATAATTAAGCCAAAGACACTTGGCGAAACACAAAATTTCCCTTTCTACTGAATTCAGTACTGATCTACCAGGAAATCCTCACTGTTTCTACCAAAGATGCCTTCACATTCATTTTTGAGTTACAAGTTGAAGCTTGTTTAGTGGATGAAGTACATTTACTTGTCATCAAGATTTTCCCAAGTTACCATGTTCAGGCACACGTTCTCAGTGTTTTAAGTGCAAGAAAGAGGAAGCCCGTGATCTGCAGAAAGTTTTTATTAAAATGTGCAGACACACACAAAAGTTCACACAATTTACATGAACCAATTAAATGGCACACAGTGCCTCTAATAAGCAAGGTTGAAGACAAAATTAAATGATATTTTATTTGGTAAATGAATTGACCTTTATCAACACAATCTATAAAATCAATTTAGCATACTGTAACCCTTGCAGATTGGCAGTCCTTTCACACCAGGAGTCTAAAATAAACACAACAGGCGTTTCAGTACCCTGTAACATATCATTAAAACATGTCCCAAGGCATTTCACAACCCATAAACAGTACAAGCATTAGCAATCAATTGCTCATTATAACCACCACATGGCCTAGATGTTATCTTACACAGCATCTCATTTTCCTTGACCCTAGCTCCATGTTGCTTGGGAGAGGCCCCTTATGTGAACTGGTGAAAAATTCCTTCAGCAGAGAACTTTAGCATGCTAAGTATTTCTCTTTAGTTTTGGAGACATGGTATCTTGGTGTGAACTTGTAGTTCTGTAATATTTAAATGTGTTTGTAATATTTAAATGTTGTGTTTCTGAATCAAGTGTCATTTTTCCTTCAGCCTCTCAAAGAGCACCAAATGCTGAAAGCATATTTGAATTTCTTTGCAGTTGTATGGTTTGTAGACAGGCTTTTGCTAGTAGGTGGGAAAGAAAAGAAAAGAAAGTCACAAAACAAAGGGAGTCAAAAGCACCTTTATGATTGCTTCATCACTAACAAAATCAAAGAATATAAATGCCAGATGAGATGTTCTGACAATCCTGTGCTGCAACTTGGCAGTGCTCTGCAGTAATGTTCATGTGGTTTCCCAAATCCACGACACAGTATTCCTCTTGATTGACAAGCATCTTGGCTTTTGTCTCAGCCCAAACTACAACTATCTCACTTATGCTACAGTGAGAAAGCTACTTAATCTGAAAACCATAATTAATATCAGGTACATTCCTAAAATAAGAGTTGCCAGTTGGCAATAGCAATGTAACTCTTCATCCCTAACAATGAGAGAGTTGCTTGCCAGTGGTTCATTTGCCGTGCAGCTGTAGGGGTCTGGGAAAGCTGTATGTCAGATGGCAAGAGAAAAGCACATTTGTGTGCTGGGGTGCAAAAGGTCTTTTTCAGACCCCATGGCTTTGTCTCTGGCACAAAACCAATCTGGAGTAAGACATGAGATTAAGTAAGGTCTCATTTATCCTTCCTGCTGCTTAGCTCCTGACATAACTTTGATTTGTGCCAACTAGCACTCTGAGACAAAGCCTAGGAACAGTCCAGGGAAAAGCGTGTGCTAGAGGTAATTTTCAATACATTATGTGAACAACTCTGCTTTAGGTTTGCTTCCTTTGTCCCTTCACTACCCTTCAGCACTGCCAAGCAAGCTTTGTCAGATGCTCCTACCTCAGAGAGGCAGGAAGAGACATATTTTGTCTCATCCTACAGAAACACCACTCTGAGGTGTGGCAGCATGGCCTCTGAGAACTGAAAATTGAACTCCTCATAGAAGCCAGAGGTGAATGTTGGTCAGATGCTAGTCAGTGTGAATGTGGCCCAAGCTGTTAGGATTCTGGGCCAATGAACCATTCACTGTCTCTGTTTAATTGACAAGAATAGAAGATAGCCTGCCCATCTACTTCCTTGGAAGAAGCAGCTGCTCTTAGCTAAGTCCTGTCTACAGATAAGTGTGATTCTACTATGCTGCAGTTCTTCAGTGAAAAAAAAGATTGACAGGACAGGGAGTTGCACATCATATTTTTCAGCAAAGACTTTTAATAACCACTCTGTCCATTTTATTCCTATTTTCTAATGTTATAGATTCTTCTTTTATTTTTCTGACTGATTACTCTCACAAACAGAAATACTAAGACTGTGCTTAAGCAGAATATCACCAAAACACACCTGGTTTTGCCAAAGAAATATTCTCAGTGTATTAAGCCAAAAAAGCTACACACAGTAGACTAAAACAAATTCTGTTCTTTGGGTTGTTCAGGAGAAAAACTATGCATGCAAATTTCTTGAAAAGCACTATTCTGGGTGTTTCTGGGAAGGAGATAATTTTTTTTTTCACAGCAGCCTATTTGGTACTGTATTTTAAATGGTTGACTAAAACAGTGTTTCAGCTACTGCTGAATGTTTTTTATACAGTGCCAAAGTCTTCTCTGTTTCTCTTTGTGATTCCAGTGGAGAAGGCTAAAGGTGAACAAGAGGTTGGGAAGGGACACAGCCTCAGGACAGCTGACCTAGACCATATAGTATCATGCTAAGCAGCAAAATAGAGTAATTGTTCCAAAATAACTGTTTTTCAGTGACTATCTGGGCATTGCTGTGCTGGTGGTGAGTGATTGCTTTTGTATCACTTGGATAGTTTTCTGTATTAGTATTTTTTGTGTTTGTTTTCTTGGTTTTTTTCCATTTCCTTCACTTATTACATTGTCCTTATGTCGACCTTTGGGGTTTTTAATCTCACTTCTGTCTTTTTTGATTGTCTCCCCCAGTCCTCTGGGGGAAGTGAGCAAGTGACTGAGTGGGGGCTTAGGGTCAGTGAGGATCAACCCACCACAGACGTAATTATCTGTCTGTCAGTCTGTCCATCTCTTAAAAACCCTTCAGGTTTGAATCCTCACATCAGAGAATACCCACAGGCACAGAATAGAACAGGTGTTTGTGGCTTGGCTACATTACACAAGACAGCAAGGAGGAAAGAATAGCAATTTGCCCTCTCTGAATTTGCAGACCACACACCTGAGTACGCAAACACTCATTCCTAAAATCTGTGCTTCCATTTGGTGTTTGTGTTCAGAAATACCTATCTGCAAAAAGAAAATCTAGTCTGTATTAGTGAAAAGACTGCAAGTATAACAAGGTCATTTAGAGAGAGACAGGGTAAACTTGCTATTCACAGTCTGCAAGAAGTAAACTCCACAGAGAACAGTCAACACTCTCTGCAGACTCATAAACCATGATAGCTACAAAAATGCCAGGGAATGGAATTTTGCAACATATCCTGTGGCTGTTTTCCAGGTTGGGCAGGTATTATGCTGTGAAAAATTACCCAGTAAGGGACAGTCAGAGCTATTCTATACTTACCAATATTGGCTTGTGGAATTGAAAATGATGAATTGCTTAAATTTGTTTCCATTCATTCTTAACCATACTTAATAGTGCTTTTAATCAAAGAGGCTTGTTATAAAAACTGTGTAAATCTAAGACAAAAAAATCTTTAGAGAGTAGAAAAATTATGTATTAAAGACATTTCTGGGCATAGTGCCAAAATCTATTAAGCTGATCAATATCTTTTTGGGGGAAGTAACGGGGGATATAATTTTGTCATCCATACAAATATTGGGAAGGCTGCCATGTTGATGACAGTAGAAAACATGAAAATATGTAAGTGCTAGAACTTTCCAGGTCTCCGGATTGAAGTCAACAAAGTTACTCAGACTTATACTTCAAAAATGTTATTGGAATTTAATAAGGCAGTATATGCAGAGAAAATATTTAATTTTTAGAGATATCAGATATTTCAGATTGTAGACTTAAATTATCTTCCCCAGACTGAGGGACTTGTGTTCACCGTACAGCCAACCAATATTTAAAAAACCATTTCTACCTTCACAATGGAAGCATTAAATATCACCAAATCATAAAAAGATTTCAAAATGCAAAATCTTCTATTTCTTGTTTGGTTTTCCAAAACCCTATATCTCATAGAAGGGTTAAAGTAAATCATACCATAATTTAGAGTAAAATGATACAGGACTTTTTTCCAAGGTTTCCAGATAAGAGTTATAAATACCGAGTTTCCAAGATACAGACTTTTTCTAATGCTGATAAGATTTCCCAGTGAGTGAATACTCCATGAATATCTTCCTGTATGTGACTCTATATAAACAGCTAAGGACATTAAAAAAAAAGTGAGGATGACAACATGCAGCTGCATGTCCCACAAAAAACTACAAACCAAACAAAACAAAAACCAGACTTTGACTTTAGCTTTTACTTCCACCACAGATCTGATTCACAGAGGGGGTTTTGAGGGAAGATAGTTTTGCCATTTCCAGGCACATGCTGGCTGCTCCCTGGCATCCCAGGGAACTGGGAACTGCAGGGGCTTCCTGGGCTGGCAAGGCAGGGCAGGGCATGGCCAGTCAGAGCCTGTCCCACTGCTCCAGTCAGAGAGCAGGCCAGGCTGGGGGCAGGCAGCACAACCTGGCTGGGCCATCAGCTCATGGATGAGGGCAAGGCTCGGGTCTGGGGAAGGTAATCAGAATCAGGGACAGGCTCAGGATGAGGCCAGGTCAGGAAATCAGTCCATGGGATATAGCCTGAATGAATGGGCTTCATGGCCAGACACACATGAGGCTTTAGGTGAGGAAGGATGACAAAATCCAGTATTCTGAGATCAATAGCTGTCATCTTATGAAGACTGCAAGTACATGTCCCTTCCAAGAGACTGTTTCCAATCAGTGTTTTAGTATCTGTACAGAAAAGAAATTAAACTCATACTTAACCTACAAATACAATTGACATGGAGGACTGACATTAATTTGTTGGTCTTTATGAGCTTACAAGTTGTCTGTGATACCCAGTAGTGGTAGGAAGGAATTAGATGCATTCACAACTCGAGACACATGCAAATGACATATTTCTGTTTACAAGATGATAGCAAACAGACATATTTTAATTAAGGGTACATACTGATATATTTTCTATAGTAACTTGAAAATTTACATAAGCCTACATTCTCATATCTATAGACAAATTAAAAAAGTACTATTCAAGAAGAACATTGTCATCTACTTCACTTTGCATTGAGGTAGCTAAGTACAACTTTTTAAAGATGATAGAATCATTTATGCTGAAAAAGACCTTTAAGGTCATTAAGTGAAACTATAAACCTAACACTGCCAAGTCCACCACTAGACCATGTCCCTATGTGCCACATCTATATATCTTTTAAATGCCTCCAGAGACAGTGACTCAACCACTTCCCTGATGACATATTAAGTTTGTGGATTTATCACCAGCCTGTCTGTCAGACCCAGCCACGCATGATGGATGCTGAAGGAAGCAAATGAGATGACAAAATGGCAAGAATTTGGAGGAACTGTCACAACAGTGTCTGGTTTTGTTAAAGAACATTAATCAAGAGAGGTTGCAGTTGGGAATTAGAGCTTTTTGTTTACTGACTATGGAATCAAACATTTGGATCATCCCTTTTGGTTATAGTTGCAGGATTTCTAGGCTAAATCATTTGCTTTATAAGATCTTACTTGACTTTCTTAAATGATGACCAAATTTACACTGAGTTTTTGAGATAGGTTGTTGACTTTTTACCTTTCTTTCTGGCTTTACTCAGATATATAGCCAAGGGCTAAATCAGGAATCTAATTCTTACTGAGACCCTTGATATTAGGTGGATTTAGCTGAACAACTTTAAATCAGCATGATATTTGCTTCATAAATCTTTATCTTACACAGATTTTGGCTAATTGTTTAATCTCTGTGGTTCTTTCTTTTGTTAACCTCAAAGATATAATGCTGGATTACTGTAGCATTGCTAACGGGGCTGTTGCTCAAAAGAGCTTCTTACTGTGCTTGTGTCATCTACAGTTTGAATGCCTGATGCTTCAAAGAACATTGCAAAAGACATAAACTTGCATGGGTCTGCTGCAATACCATTCTTTATTATCTGCATTTTCTTCCACATTTGTTATACTAAAGAAATGTACTGTCTAAGGGATCATCTTATTAGCATTCAGCAAATCCTCATGACTATTTTCTTCCTGAAGTCATGACCTGAGCATTGCTACAACAGTTGAAACAGAAACAAAAAAAATACAGGTAAGTAGCAGTTTGAGATAAATTCATGAAAGACTGATGAAGTTTAAAGCTATGAGCAATTTAGAGACACTAAATGTCAGGACTTTCACTGTATAATTAGGAATATTTTCATTCTGAAGGGGAAAAGAAAGTTGTAATTCAAAGCATACAGTCTGAAATATGTGCATTGAATTACTAAGATGAGCCAAAGGGGCTCTCTGAGATAACTGAAAAAGCTATCTGCATATATTATGTTTCTGCTGCACAAAGTTCTTTTGCTGTGTGAGTCATCAGTCACTGGGAGGTCTTAAGAAGCAGTTTTTTTCTTGAGAGAATGGGCTGGAGAATTAGAGAAACATAAAACCTAATTAAATGTAGTTGATGCTGTACTTAAGCAAGTTCCAGCATTCAACTAGACTTTACTGGATTGAAAGATACAGTTATCTCAGAGACATGATGACATTTTCACCCCGTGTAAAGCAGAGAATTCATCCCTTTTTTGCTAGCAGTTGAAAGTTCTCCATTGTAAGAAACATTTTCCACGTCTTAGTTATCCTTGTGATTTATTTTCTCTAAATCTTCTGTGATTCCTCTTCTACTCTTCTAGCTATTAGAGCTAGATACATGATCCCAGTGGCATTAACATCAATACAAAAAGTAGTAATGTTTAAACCTGGAGCTCCAGGCTCTTACAGGGATTGTTTCCTTATTGGTCTGGGACAGTTTCACAGTGTGAAACCAACATACTGTGAAACATGCAGTGCAGGATAGAGTCTTAGGAGATGATATTCAGTCTCCTCTATTGTAAGCAAAATAACCCATACTTTCTTGCTGAATGTGGGTTGTTGATTTGATTGTTTACTTTTTTTCCCTCCCTTATGGACCATTTACCAGTAACCCAGTGTGACATTTGTCAGTAATATGTCCTATTTATTAGTGTCCAGCTCTCCAATCTCACGTATCTCTGTATATCTTATTAGTTGTTTATATTTTATTTTTTTTTTGTTCAGATTGAGGATGAAAACCTGAATAAATTAATTATAAATGCTACTGATGTATCCTGGCTTAAACATAAAGGTTCTATAACTGTAATTTAAATTCTGTCAGAGTTGTTTGGGTTTTCTAATTATTATTAAAATGTCACAAAGCAATTTATGACATCAAATTGTTTTAGAGTGGAGTGTGTGTATTTGCATCCCAAAATACAATGCCATTAAACAATTAAGTTAATGAAAATATTCACTGCTCACACCCATAATGCTTAGCTGTTTTTCACTATCATATTTAATTCCTCACTTTTCAACTCTTTTTCCAGCCATTCTATATCTTGGCCAAGACTGATATTTTCTAATAGGTGTTTTTAATATTGTCATAGCATAAATTTTCTTCTATTATCTAGAATTTTGCCAGAGTTCCAAGAATTACCAAGCACCAGCATTAATGATTCAGAGCACTCATAATCAGATCACAAAATCACAGAAGGGCTGAGTTGGAAGGAACCTCTGGATTGTCCAATCCCCTTGCAAAGACACCAGGGGAAGTCTGTCCAGGCCATGTCCAGACAGCTTTTTAATATCTCCAAGGATGGAGATTCTACCACCTCTCCGGGCAACCTGTGCCAGTGCTCAGCCAGCTGCAGAGCAAAGAAGTGTTTCCTGATGTTCAGACAAAGACTCCTGTGTTCCAGTTTGTGCCCATTGACTCTTGGTCTGTCACTGGATGCTACTAAGAGCCTGGATCCATATTCTCCCTTCAGATATTTGTGCACACTCATAAGTTCCTTCCTGAACTTTCCTTTCCCAGCCTTTCCTCATAGGAGAGATTTTCCAGTCTCTTAACCATCTTCATTGCCCTCTGCTGGATTTTCTTCCAGTACCTCCATACTTCTGCATACTGGGATGCACAGACTCGGACAAAGCACTGCAGCTGTGGCCTCATGGTGCAGAGTGAAGGATCACCTCCATCATCCTGCTGGCAGTGCTCCTTCTAAAGTAGCCCAGGATAAGCCTCCTTTGCCACAAGGGCATATTGCTGGCTCATGTTCCACTTGGTGTTCACCAGCAGCTGCATGTCTTTGTAAAGCAACTTACCTCTACTGAGTGCTGGAACTCACAGAATTCTCAACTGGGCCATCAACCAGATAAGAGAAAAAAGACCCCCTAAATTTAGTATTTACAGTTGACTATTTTTCTGGGTTACTTACTGATGGAATTAAAATTATTTCATTATCATTTAAAAGATACTTATATTGAAGTTTAAATATCACTAAAGCACATCTTTAAGCACCATATCTATATGCCTTTTAAATACCTTCAGGGATGGTGACTCAATCACTTCCTGGGCAGCCTGTTGCAATGCTTGATAACTCTTCCAGTGAAGAAATTTTTCCTAATCTAAAAATTTTTCCAATCTCACACTGCCCTGACACAACTTGAGGCCATTTCCTCTCACCCTGACACTTGTTAACTGAGAGAAGAGATCAACATCCACCTTGCCATAATCTGAGGTAGCTGTAGTGAGCAGTAAGATCTCCCCTGATTCTCCTTTTCTCTAGATTAAACAGACCTAGCTCCCTCAGCCACTCCTCACAAGAGTTGTACTCTTGTACTCTTGTACTCTTGACCATTTACCAGTTCTGTTATTCTACACACTTAGTAATTGGGACAGCTAAAAAATATGTGATGCCTATGAAATATTTTAATCTTTTCTTGATACACACATCTGAGGAACGTAGTAAGGAGAAAGTGCTTCTTAACTAACTGACATTTTAATTGTGAAATCTCACAAGTATCACGTGTCTATTGGTCCTAGGCAACATCTACATGCTTCCAGTAAAGGAAATAGATGGCATGACCTTGAGCATCATCAGTAAGCAAATTTCTCCTTGCTGTTTCCTGTTTTAAGGCACATTTATACACACTGCCTTTATTGGTATAGCTCATTGTTTGGAAAAATCTGACTTTGTAGGATAAATATTGCAAACACCTTATTGCAAATCTGCACAAAAGAGAAGTGATAATGAAGCTTTTAGGGATCCGTTTGGGAGAATCTGCACTGTAGGCTGCTGTGGTTAAAAATCTACACCCACACTCTAGTAATTTAGGTTTTTCACTTATGAGAGCCCCAGCAAGCACCTAGAACTCTGAGCAGTGGTGAGTAACACTTCCTGTGAATTCTTGTGGGTTAGGAGACTTACCTCACCTTGAAGTAATAACCTGACTTCAGTTATTCACGTCTTTGGTACATCTTCTGAAGTGTAATGAGATTATAAATGAGCAAGAAACCTTAAGTACTCTGGAAAATTTTTCTTTTGCAGCATGATGCACTCACTATTTATCTTCAGCAATACAACTTGCCACAAACTCTTCAGATCACAGGCTGTTCATTTCACAGACTTTTCTCCAAGCAAAAAACCCAAGGTCAGATTCTTATCTTCAAGTGTTTGCTAACAAGAGCATAGGAAATCTGAGACATCAACTAGCAATGACATAGGCAAGACTAAGTTTACTCCTCTGATGCAATGCAACTGTCTTCAAAAAGCTAATGTATATTTTTTTGTGCTCTGTGAGGAGTGATTTCTCCATCATTTTTGAAAGGACATTGTAATAAACCAGGCGAGTCTAAGATGAGCTGCTCATAACTAACTGCTAGAGCTGCCATATCTCACCTGCACTGAGTTTTCAGCTTTCACTCATAACTATCAGCCTTACCAGGAACGTTCACTAGCGTGAAAGGACAATTAGGTGCATTGATATTCAAATCTCTTTCAAACCTTGCAACCTAATTATCAAAGGGAAAGTTGTGAGTCTCCAGTTAAGAGTAATTGCTGCAACAGATCCAATTATGTTTTGCAAGGCAGAACTTGTCTTACAAAAATCCTAAACTTGCCCTCTAGCTTGATTTTGGTGTCAATAGCAAGAATCAGAAATATACTACATTTCTCTACTCAGTGTTGCTTTTAACACTGAGATCTGTCAAATCCAAGCAGTCCATTTTCTTTGTTTTATTGTACTGTCATGTGCAATCTCTTTTGTTGTTTATCTTATTTTTGCTGAACATGCTCATATTTATTCACTGTACCTAGAGACTTTAATTTAAGCCCTGACACTGTCGGGCTTTTGCTGTACAAACACACAGTAAAAGCCCTTGTCTCTCAAGGACTGCTATCTAACCTCATACAACAGGCATAATGTTTTTAAGGGAATGAAAGGCACAAAGTGCGGGGTCTCCAAAGTCATATAGGAGATTTGTGTGAGAGGTTGGAACAGAATTCAGTTTTGCAATGTCCCTGTTTTGTTCTCTATCCTCTGGATACACATGCCTCCCAAAAACTGGGAAGAGAAAATTTGGGTTTTTTTACCATGATCTCAGTGAGTATTGTTCTGTGTCAAACACACAAATTCCATTTGCCCAAGGCAGAGTCTACATTATTCATTTTATTTCAACTTAATAGTGGAAATGGACTAGAAATCTCTAGTAGGATATGGATCTTTTTTAAGTCTCATGCCTAAATTAACAGGAAAAATCCTGTTGCTGAGAACATTCTGGTTTTCCATTGCCCTTTATTGTGGTTTTATTCCTTATACGTTCAATTTTAATATCTTTGTTATCGCTTAGATGGAACATGTTTTGACTAAGCGCAATTTTTGAAAACAATCTTCTGGATTCATTAACAGTATGGCTTTTATTAGCCTTTCCTGATATGCAGATCTGAAATTTTTTTGTCAGATACAATATTCTAAAAGCTAGACAGAATTATTCTTCATCCTTTCAATTCTGAAATAAAAGAAAGCCAATTTAAGTCACTTATTCTGCTAATGGAAGAATAGTATATATAAACAGATCTAATAAGTTGCTTGCTCCTTTGCAATAAATTAAGATATAATGATCAAATTCTTACTGTCTGTTGCTGATAAAACTTTTTCATATTCATTACTCACATAACCTCAGTCGCTGATAGGATATACATGATCTCTTTACAACTGAAGTGTATCTTCACATTCCTTTGATTAAAAACTCTTTATTATATCAAGTCTCCTATCAAACAAGGCAAAGTTGTAAGCAAATATTGCATCTCATTTCAGTGGATTAACTTCAACTGCTTATTCTCATAAATGAAAAAAGTACAGATATTTGTAGAATCGAGGTCTCTGTATTAATCTTCTGGAAAACCCTTACTGAGAGAAATGCATTTGTGTTCGCTCAAAGTTTGTACCAGATTCTTTTAACCTGACATCAGGAGCACAGTAGTATCTTTTGCTTTTAAATGTATGCATTAGCAACATGGAACGTGCCATAACAATTTCAAATATTTTGTGGCTAAGACTTTGAAGCCTGTTTTCCTCAGTTAAATTCTAATTTGTCTTATGTGTTTTCCTTTTCTTTGTGCGAGGAGAAACAAAAGTACGAAAATAAATGGTTTTCCCTGACTTTGCTGTTACAAAACCCAAGAGACATATTGGTCTCTTAAACAGTACAGAAATTACTCAAAGAGCGTCTTCAATATGACTAATGTGCACAATCCTAAGCCTGAGTACAATGTTTATTGTATCTAGGCCACAAGTTTCAGAGCTCCTGTTGATGGACAAGAAATAGACATGCAGTCAATCATTAATTTTTGGGGTTTTTTCCCCTCAGTTTTTTCAGTGTTTTGATTAATTTGACTTACTTAAAAAGCAGAGATCATAAATCCTGATTTTAGCATACAATTCAAACCTATTGAGTTCAGCTGTTCTGCTAGAATTAAAAAGCAGACTCCAATGTCTGGTGTAGTCTCCAGCCTAATCTTGTTCACTTGCAGAAAGTCATGTTTCTCTATTCACAGTGTGAAACTGCTTTATTTCAGAATTGACACGTCTCTTGTATCCTACCCTCTACAACTTGTGTCTGTGCTCTCGATTAGTCACCCTTGCAATTGCTGCTTCTGGCTTTCTCCTTCAAGCTGTACAGGCTGCAGTCAGTGGCCCAGAACCCTTGCAAAGGCAATCAGTACAGCCACGACTGACACAGGAGGTTCTTCCCTGCACTGGTTATGCAACCAGTTGTACTTGGGTTGTAGTTCCCAAGAGTTAATATAAGCCATGCTGGTTATGAAGCTAGAAGACTGTCTTCAAAAATTATGCTTAATAAAAACATGTTCTACCAAAGCGATAATGAAGATGTCAAAACAAAATTTGTTATTCTTACTAGAGAATGGAACTGGATTGCTCCAGCAGAGCCAAAAAGTGCTAACAGCAACCACCAGCCTCAGTGAGGCTTGTAATTCACTTTGGATCCCAAATCATACCTGTCCTCCTCCTCAGTCTTGCTAGAATTTCACAGGATAACTTACAAACATCACCCTGTTTGATCAATTCTCCATGCATTTCATTGAAAATCTACTAATATTTGTGAGAAATACCACTACCAGTGCTATCAGTAAAGAAAGATGTGCACTGGCTTCTTTTAAGAGTAGGAGGGAGCATTTTGTGCATGTCCTCTAACTTCACACTTTTCTTGATGAGGGGAAGATATGAGTCCTGGCATTTGTCCCAACGGCTTACATATGAAAAAGCTGCAGGATGAAATGCATGAATATTCTTTAAAGAAGGGACAGAAGCTGAAATCTCCCTCCTTTGATCTTTGGGATTCTTCTAATCCCAAGACCTCACTTGCAATGCCATATCCACTGTGTTTTCTAAGCTGTACTTCAATTAGCTTTAAAAACCAGAGCAGTTTCACTAGTGGATATTGGTTGCCTCCACTGCAGAAATCCATGTACCGTGATAGATGAAATGCTTTGGAGAAGATTTGCCAGGAAGCCTGAGAAGAATTTCATTCCTGCTGCTAAGCTACTATAAAATCTGAGTGTTATTGCAGTCTTATTTTGTTGCTGTGTTCAGGAGACCCATTTCTGCCCAAAAGATCTGACAGTACTTAAGTATGGAAGCAAGATAATGGCTTCACACTCATGCTCAGAGGCACTGTCATGTACCTTAGATTTAGGTACCTCAATAATGTAGAAATAATCCTTTTATGGCCTGAAATTGCAGTCTCTAAGAGTGAAAATCTAACTTCACCCAGATCTAGTATTCCTACGTGATTCTGCCTTGAACTCCCCTGTATAGAGTATAAATATATCCTAGTTAAATGCTGTAGTATTCAGGATGATAGCATTTCAGTCTGATGATAGCACTTTGTTTTAACCTGAATTCTATCTGTAAGACAACTCAAAGAGCACATGATTCTTATAGCATGAGCTGAACAAGTAGTTGAAGGGTAATGTTCTTTGAAAGAATGTTGGTTCTCCAGCAGTGGTAATTCTGTATCTGCAGGTACAGGTATATGGTAGGTTATGTCCAAGGCTGAGGTTTGGGGGTTAGAACAGTGGGCACTGAAGAATTTATGATTATGGCTGAATACTGCAAGATATAATGATGCTGAAGCAAGCAGAACAATTCCTTCCTGATTTATTCTGAGGATAAGGTGAAGGCTACTCATTAAATCTTGCAAGATAGATAGGAAAACAGTGAGAAATGGTACTGTGATTTCATGGGATAAAACTTTCTGTTCTGAGGTAAGACTTTGTCTAAGACAGGACAAAATGGAATAACGTAGAGTAAGGGTTAGGCTGGAGAACCTACCAGATCCTCCAGAGCAAAGGTACAAACCAAATCTGAAAATCATGTTTACAGCTGGGTCTTGTATAAAGAGTTTAGTTATGGATGGAAGTAGGAGGTAATGAAGCTTTAGGCTGATTGACAGGTCATGCAAAATCCTCATCAGTAAGGTAAGGATTGGCAAAAAATTGGCTAACAATTTTCTGTTTTGTTGCAGATCAGCATATAGGTTTAGTTGTGTTGTAGGGTGGGCATTCACAACAGTAGGGACCAAAAGGATTGCTCTTCTGGTGGAATCTGAAAAACACCCACGAGCTGCAATGAGGCAGTAGGTTATAGAATAAGTAAATAATGGTCCTATCAGTGAGTCTATGAATATATGCATCCATTAAAACTGTGGCCTAAATGAACCCACTCCTAACAAATTGTGATGCCCATCACTGTACTCCTGTGGTCTGCATCTTGTTTCAGAAGTATTTCAAAATGCAACAACAGTTTTTCCTTTCACTGCTGGTTACTCAAATTCTAGCTGTTAACCTATCATCCACCTTAGGCTAGTACATTGTATTTTCTCCAGAAATATCCATGAAAAGTTGCCCAGTTGGTATCAGCCCTCATCTTTTTTTGTCTTTGTTTAACTAATAATAAACAGAATCTTTATCATCTTTCTAATAATCTCAAATGCAATCTAAACTTGACTTGAATGGCAGCTCAGGAACAGTAACAAGTTACATGGCTGTCCAGATGATCACATTCATTTGAGCTGTTCTTAGGAACATCCTTAGGAACATGAGAAACATCCTGAAGCTAAACCTTTTGTTTCTTCAGGGCATCTTATGGAATGAAGGCTAGCTATGAATTATTGCTGCCAGCATATGCACATGTCAGTACCATTCCTCAGCCTTCTGTTGCAGGATCCAAATCCCAACATTTCCTGCTGAGAACTTTTTGGGAACTAGCCTTAACTCTTTTGATAACAGTCACTGTCCTGATATTTCAGGCCTTTCAGTAACTAGAACTAATGCAAGATACTTGATCTGTTGTGTTTTGAATCCTGTAACTCTTAGTATTTGTAGTCCTATACCTGGTTTTGGATTTGGCCAACATGCAGTGAACTGTAACAGCCTGCAGGAAATCAGGAGCTATTTGTTCACATAATTTTTCTTCCTGCTCTTGAAGGCCAACAAAAAAGCCAAACTCCCAATCCTGCTTACTTTGGAACCCTTGCACCACCTCAGATTTAATTCAGAAACTGGCAACAGTTCAAGTCTTAATTATAAAGTTCATGCCAAAGCTACTACCAGCTAGCATCCCAGGCTGTGGATCTCACATTCAATTGACCAGCAATTCAATTTACCAGTGTGGGTGCTATTACTGTAAAGGCAGGACAGACTATGTTAGGTTCTGCTGAGAAAAGCCCAGACATAGGAATCAGAAAAAACAGGACTGAAATCTTCCACCATTCATCTAGTATGGGAATCCATAATGCAATGGCAGTCCTGGTACTTTTTGGGCCCAAATTCACTGTTTATATAATAGAATCAGAAGAAAACATGTGGCTTAAAATGTTTAACTTTCTTATTTTCTATAACTGACACTTCTAAAATGGGAAGCTGCTGCAAAATGGACTGCCCATGTTGAAACTCAAGAGAATGAGGAACATCACAGCTGAAAAGACTGTAAGAAAAAAGGTTTAATAAAGTAGATAGGTGTGGGCCAAATATATTATGAATTTCTTGCAAACGAAGAAGGAATAAAAGCTGAAACATGAAAGTACTAAGTGTCCGATTCATGGTAACTCATGTAATTCTGAGAAAATCTACTTACATCCTACTGAATATTTAAATAAAACCAATATAAAATCTTGATTAATATTACAAAAAAGAGATTTATGTTTCTTTATGTCAGGACAGATCTAATCAATGAATTCCAGCTTACAGGCAGCTGGGAATTCACATTTCTTTTTCAGTTTGTAATTTGTTTCATTTAGTTTTTCACTGGTCAACTCATCAACAGCTCATTTCTCAAACACCAGACTTGTTGCTGAGACTTACCTCTTGTAATGTTTTTCACACATGCTCCAGCTTGACAAACTTGGGGAATCTAGGTCAGACACGTTTTATTTGCATTTAAATTAAATTAAAATCTGTAAACGTTTTTCTTTTCTTTTTATGATTTACCTAAAATGGGTTTGTGCAGTTAAAAATCCACACACTTCAAGTGCAAGTCCAGAACTTACTTTTGCATAAAGTCTCTTGTTTTACATTAAATATATACAAGATACATTATTTTCCCTATAATTGCAAATAAAATATCTTTAGGTAAACCTCTGTCAGGACAGTGTAGATCCCTTTGGTGTCAGGAAGAACAGTTAGCCTGTGCAAACAGTTAGCATGTCGATGAGGGAGTGTTAACTGAATTTGCAACATCAGAATAAAATACAGTACCACCATTTTAATTGCTATTGCTGCAAATTTTGTTTATTTTAACTTGGGTATCTAGGTTTCAGAGCCATGGTCACCTCTATTTGTTTTCACATGCTTGAACTAGTCTGTAGGCCCATCAGATAAAAACCAGTGGAAACATTACTTGATTCAAAAATTTCTAATTTCACATACAGAGCAATAGGCTCTGAGCTAACCTTTGCTCTGAATGAAATCTAGGAATTATGATAGAGGGTTCCAAGACAATGTCAGATTAATGATTTTATCAATCAAAAGAGGAAATCAAACACTAGGAATTTTTAGTAATGTGCCTCTGACATTGTGTACATCTATGGTATGCCTGGATCTCTAATCCTGTAAGGCATTTCCCTCTTTCCCCCATCTCAGAAACAATGCAATAGCAAGATTTGAAGAAGAGCATCAGGAAAAACACATGGAAGACCTACATATTGGAAATTACTAAATAAAACAATGGTAAAATTATGCCCAGCATGTCAACATTATGTAATTATGTTTCACTTGTGTACAAAAGCTAAGGACATGGAAAGAAACATGTTTCCAAGCATGAAAGGTGACCTTTTGTGCAGTGGGTATCTGAGCTGTTGAGCTAGATGTTATTTTGGGTCTAAAGGTCTGTGTGGAGGAATCCGCAATTGCATTTATTAATGGTTACTACAAATATACATGTAATCCCTGTGCTGGAAGTGTCTGGAGGGTGTAGAAACATTGTTGAGATGTAACATTTTGGTTTGCCTTGTTCTGCTGCTCCTGAGTTCCCTGCCCTTGGTCTCTGCTGGAGTTAGGCCTAGGTTTGTGTAGGCGCACAGTTTGTGGTAACTGGGGAAGGGGCTGAGCCTCATCCCCAATGGGCACAGCTGTGAGCAGCAGGTGAGCAGCATTGGAGGCAATGAGCCATGGAGTGCCCAGGGGCACGGACCAACCACAAAGGGAACAGAGGCACACAGGTGCAATGCAGGAACATGAGGGGTATAAAAGTCTGGGCTAATTAACAATAAGGACACATGCAGCTTTCTGAAGTGCTGTGCTATTACTCTGCCTGGGTTGAAGCCTTCTGAAATTGTATGAGGCTACTCTGTGCATTGTGGCCATCTCAACTGTGACATATGCTGTCACAGGTTTGGTCTAACCTTGTGTTTTTACGTAGTCTCAGAACCAGCTCAGAAAATACCTCCCTGTACTACTCATATCTAAGTATATTTTTAGCAAATCTATGGGGCTGTGGAA
This sequence comes from Melospiza georgiana, assembly GCF_028018845.1. Lineage (NCBI taxonomy): Eukaryota > Metazoa > Chordata > Aves > Passeriformes > Passerellidae > Melospiza > Melospiza georgiana. The sequence goes on along the minus strand of NC_080432.1, from coordinate 45,216,370 downwards.
TTAATGATTTTTTTAAAGTGCATTTAGAAAATATCATAGAAGAGGTTAGGTGGACCCAAATACAGGATGGTTCCTCAGGACTACATAAATGGCATTTCAATTGCTTGCACTTTCTGAGGAGAAAATTATGAGTGTAGTCCATAGAAAATATGCCTTAGCTACCTGAAGTAATTTGAAGGTATCATAAGCTTGTGGCAGATGGTGAGTTAGGGAGAAGAAATGTTCTTATTTATTTTTGTTCACTGGTAGGCTTTTCTGTAGCTCTATCAATTTAGTAACAGTGTGACTCATATGAAAACTAATGAACATAACCTGTCAACAACCTTCTGGGGTGAGTGAGTACCATCATTTGAAATCTGCAGATCTCAGAGGTGCATCTTTATCCTCCATTGCCTGGAGCTACAGGCATGGAGTCACAACTAGAAGCATGGATTAATTTTCACGTACCCACAGAGAAATGGCATAGGTCATAACTGGGGGGGTTTTGTGGACCTTGCAGGTGAGATTGTCTTCCTTCAGCTGCACATAACACACCTGCAAAAAAAAAGATCCAGTTTTGAGGTGATCTGGACTTCTCCTTTAGGCTAATGACCTAGCACAGGAAGTTGCAAGACAGAGAGCTATAGTCACAGAAATTTTGTTATTATTATTGCAGATATTTTTCATCACCATCCTCTTCTTGACTTCTATTTGGTCTTACTCTCACAGTCCTTTCCAACAGGAAGCTGATAATTTGAAACCCTCTTACCGAGCCTTGGAATTAGCTGCAGTCCGTGGGCCGCACAGTGGATATAAGATCCTGTGATGGCAGAGCCTTGGGGCCCCAAACCATGATGTTTCATGTAAAGCTGGATGCAGCTCGGAGGAAGGAACACAGTGGCCTTTCTGAGAGCTCTGAGCCCCAGGACCTCTTAAATATCCCACTGAGGGGGGAAGCAGCAGGTACTGAAGCAGCTCTTCCAGCTGCTCTTCTGGGCTTCACCTTTGCTGTCCAGCGACTGACTCTTATTGTTTGGGATGGAAGGACCAGTGAGTGAGGTAGAGGGCCACAAATGATTCTGCAGAAGTGCTCTCTCTGTCTGCCATGGGACAGGACACGAGCAGCCTGAGGGCTGAGCCTTCTTTCACTGCTAATACACATCAGAGCCATTGTTAGAAGTCTGGTATCTGATAAGCTGAAAACATGGATGGTGTGTTAAAGCCTGTCTCATCTGGAGGGGAAGTTTTGTGACTGGATATGCAAATTGTGCCAAAGGACAAAAACTTTAGTTCAAAATTGTTTTGGCTTCCTGTGAACTGTGTAGAGAAGGGAAAGTACATGTTTAAAACATTGACAAGTCTTAATTACAAAATATAAAAGACTAATACATTTGGCATAAATTGCTTTGGGAAAGCTGAACATCAGTGTATTTTAAATAAGTTGCTACCAACTTCATTTTAACCAAATCTTCTTTGTCTAAAATAGCACAAGGATGACCGTACCATATGAAGAAAAACTGTAACACCGAAGAATATCTACAGCCTTTGGATGAATAGAAGGATTGTCAACAATATTGGAATATGTAAGTAGATTTTGATACATGACCTCACCTGTTATTTAATCCTAAAATATAGAAATCCATGCCAGACAATAACAAATTTTTGACATGCAAGTTTCTTTAAAAGCAAAAGCAAACATAGAGCTACTTTAAATAGAATTATTACCTCATACATTTTAGTGTTTCATGCATACAGTGCTCTCAGAACCTGAAGAGAACATTAAAATGGCAAAATATGTGGTACCACTGAGTATTGAATGTGTACCATTCTGTACCATTGTGCATTGTCAAGTACCATTGAATATTAAAATATTTTTGGTATATTTTTGTGCAAAGTACAAAACCAAACAACAAAATAAAAGTTTAGAAGCCAAGTGTTTGGTAAGCTTAGACATGATTGATATGAAAATGTGGACTTCAATGTGATTGCTTCAAACATTTGCTCTTGGTGTGGTGGAAAAAGGAAATAATATATGTTTAAACTAAACATGAATTATCATATAGAGAGTTGTGGTTAACTGAGTATACAGAAGCTTGTCTTTTTTTTTTTCTGATAAAAAAATTATGACTGATGTAAAAAAAAACCCAACAAAGCATTCATTGAAGGGCCACTTTTCCTTTACCTAAAATGAATAAAGAATGGGGAAGAACAATGAGGACAGGGGCAGGTGAAGATAGATAGGCAGTGCAAGTAAATGTTGTCCAACAAAATTTTCTTCAGCTTTTTAGCCAGCTGAATTTACCAATATATTTATACCAATAAATATATTGGTAAATTCAGCTGGCTAAAAAGTTGAAGAAAATTTGTTCTTCAAGAATTTACTAGTCAGACTTTTTTTTGATGTAAGTGCATGCTCATATTTGTTACAGAAGGAGGACCTGAATGTTAAGGAAACAAAATTAATTTTTCCCAATGCCTCCTTTAACATGGAGGCATGTTTCTTTATCCATTATTTATTTCAGAAGTGGGACTGGTTTTATGTAATTTTTCTCTTAAATTTTTTTTCATTTTTCAGATAAAAAATAAATTACGTTGGTGTTTGGTAGTGCCTGGTCAAGAACTGAATGGGAATAGATTTTTATTTATCTATTGACCCTTCAGGTTTTTCACTTCATTAAGTGCAAGACAGTGCAGAGGAGTTTTTTCTTTTCATTATCTATACTGTACTTTTGTGCTGATATACAAGGGGCTCTTTTTATCATTTGCAAGAGGCACGCTCCATGGGTCTGGATAAAAGGGTGTGATTTCCTGACTGCAGATAGAGATTTTTTCTAAAGTCTAGTGGCAATAAAATTGCAGAAAGGAAAAAGGAGTTACTTGAGTAGTGCATACTTTGCACTTGATCTGAGAATGAATCTGTATTTGTGATGGACAGAAGGTGTGGCTTTCAGCAGTCTAAGGATACAATAGGTGCTCTGGTGTTACAGCTAGAGCACAGTGCCAGATTACTGGAAGAATATCATCTGAGTATCAGGTACTTGGAGAGCACATGCTCCACTAGATGGAAATAAATTTACCTGTCATGATCCATTATTTTGATGCTGAAAGTAATCTGTCAGCTTTATCTCCTTTTCAACTCTCCTTCCTCTCTCATTTTTCTTCTTTTGCCACTTCACCTATTTCTGTCTTCTATTTTCTGACTTATTTTCTCTGTATGCCTGGTGTTACACATCACCTTGTGCTTAGCATGTGAGGAATGAGTATAACTTGTGCCCAGCATTAACATTTTTCCTTACTTTAGCTTGGATAATCATTTCTATTGGCCACATCTCATTCAGATTCCCTTATGTGAACTGGGGGTCTTATTAACCATTGGAGCAACTGTTCTCCCTGTAATGTTATAAACTAAATTCCATTTCCAGGTTCCCAAGAAGTCTTCTATTGTATGTGGACTTTAGAACTGAAGTAATTTGAAATATTTATGCTTTAAGGCATACAGTAGGAGGAATGTAAGTGGGATGTTGCATGTTTTTACGGTGGTTATTCCAAGCATAAATTGGTGGTCTAAGGATTAACAGAAGGAAGAATGGGAGAAAAATACAGAAGCAGCAGACCAAACTGGAGAGGACAGAAAACAAAAATAACTGGGAAATTATTAAAAAGGTATTTTGTCTAAGGAGAAAGTGAGAGGAGAAGTAATTTCCTCTGCTTTGTATGTTCAACATTTAGGTGTCTAACTTGATCCTCTGTAAATAAGCTTGATGCTCAGAGGGTTAGACAGTCTCTTAACATCTAATATTTTTAAAGTGTTTGAATTTGGGTGGCCGAGAATCTCAGAAGAAAATAAATGAGTTATTTGAAAACACTAGAATCTTTATTTTGAAACTGAGAAAAGCAGTACTAGTAGTCCATGCTAATGAAAAATATTGGCCATGCATGTAATTTTTCTCCAACTTAATCCATGATGTAACAGGTCCATTAAAAAAATTGTCACAGGTTCAAACCAGACTTGGGTATTGCCATTGCTTCCAGTCAAACCATAGAAAAAGGCACTGTAATGAATTGAGCACTGATACATTCCTTGTGCTACAGTAAAGAAATTTTGCTGCCTCAGGCTTATAACAAGTATTTATTATTTCTGTCTCAGCCATATCCTCTATGATCTTCTCCTCCATCATCTATAGTAATGCCAGGTTTTACTAATGCTCCCTATTGCCTTTTGTGTGTGCATTTGTTCACTAATTACCTAGTGAAGAACATGTAAAAAGACTCTATCAACATTTGATTATGTGCCCAAAAGCCAAGTCTTATTATACAGGCACCAAGAGCAGCTCTCTGCTGCCAAGGAATTGAAAAAAAAGCTAATTTATGTGTATCTTTCATTCAGAAACGTGCTTTCTCATCAGTTACTTTTCCTTCAATCAATTAAAAACTTTTTTAGAGTTTCTCAGAGCTGCCTTCTGAAAACTTTGTCCTTCTGTTGAAAATTTAGCCCATGGATTAAAAAGTTACCTGCCAGGGAAAAGCAACAACAACAAAAAAATCTCATTTGATAAACGAGTAGAGTAGATTCAGCACCCTATTTTAGGGGGAAAATGTAGATTTCCTTATAAATACTGACATCAGTAAGTTAGTCCTTAGTTGAAGCAGCGTTTTATAAAATCCATAAAATTTTGGGTATGTAATGGGTATGTAAACACCCATCAAAAATAAATAGTTTAAAAGCACCTCTGATTCCCAGGAGACCTGCATTTGTATAAAAATAAGGCTTCTAAAGAGTAAGAAGTGGCACTATGCTCAGCTGCTGAAAAGACTCAGTAAATAAATAAAATGCAAATGCATTGCCAAAGATTTAGCTTGCTTCCTAAGAATAGGAACATACTCACAGAGAAAATCCATTGATGACCTCAACATAGAACATGGTAAGGCTGTCCTCTTTTTTTAGTTGATCTTTCATACATTCTTTTAAAGTTTATTTTATTTCTTCTTTTATTGAGAAGAGGACATGGAGTATTGGTGTGTATGTTAACATTGTCATTACAGGTTTCATGAAAATAACACCACATAATATTAATTTGTGACAATATCAGCAGTGTCTGCCCATGTCTGGTACCAAACAGCCTTTGAAGAATTTAATCACATAACCATTGTTCTTACTTGTACTGCCTGAGATGCTGGGCATAAGGCTTAGTGCTTTTCCTGTTTTGCTTTTCTCTCCTTTTGCTCATAGTCATGCAGTTATGGTTTCAAATGAAATGAGAAAGAGCTCTTTGGTTTCTTACACTTTAAGAGCTTAGTAAGATTCTAATGGAGTGTTAATAAAGTGAAATTTAAAGAATCCTCTATGACAAGTATACTATAATTCTCAGAGAGCTAAGAGGTGCACATTGCTTATCAATAAGCAATTTCAACTGAGTCATTAAGCCTCCAAATTTGTGCCAATTTTCCTAATAGAATACTTAAAAATAGCAGTTCAGGAAGACATCTCTTCAGCATAGAGAATCCCCAAGCTGTCTCATGCTTTTGAACGTATTTCTCCCCACCCTGCTTTTATGGCACAGTAAAAAAGGTATCTTGCTGCTGAGATCACTTTTCAGGATCAGCAGCATAATTTAGGCTGCTTTGAGATTGCCTAAGTTCCACTGGGGACAGAAGCAGCATGAACCTATTTGAGGCAGAGGAGTTATGGATACTTCCCTTCTGCAATAACTTTGCTTCTGCTCATGGAGTAAAGGAATGAAACACTCTCTGCCATCGAGCCACAACCTTGTTTTAGTCCCATGTTTCTACTGCAAAGGTAAATCTAATTCAGGGAACACGTGGAAGAAAAAATTAGAGAGATCAGAAAGAAGAGGTCATTGATAGTTTTCTTACTACCTTTAGATTCAGCTCTGAGCTGGATCTATTTTCCTAAATGCAATTAGATAGCAATATAAAATTTACATGATTGGCATGATACAAGTATGAAATGTGCATTCCCCTAATTAAAAGAGGAAAAAGGGTTAATTGCATCTCTAGAAAATTAGACATCTTAAACTGTCCAGAATGTAATAGATTAGGAAGTATGGGAAAGAGTGAAGCCTCTAATTGTACAACAATATAGCCCACTAATAAATCAAAGCCTTTCTCAAGAGCAGTTCATTATTAATGCCATTTGCCTACAGATGAAAATGAAAAGTGGTTAAAAAATCAATTAGGACATTGATTTTTTCACCATTTAAAAAAATCTGGAAAGTAAGGATATTGAATGAGATCACCATTTAAAGAGTCATTTGATTCTGCTTGTTTCTCAAGAGTTTATAGCAGAGCTTGGGCCCTCCTTCCCTGGCTCACTGAGTGATGGATTTTATTTCTTTTCTCTGTAGAGAACCTCTATAGGTGAAGCTTTTCAGTGTGTGCTATGCTGGCTTTTAAGCATGTGCATCTGTGATACTAAGGTGTGCTCCAAACTAAACATGTGTTTTTAGTACTTTGTTCATAAATATTTATCCCCTCTTCAGAATGTATTTTAAGTAGAGTTCCTGAGCATTTGGTACAGGTAGACTGAGGTAATGCCTGAGTTCTTCTGCTGCCTCTCTTGCTCATGACAATTTTAGTTCTGTGTTGAGAAGGGTCTTCATGTAGAAGTGCTGAATTCAAGGTAGTCTATTAGCTATGACAAGCCTCAAAAAGCTTTGTGTGGGATGACAGAGAAGGATATTAATCAGATATCAAATGAAAAAATGAGCCATATTGGATTAGTTTACTAGAAGGCAGATTAGACATGTAGGCCTCAGATATCCTGCACCTCTTAAGTTTGAATCCTTTTCCTAGCAATGTAGATGTCAGGAGGCAGAGATCTGATGGCTAAATCAGAACAGGAAAGATGGACCTTAGATTCACAAAAAATGTATTTGTGTTTCTCACCGCTGAGGTCACACTGTTGGCCCAGTGGAGTGCTTGCATTATCCAAGCTAGATAAGCAACTTTAGACAGGAGACCTGCATCCTTGCTCAGATCCATGCTTCTGTATCTCTGTTAACAGATAGTATAGAAATACTCAAACTAATACCCAAACATATAGACCCTGCCTTATTAAGCTCTCAATTCTAATATATTTTTATGAGAACTGAAAAAATCTGCCTATTCCTATACTCCGATAGGCATGTCAATAGGATTGCTAATGTTGCATATCTCTGCAAACTTTCATCAGTTCTTGAGCAAAACCTTTATTTAAAATGGTTTATTTATATTTTGCCCAGTGTATGTATTGTACGGTAGTTTTATTTGTTGCCAGTGAAAGCCAACAAATAAAATGAATATATCATTTCTAATGGAATCTGAGCTGTCTTATCTGTAACAGAAATAGAAAACTCCCCACAAGTTATGATGCATCACAGAATGCTTCAAAAAGGTATTTTATATTTATAGTGTTAGGCCTGAATGCTGAACTGGAGTTCCACATATTCTTTCAAGAAGAAATTAACTCCTCTTTCTATATTAGTAAAAGAGAGTTCTAAAAACTTGTTAACTTTAACATTTCTATAGCATGCTAAATCTAAACCATGTCAACTATTTATAGCTGTGAAACCTTAATATTGACCTGTAATTTACCTGTAATTATAGTAAATACTACTATAACAAGTATAATTATCATAAGAAACCAAACATCTTTTGAAAACCAGAGCCATTCTTTGCTTAACATTGCACAGGTCACAGAGCAGTCAAACTGACAGCTTGCATTCATATTTCTTGGCTTTGGTATTGTTTCTGGGATTTTTTTTCTTTTTATGGTACTAGAAAAAAGTTCTAATTTTTGCATGGTTATTTTTCACTTGGAAAAAACATGATCTTTCAGGCTATTTCCTTCTGTGAAACATCCTGCAAATTTCTATCCTCCAAAATGAGGGAAAAGAAAACAAATAGCTTTTAGGCACAAATATCTAGAAGAAATTGCATCTGAGATCTGGTAGCAGATTGCCAGTGAAGCAGCAGGAGGGAGCAGGATACGTGAAACAAAGGGCTCTGTCTCAGAGGAATGCTTTGTGCATCGCTGAGGTTTGGGAGTGGCTCTCCAGGAGCTCTAACAGCAGAGCAAGCACGTATGATACCGGGCACATTAAAGGGACGCTGAACTGTGTTGCAGCCACCCTGAGTCTGAAGAATGTAATATTGTTTATTTTAAATTTAAAGAAACAGCCACAGTTAGTCTGAACATGAAATATATGGCTAAATGAGGTGGTGGGGGGGGTTCATCCATAATCAGAGGAGGAGGAATAAGAGGTGCAGTGCAGCTGTAGTGTTTCAAGCAGGTATCTTAATATAGGAGCAAGTGCTGCACTGGGCAGGGTTTATGAGAGCGAAACAAGCACCTGTCCCTGCTGTTAATTTCCTGCTTAGACTACATTCAATGCAAAGTAGCTGAGAGATTACAGATGGCAAATTATGTAGTTTATGTGCAATGAGCTAGGCACAACACTGTTGTATCTATAGATAGGAGGAGCCTGATTTATTTAATGCGCCAATGCAGCGTTAGTGTGTTTGGAGAGCATTTCTCAGCATGAGACAGCAGCCAAACAGCTGTGCAAGAGCAGGGCAGCTTCATAGATGGAATTTTTTAGGAGACCAAATGGAAGTGATGATGCTGCAGGTTACTGTGATAGACAAATGGCATACATTGTGGAAGTATAGCTGTGTGTAATGTGGAGTTCTTGGACATGTTCTCAGGGTAAAAATATTATTCTGAAAGGAGCTATCACCTCATTCTACGACTGCTGAGACATTGGTATTGTACTATTGTCAGCTGCAGCTCTTTATGCCTTAGCTGGTGCAGACACTAAACAATACCCAAAAGGCTGCAGTGTGCCACAGATAAATTCAAGATGTCAGGGCATATTTAATTGGTTTTATAACTTGTTTGATTTTTCTTGTACTCAGATATGATTGTACTTCTTAGCATTAACTATTCAAAGGTGTGTAGATGTCATTTACTTCTCCTGTGTCTTCATTTCCTCCCTCCATTTTGGGCAAGACTTACAATAGGACTTGTTTGCACAAATTCAACCTTATTGACTTTTCCCAAATGACTGCTTTGATCATGTCTCAGTCAGACTTAGTGAACTGATCAGCATGCTTTGAGATTCAGATTTCATACCGTAGTCTTCTACCTTGCTGCTGTGTTGGGGCACTGCTAGGCATCAGCTGTGGGATTAGATCTGTGATCCTCTATACAGGAAGCCCGAGTTTCTACAGTCGCAATCTGAACAATGCACTATCTTTTGCAGAAGAAGTAGAGAGAAATTTCCCTGGGTTTTGTTACAGACTACCTAAGATAATTTTGGGGACTATTTTCCTTTGTGAGGTTTTAATCTTGTTCCACTAGTTTTTTTCAAGCTTTACAATCATGCTTGGCATATCTGATTATATCCTTTATTCTACAAACAAAATGGGTGCTCAAGATCACTAGTCAAACTCAGAACAATTATTTGAGAACCTGTATCTCAGCTGACTTTATTTCCTTCTTACATATACTGTAATGCCTTATCCAAATTTGTGAGTGAGGTATTGTGCAGTGTTTAATCACCACCACAGTTACATGCAGAGCTTGCATTGTTAAGTGTTTTCTCATTGCCCCAGGGATATCTGGAAATTGAAAGAAACAATATTGAACACATTGTCTTCTCTTTGTTACTATTTTATCTTTGAAAGGACTTTGGCAAAGAAGAAACGATGTGATAGCTAGAGCTTCACTACTTTGAGCAAAATGGTCAGCTAACTCATTTAAAAAGGTAGTGCATGTGAAATCAATTTAGTGAGATTGCATAATAAAGAAAGGTCAGCTGCTTGGGAATCCAAATGAATTTGCAGTCACAGATGAAATCTATTCGAAACACCAAAGAAAGATGCATGTCCTAATATAGATTTTTCTCTTCTCAGTTCAGACCACTCATTTACTTTTTCACTTACCTATTGTGAAGCTGCTGAAGATATAATGTGCAGGTTTTAAAATGGTATTTGGTAATTGAAATAATTCTTTTAAAATAGTAAGTAATATATGTCAATGATCTCTAAAGGTGCTCTGCAATAATATAAGCACTCTTGACAGTTTCAAAAGCAGGAGATCTGATTTAGGTTTTCCTCAAATGATATCATGACTTTGTATGCCCAGAAATCTCCTTTGGGGGCAGATTGCTTTCTAATAGGATAGATGAGCATTAAAAGAGCTGAAATCTGTTGTTACCGCTCATTAACACCCCAGAATGTTGCATGAAGGCATGACAGAGTCAACCACAAAACTTCTCCATCCAGCTTTTGTAAGTGCTTTTGCTGGACCTATCCCCATGCTGTGTTACTAAGTATCACTGTTTTCATACTGAATCTATTACAACAGCTATATGATTTCTGGTGAGTAACTTGCATTTTCAAAGCAAATTGACAGAGAAATGAGAGAAAAATCATTATTACCTGTATGCTGAAACAATTCAGTAGCTTCACAAGCTTCTGGCCTTAATGCAGAGGTGGTTGTTACTTTGGAAGATTCTTTTCCCGTCAGTAGAAAAAAGAAGTACATTCATATTCTGGTGAATTTAGGGTGTTTGATGTTGTTTTGGGCCAGAACTCCTGGTTTATGTTCAGGAACTAGTGAGATAACTGGGCAACTTGGGAAGATTTTGTCCTTTATCTTGTAGGAGATAGAAGTTGAGTTTCCAGCAATTACTTCATAAGCCAATATTGCTGTGAGGTAGAAGTAGATGTGCAGACTAAAAGAGTTGGTGTTGAGGTCTTCATATTCAGGGTGTAGTTTAGGCTAACTGCTCTAGTGCTGCCCAATGGCATATCTTCCATTTCAGACTTGTGCTTGGAAGTTCTAATTTTAGTGGGATCTGTATTTAATTGAAAAACTGCTCCTTTCATGATTTCTATTACAAAATTCCATTCAGACCTATTAGAATTATTTTGTAAACATGAAATCAATTTTAAAAAAGTAGTTCTGCATCATGGTTCTTAATTATTTCTTACTGTTGCGATTATTTATCCTCTAAAAAAAGAAGTAGAAAAATGCTGTTTTGCCTATATTGTTGGTTATACATCAAAGTTTATAACGGTTACATAGTTACAAAGTCCACTGACTTTTCTAATAACTTTTTGATTTCCTGCTGAGTACAATGTAAATGCATTTACTGCCATTTTGGACCATTCCAGTGTTTCATCAACCATTACAGAAACTGTTGGCGGTAGTGAAAGTGAACTACTTGTCTTATGTGGTGAAAAACACAAGGAGAAAGTTTCAAGTTGCTGTCATTGGGGCAAATTGGTGCTACTATCATATAGTTACTTTGTGTGTGTGTGGTAGAGTGAGGGAAACAACTTGCAAATGTGATTAAATTCTTCTTTTGAATATTGCACACCTGTATCAGTGTCCCCAAGAGCAGTGCTTGATATTTTGACAAGGTTGGTCTTTGCTAAGATAGCAGTGATGGAGGAGGTGCAGGACTATCTGCTCTTGCAATTTCTTTATTTACAGTGGCTCTTGTTTCATCTTGTGATGAAACACAAGATGAACACTTAGTTTGTGCAGCTCACATCATCCTGAAACAGCTTATTATTTTGTTTATATCATTAATGTTACAGCTAAATTAATTTATTTTAAGTCTCCAGTTTTGCTTCTGGATTCATACTATCCAAAATGCTTCAACTATGTAGTTGTCTTCTAGCATTTGCTTTTGTATGATGAGTGGACTTCAAACACACTGAAACACTGTTTGCTTCCTCAGTCATTTCAGAATTTATTATTTGCACATGAGGTCAAAACATTCTCACTTTTCCTTTTCTTCATTTTTTAAACTCTATACTAGTTCTGGCTGGGTAGACTTAATTTTCTTCACAGTGGCTAGTATGGGGATATGTTTTGGATTTATGCTGAAAACAGGATTGATAATATAGAGATGTGCTTGTTATTGCTGAGCAGGGCTTACACAGACCACTGTGGTTCCTTGCAAAACTATTTTAAATCCAATATATAACCATTTTATATAGAATGTAGAAGAAAAGAATGTGGAAAAAAACCCCAAAATATAGTTTGAGCTAGGAAATTCAATGTTCTATTTCAGAGCTCTGCACTGAAACTCTGGAATTGATTTATGTGAAGAGATTTTAATCAAAATCAGATTTCTCTTGATGTTTTCCCTTGTGGATTTACTCTTCATTTCCACCTGGCAGATCCCTTGCAGTCCTGATTGACAGAGCTGAATTCTGAGCTATAATCCAGATGGGATTTCTGGTTTTTCTTCTCACCCTGCTGCCTTTCTCTCAGCTGTGCTATCTGGGGCATTTCTGCAGACAAGTCCAACTTCAGAATGGAGTTCTGTTCAAGGAGAGCACAGAATGACAACTCCACCAAGTGATTGACCTGCTTTCTCCATACAGCTTCCATATATAAGGAGGCTCTTTTCTCCCCAGTTTTAGTGCCTAACTAAACTTAGGTGGAAACATTTTCTAGAGGGAAAACATTTACTGCTTAGCTCTAATATTCCAGCTTACTAACATAATCTGTCTTTCGAGATACATAACTCTTTCCATTGCCTTTTAACAAAAATATAGGCTCCTGCAGACCAGTTGTCTTGAATGTATCTTAGGTATATACTTCAAGAAGACAAAGGTAGGTATGTGTATGAGCTCCTGTGGACCATTTTGCCCACTTCTGCTAGCCTACTCTGGTAACTGAAAGCTTTTGATGTGGTTTGTATATTATTATCACCTTTAGATATCAAATTGTTTCTGTATTTCAGAATACAGCTCTAAATTGAATTATTATCAGAGCTTTCTTAAAAGTGTCTGAGGATTCATGTCAAAATACTAGTTAATTGTGGGGCTTTGGGATGCAGAATGCATTTGTTTCCTTGTACAGATTAGGGTTTTCTTAATTTTCCAGCATTGCTTCTACACCTTAAAATAGACTTTTCCTGCAGTGAGTCCAGGTGTTTCTTAAAACATTTTATACCTCCTCTCATTCGAGCTGGCTTTGAGTCTGAAAATGCATTTTGTTGTTTCCTACATCACAGAACATTGGCATACATTATTTAATATATTGCTTATTTTTTCTAATGTCTGTCGGTATCTCACATGTATATATCAGTGCTTAATAAAGCAATGAGAATGAAAAGAGACAATTGCCATAATACAGAATTGGAACACAGAAGACCTCAGAAATAATAAAAAGTTATTCAGTTCAACACCTTTTATGAAATTAAACTCATATTTTGTGACTTATTTCAATCAAATCCTCAGATGGCTCTTTATTAAGCAGTTTATTAGTATTTCCATGAATACCACATGAATATGTTGGAGTGAAAAATATCAGAAATCAACATTATCTTTGAGGCAAAGTCAAAACTATTTAATGGACAAAAAAACCTTGCTGAAGTAGGTTGTTGATGGCATCATGCCTTCCTTTCTGCAAGAGCCAAATGGACTCAAAGTGAATTTATTAGGAATTTCTTTACAATGGGATAGGACTATATTTTCTGAAGTCAAATTTAGGTTTTGTAGAAAAGAAGTGGTAGTAATCATGAAGAAACAGGAGCATAGAAACATGCTGTACAATTGTCCCCTTAGTATAGAGGGGCCACTTAACAGCAGTCCCAATTGAAATGAGTTAAACAGACTCAAATTACAGATATTTGCTTTTAATTTAAAAATATCTTTATGTAACAATCTCATGTCTGGGAAATAGAGTGGCGGTACTACAGACAACTTCTTCTAGAAATAAAATTTGAGTGAACAAATTCAGTATCACCAAGGCAGCTGCAGCCAATCACATTTTATTAGCCAAAACCATCTGTTACTGGTAGTTCTTGCATTTTTTCTATCGTCTGGTGAAAAACAAAGTAAGCATATTTAAATGTGTGTTCTTATTTTTCATTACTGTCTTTTTTCCTGCTTTAAACATTTAAGGCATTTTTATCAGTTCTGCAATCTATGCATCTGTGTTGCTTCCATGATTTGTGGATGAACTAAAATTTGAAAGGATCTTTGTACAAAGATGACGTGTTCAAACTCATTTCATAGTTGGCATTGTTTTTGAGGTTTTGTTGATGTTACTTTTAACTGGGCAGCCTCTCCTGAATAAAAACTTGTCTCAATTTATTCTTAGGTGATAAAATAATTGTGATGAAGTACAACTTTTGAGGATGTGATAGACCTTATGAGGTTTTTGCAGGATTAGATTTTACACTGTATGTGTCCTAGGAAGTGGTGGATAAACTTGTAGTCCTCCAGCTCATGAAAGAATGGATTTGGCCCAGTGGCAAACTGATAAACTTTCTCATAAAATGTGCTAGAACTTGGTTAAAGTGGAGCTTTTATTGTGATTGGTAAAGTGAAATCAGGTGCTGATTCTGGACTTAATATGTACGAACAGGATGTGCTGTAAAGAGTCTGAAATCTTAGCCAGCTTCTTCTTCTAAGTTGCCACACACTGATTTTCATTCTTACAAAGCCATGTGTGTTATTTAAATAATGGGCCTTTGGAGGAGCTTAGCTTAGAAGCAGGCACAGGAGAAGCACCTGCAAGTTTTGAGTCAGTGAATAGATACTGCTGTATTATTTAGCTTGTATTTAGAACCAGAATCCTCTTCTGCCATTCTATCCCATTCTAGTCTTGGAATTTTCCTGCTGGTACTAAATGTAATAGTATTGGATTTTCAATGTTGCAGTATCTTCTGAATGATAAAGTAATTCAAGGCATTGGTAAAATAGCCTATAATATTTAATGTGCTGACAGGTGCTGCTAAAATTGCAAAAAAAAAAAAAGTTAGAAATAAAGATTTCTAATTGTGTCAAATGCCCATGAAAATATTTTTAAGTAGCTATTTTCACTTAAACAAAATTTGAAAAGCAAAGATGTACAGGATACAGCCAAATTCAGAATATCATAATTCTTCGGAGATGTGGTGGAATTTTTTGTGTTACTCAAGTCTAGGGTAGGTCTTAAACCTCCTATGTTCAAACCTTCTTTATTAGTTGTAGTTAATGCAACCTGGAGGAAAGAGGACACTGAGAGAAAGGGTAGTTTTGTCTTTGGCTCTGAATTATTGTGAATTCAAAACCTCTGTCCCCTTTTTTTCCCAGCAATTAACAAGGCTGGCAGTACTATTTATCTAGTTTGTAGGTAGTCCTTGAAGATTTGTTGAGTAATAGTCCACTTTATCTGAACTACAGATGTGTCTGTGTGTGTACAGAGTCATAATAATATGCAAAAACCTGTGAAGGAAGCACAGGAGACAGATTGGAACTTGCTCCCAGAAAAGCTTGGATGTAATTGGAGAGACTTTGCCCTCCATTCTGGTAGGCAAGGAAAGAAAAGCTGAGCATTGGCAGAGAGTAGAAAACATGCAAAGTGTTGTGGGCAGGATTCTTTCCCTAGATTACAGAAGACTAGTCAGCTAAAGTTTAATGGCAGTTTGCTGGAAGGCAACAAGTGGAGCACACCACTCTGCAAGGAAGTATTCTTCCATAAGAGAACAAGTTATAAGAGAACATGTCTCATTACAGTAAATTTTCATTTGAGTTCTCCTCTTTGGCCCTTTGGCAAAATATTTTATTATCACAGCCCATCTCAAGCAAGCACTGAGCATTCTGGGATTTCTGAGTGAAAGCTGGTGTCTGTGTATTTGCATGATGTTGGTGATGTTACTTCCATTTTAAAATGTCAGTATTTCACATGAATTTGGGACAAGCCAGTATTTATGGTGGCCTGAGGAAAGGCATCAGTAGGGAAGGAAACACTTCCTAGACATGCTTCGGCAATTTTCCTTTCTTTTATCTGTGCCGTAATTTGACAACACAGAGTTGTCAAATTATCTTTTATCTGTGCTGTAATTTGACAACGCAGAGTTGTCATTTAATATAGAATCATAACTGTGTTTTTTATTTTAGTATTGAGGGGTGATCTGTTCTGTATGTGTCCAGTATTAGTCATCCCTTTGAGATAAAGCCCTAATATAAATGAAAGAACAGCAGCAGCTGTGGTGCCAGAACGTGAGACAAGAATACACACCATATCTTCCTTTAAGAAAAAAAGCTGTGATAGGGCTCCTTCGTTCTTGACTCAAATCCCTCCAGTACCTGAGTGTTTGGCAGAGCATAGAATGGGGTTGGGGGTGAGGGGTTCCTGTCTTGAAGGAGCTACCACCTGCTTAGGCTGAAAGGCACAGGGGACAAAAGCAAAATGGGTAAAATGAGCAGCCTTTTGTTACTGCAATTTTGTGAATGGGAGGATGGAGAGACAGGGCTGGATGTGGAACAAAAGTGAGGATTGTTGGGATACAAAGTTTAGTAATCACGTATCCTCTGAACAGAGAGAGACATAGCTCTTCCAGGATTTTCCTGGGAAGCTGTGAGAAAGCTCAGAGAAAGAATTAAAACAGTTATTATCTCAATCTCGACACCTGGCAGGCAATATCTGTTTGTCAAAGATGTTTACAAGGAGCTGTCACTTCTCAACCAATAAGTGAGAGAAGATTCCTAAAGGCCAATCAAGTCTTGAGTCCACCATTGTTTCTATAAGAACCATAGATTTCTAAAAATAAAGTGCCTTTTCTGCTTTCTGATGCTTTCTGATGCTAGAGTCTCTGTATCACCTTTATCTGTCCCTGATACCCCATCAGTGATTCAAATGTAGTAGATATGCTGTCAAGAAAGGAAATACAGGCTAGAACTGGGTCAGTGAAACCTAAAGGCAGCCATATCCAGTCTGAGAATCCTGCTTCAGGCTGGTTCCTGTAGGACTCCTGATTGACCTGTTTTTCACTTGAACAGTTTCTTTTACTTCCTACAATGTGTTACAGTTTGATTCAGCTTATTGAGGCTATGAAGGGAATCTTTGTTTACACTTATTTAAGCCTGCAGATTTTAAACCCATTTAAAGCTGATGACAAAGGGTTATAGATATTTCTGATCCCGTCAAAGGGAAGGATACTCTCACATGGATTCTTCACTAACTGCACTGTGATGGTGTTCACAGGGGTCTCAGGTTGAGGGAAGAGACGAGGATCTGACTCCATGTTTCAGAAGGCTTGATTTATTATTTTATGATATATATTACATAAACTATACTAAAAGAATAGAAGAAAGGATTTCCTCAGAAGGCTAGCTAAGAATATAATAGGAAAGAATGATAACAAAAGCTTCTGTCTTGGACAGAGTCTGAGCCAGCTGACTGTGATTGGCCATTAATTAAAAACATGATGGACCAATTGCACATTTCCATTGGACATTGCACATTTCCACATATGCTTCTAAGTTTGTAGAGAAGTTTTTCTGCACACGTGACAGAGCTTACTTTCAACATGCATAAAAATGTAATAGGTTTTAAGGACACATGTTCTTTTGTACTTCTATAAACATAAAGGGCTACTTTAATGGTAGATTCAATTGTTCATCTCACTAAGTATTTAATCAACAGCTGTTTTTCTCAGCTTTATTTAATTTTAAATATTCTACTAGTAGTGGTTATTTTGCAATAGGTAATACAATTGAAATGTAATACTACTGAAATCTGTAACAGAAATTTTTATCTTTACAAGATATTAGAGGTGTTGTATGCATGCCGTTTCAAATTGAGAAATGAAAATATTTCTGCTTTTCAGCCGAAATTACAAAAAAAAACCCCAAATTTTATAATTAGTCTTGGGTTCTCTGAAAGTTAGAGAACAATCACAGAATCACAGAATACCCTGAATTGGAAGGGACCCGTAAGGGTTATCCAAGTCCAACTCCTGGCCCTGTGCAGGAGGAGTCATTCCCCAAGAGTCAAACCCTGTGCCTGAGAGTGTAGTCCAAACATTTCTTGAAGTCTGCTGGGTTTGGTGCCATGACCACTAGCCTGGGGAGCCTATTCCAGTGCGCAACCCCACACTATGGGTGAAGAATCTTCTGATATCCAAGCACCCTTGACTCAGCTCTGTGTCATTCCCTCAGGTCCTGTCACTGGTCACCAGAGAGAAAAGCTCAGGGCCTGCTGCTCCTCTTCCCTTCCCAAGGAAGTCTGAGATTATGATGAGGTCTCCCTGCAGTCTCCTCCAGGCTGAACAGGCCAAATGCCCTCAGCTGCTCCTCGTATGGCTGTTGAATGTTTGGCTTCATCATACTGCTGAGACAGTGAACACCATGTCTACAGCTCTATGCTTTGGTGCTGTTACCTAGCATAGAGCTCAGATTTGAGAGAAGGTTTTAAAATTTGCTTTTTATGTTGAACACAGGGTTCCTGTGGATACCAACCACTTTAAATGAAGTAACTTGTTCTGTGAACATGGAAGTTATTTTCTTGCAGAAAACTTCCAAGCATTTAAAATTTCAGTAATTGTAAAGGCTTTTTATTCTGGTGGTAGACACCTTGTAGTAGTTATGATGTAACAATATGCTTTAGCTGAAATTTTTTATATGCACTCTATCAAAACCAAAACAGTTTCAGGCTATATATTATGTCTTAGCAGCCTGGAGTTCCCATGTTAACATGTTTAAATTTGTACCCTTCTAGCTTCAAAGAAAGGATTAATAGTACTGGGGATTTCAGATTTAGAAACATAAAGTAAAACCCGGCAGTTTACATGGCAATCTTGGTCCTTGTCATGAAACAGCCCTGTAGATTGCTGTACAAGCTCAGTTTCCCTTCAGGGCCTTGGAACAGTTGTTTTCTTCCTGTTTCTTGGGAGGATCTCTGCACAGGACCTCACCAGACCTTTATTCTTACTGTCAGTTTCCATTGCACAAATATTCTTTGCTCACTGCAGGAGATTTACAGACCATGTCAGCAATCAATTTTCAAGTATGCTGATATTTGAGAATTCTGAAAGAAGGGTATACAGAATAGTTTGAAAGCTGTAAAGAATTTAAACTATCTCTGCCTATTTCAATTTTCAGTTGGATAGTTAGTTGCAAATGCTTCAGGTAACCTTCGTTTTTGGTTTTTTTAATCCGAGACCAGCACTATTCATTTGCCTCAAGAGGGTACAGAATGCAGAGCAGAAAAAAAAAATCCTGGAACAACAGAGCCTTCACCTTCAAAAGAATATAACTATGTGGAATTTTACCAGCTGGTTTTGCAGCTGGCTATGAATTGCAGACTGTTTGTTTGCTTCCAGCACAATGTCTTCAGTCAGTGAACAGAAACAGCAATCTTCTCTGGGGATTTTATATCCAAAACAGATTCAGAGTACTTGTTCAATGATGACTGAAGGCACAGATTTGTCTGCTGTCATCTGAGATCCATGAAGAGTGCAAGACTACTTCGGCACAGAGTATTCTTTGCACGTCTTGCTACTCTAATCTATTTTTTAGAAAAAGTTATATACAGTCATTGTTTTCCTCTGAGAATTACTCTTTCAGTGCTGCCCTTTGCTCAGTCCTTGGAAAATGTCTTCTGTTCAGCAGCAGGCTTCTACATGGCAAGCTTATTACAAAACATATTCAAGAGTCTTGGACATACTTGAAGTAGCTGAAAACCAGTTATCCATTAAGATAAGTTATTATACTGAGAAAAAGTGAATAATGTGAAACCTGCTGTGTATCAGTATGTCATCCAGAACAGAAAGAATGCTCTTATTAAGGAATACCAATATTAAAGAATATTGTAGCAGTAAGAGAATTTCCATCAAGGGAGGGGGAGGAGGAAATGCTGCTGTTCTGTCAAATTATTCTATATGCAGGCAGGCTCCTACTATGTGAACATTGACCTTAATGACACAATTGTAAGACAGTAACCGTAAAAGAAAGACATATCCAACATATATGAAGAAAAAACCCCAAATTAACCACCAGCCAAACCCCAAACACTAGTAGTAGATTTCATAACAGCAAGAAAATGGAAAAGACCATCAGGCAAGCATGATGTAACCATTATAGTAGCTTTGATGTGTTAGGGTATCATCTTTTGTTGGATCCAATGACCCCTTGGTCCCATTTCCTCCTGTGGTTACTTACAGAGTAAAATTGGTAGTGCCAACTACTCTAACTGCATTCACCTGAAACCGTATCGCTTTGAAGATGCATTTTAAAGGCTTTCAAGCAGATTGCTTAATCTGTTTTGGAAGTGAGATGAGAGACTGCAGCTATCATCCTGTGGAGTCATATGGAGTAGCCTTGCCACTTGTTCTATCCATCTGGTTGCAGGTCACAAATGTGACCTCTCTTCTGTGTTAGAGTATTCTTGGCTTCAACTGACATTCAAAAATTAACAAAAGGCAGCCACTTGATTAAAAAAATCATGTTTTTTTCTATTGTTTCTTGTAAAAAAGGAAAATATTTAAAATTGCAGTGGGAAACAAACAGCATCCCAAGAGTTTTAGCAGTGATTCAGGACCAGAGCCTGTAATTTGATGGCTCATTCTTGCTGTTTTCCCACCTCCTTGATTCTGTTGGATGTAGGAGGCTAGTCTGTAGGAAGAAAAGATATTCAGAAGTACAAGAATCCTCACCTTAAGTAAGCTAGGAATACTCTGGCTTATCTTTTAGAAGTATTCTTTAAAGTTACTTCTATCTTCTAGCTACTGAATAGCTGCTGGAAAAACTGGAAAATGGAAGAGAAATATCTTATCTACAAAAATAACATATTAACCCGTAGCAGTTTTGACAAGTGTTAGTGTAAGCAGGGATGGATTGTGCATTTTCAGCAGCGTAATAAACAGTTACTGGCTCAGAGTTTTTTCAGAACAGAATAGAAACAATTGCCTTAATAACTGTTTTTCCCTTTCTCAGTTGTCAGAGACACTTCAGTATAAATCATGAGCCCATCAAAGAACTTGCTTCTTTATTTCAGGATTCAAAGAAGTAGATTGTAGTAGAATTGAAGTATGATCAAGTAGATTGCCTATATATAAAAAATATTGTACAAATGTCTCATTATTACCTTGATTTGAATAATTAACTTGAAAAAAGAGAGGGCATAAAAACCCAAACCCAAGAGAGCTTTTCAGATCTGTTTTAAATGAGAGTCTTCATTCTGCATTCTTAAACAATTAATGACAAAATTAGTACTTGAGGAAGTTAACTTATTGCGTTTGTCCTTCTAAAACTTATGCTCTCTGAAACCTACAAGTAAGGAGGCTAATAAAAAAGAATTGTACTTTCTGATGTTTTTTTTTCCCCGTGAGAATGCTTGTCCTCTCACATTTGAACTGAGAAAAACTTATTTTCTGTAGGTCATTGGAAAGGAAGAACCCAGTGCCTCCTGTTAAAAGCCTCCATATCTCATGACTAATCCTCTTAGCCATTCTATCTAAGTTTATCTCCTGACAGCAATCAGAACAGAAAACAGCTGGAGATCAGAATAGATAATATTAATAGCAACAGAAACATATGTGGTTTTGCTACACGTAAAGAAAAGATACTATGGAAAAAGGTTTGGATAATCATTAAATTTTTCTATGAATACCTGGAAGTAAAATCTAACTTATTTAGTCCTGCTTAATAGATTTAATGCAAGATGCAACAGAAATATAGTAGGCTATGCCTAGAAGCGCTTAGGATGACAGAGGAATCTAAGATTTGGAACACCATCAGTTAGTGATGGGAAGCCATGTGTGTATCTTGAGTTACACTCCTAATTCTCTTTAAGTGTGTTAGCTAAACAAGTAATGGAATAATAGTGTTCCATGGCAAGCTGCCATCCACATATGCCTTAACTGTATCATGTAATTAAATGAAATTTTACAGTAAATATTTCCATTCTGGGTAGCTACCCACAAGTCAGAAATGGTTTTGTAAAAGGAGCATTTTAGTTAATTAGCCTTCTGTAAGTGAATCTGCTATCTCATGACTCCTGAATAATAAAATTTATGAGTAATGGAATGCATAAGATAATTATTATAATGATAGTTTCTTGTACCAGCGTGTGGCTACAGTGATGAGATCGTATCCAGGGAGGCCACAACCCGACAGCAGGGGAAACAGATGACACAATTCTTTTTCTTGTTTAGCACCAGATCCATTTTATTTCTCTCCTCCTACCCCGGGAGGTGGAGGTGGGGGGGGAGTTGCAGGAGGGCCGAGGTTTTATCAGGTGTCCCACAGGAGGAGACTTAAAAGCAGACTGCAGCCTCCTCAGAATAGGAAAGCTCCACAACAAATTTTGCAAAATCAGGGGAAAAAATCAAGGAGGAAGACCCAACATGGAGGGGAAGACATGAGTGACATGGCATGGATACTGGAAAAAAAAAAAAAGAAATCCTTTTCAAAGTGAAAGCCATCAAAAGGCATGGGATACCATGAAGTGTGGGGACA